>NC_140534.1:2787152-3164652 GCF_057382185.1 Mchenga conophoros | reverse complement strand
TGTATAGAGAGCGACAGCACTGATCTGTGAGTGATGATAATTTGTGCACCAATTCCTCTGACATCGTCTTATTAATTGTTAGCTTACTATGCAAACATGACAAGTGAAATCTCCCGCAGCTTAAACATGTGAGAGGTTGATCGCGCAGAGAATCGCTGAGCTTATGTGAGTGCGGCAGGATATATATTTCACTACGATGACCTGGATGATTGAGAACCTTCACAGACAGATATATATTTTAGTTCTGCTGAGCCAAATAAGACAGGTCAGGGTGAAGAAGTGACAGCCAAAGAAAAGCTTACCACAAAACGGAGAAGTTATGACAAATCAGACTATAAGGCAAAAAGAAAGTGCAGCTTTATGGTTTCATGGACAAAAGAATTTCTGTGGCTGCAATATGACAAGCTAAATAACCAGGGCTGCACATAAGTGGTCCACAGGTGCGTATTCGCTGTCAAAATAAAAAACACGCACAAGGGTTAGGGTTAAATTTAAAAACTGTACTTTTGTGTTAAAATATATATTTATAATTTTAATAAATGACAAATTAAAAAGGCATGAACAATTTTTTTTGTATCGAAAAAATATCGAACCGTGACACCAAAGTATCGAACCGAACCGTGAATTTTGTGTATCCTTGCACCCCTAATACACACTAATATATATATATATATATATATATATATATATATATATATATATATATATATATATATATATATATATATATATATATATATATATATATATATATATATACACACACACACATATATACACACACATATATATATGTGTATGTATGTATGTACATATACACATATATATACATATATATATGTGTATGTATGTATGTACATATACACACATACACACACACACACACATATACAGTTGTGGTCAAAAGTTTACATACACTTGTAAACAATATAACATAATGGCTCTACCGAGTGTCCCATTATTTCTAAAACTCTGATTTTCCTCTGATAGAGTGATTGGAACAGATACTTCTTTGTCACAAAAAACATTCATGAAGTTTGGTTCTTTATTGACTCTATTATGGGTTAACAGAAAAAAGTGATCACATCTGCTGGGTCAAAAATATACATACAGCAACATGAATTAGCAATTTTGGTGACTTAGAAAGTTGTCAGTGAACTGAGCTTCATAGCATGGCCTCTTAACTTCTTGTGAGTGATTATGAGTGACGACAGCTGGTGACTTCTCTTAGACCAGTTAAATAGGGCTCATTGGATACAAACGCCCACAAATGCTACAATGGGAAAGTCAAAGGAGCTCAGCATGGATCTGAAAAAGTGAATTATTGACTTGAACAAGTCAGGAAAGTCACTTGGGGCCATTTCATAGCAGCTGCATGTCCCAAGAGCAACAGTGCAAACAATTGTTTGTAAGTATAAAGTGCATGGCACTGTTTCGTCACTGCCAAGATCAGGAAGAGAACGCAAGCTATCACCTGCTGCTGAGAGAAAATTGGTCAGGAGGGTAAAGAGTCAACCAAGAATCACCAAAAGGCAGATCTGCCAAGAATTAGAAGCTGCTGGAACACAGGTGTCATTGTCCACAGTTAAACGTGTTTTGCGTCTCCATGGACTGAGAGGCTGCCGTGCAAGAAGGAAGCCCTTGCTCCAAAAGCGGCACCTTAAGGCTCGACTGAAGTTTGCTGCTGATCACATGGACAAAGATAAGACCTTCTGGAGGAAAGTTCTGTGGTCAGACTAAACAAAAATCGAGCTTTTTGGCCACAATGCCCAGCGATATGTTTGGAGGAGAAAAGGTGAGGCCTTTGACCCCAAGAACACCATGCCTACAATAAAGCATGGTGGTGGGAGTATTATGCTGTGGGGCTGTTTTGCTGCCAATGGAACTGGTGCTTTACAGAGAGTAAATGGGACAATGAAGAAGGAGGATTACCTTCACATTCTTCAATATAGCCTAAAATCATCAGCATGAAGGTTGGGTCTTGGGTGCAGTTGGGTGTTCCAACAGGACAATGACCCCAAACACACATCAAAAGTGGTAAAGAAATGGCTAAATCAGGCTAGAATAAGGGTTTTAGAATGGCCTTCCCAAAGTCCTGACTTAAACCCCATTGAAAACACGTGGACAATGCTGAAGAAACAAGTCCATGTCAGAAAGCCATCAAATTTAACTGAACTGCACTAATTCTGTCAAGAGGAGTGGTCAAAGATTCCACCAGAAGCTTGTGGATGGCTACCAAAAGCGCCTAATTGAAGTGAAAATGGCTAAGGGACATGTAACCAAATATTAGCACTGCTGTATGTATATTTTTGAACCAGCAGATGTGATCACTTTTTTCTGTTAACCCATAATAAAGTCATTAAAGAACCAAACTTCATGAATGTTTTTTGTGACAAAGAAGTATCTGTTCCAATCACTCTGGCAGCCCCTAATATATATATATATGATGAGTCTGACTACAGGAGGGAGGTTGAACGTCTGGTGTCCTGGTGCAGCCACAACAACCTGGTGCTGAATGCCCAGAAGACAGTGGAGATTATTGTGGACTTCAGGAAGCACACAGCCCCACTCCCCCCCATCATCCTGACTGACACCCCCATCACCTCCGTCATCAAGAAAGCCCAGCAGAGGATGTACTTCCTGAGGCAGCTGAAGAAATTCAACCTGCCAACACGGACGATGATGCAGTTCTACACTGCAATCATCGAGTCCATCCTCACCTCCTCCATCACCGTGTGGTACGCTGGAGCCACTATCAGGGACAAACAGAGACTGCAGCGTGTTGTGCGCTCTGCTGAGAAGGTGATTGGCTGCAGACTCCCATCTCTGCAGGACCTGTACACCTCCAGGACATTGCGGCGTGCAGCTCGGATCTCAGCTGACCCTTCTCACCCTGGACACAGTCTGTTTGACCTGCTCCCCTCAGGCAGGAGGCTCCGGTCCATTCGCACCAGAACCTCTCGCCATAAGAACAGTTTCTTCCCCTCTGCTGTTGGACACATGAACAATAACCATATGACTGTCCCCGCCACTAACACATGACCCTACGCTGTGTCACTGCATCATTCCATGTTTGGCACTGATCACCACCTGCACTCATGTATATATCTTTCTACGCAGCACTTTTTATTCTTATTCTCATGTATATATCTCATGTATATCTCATGCACATATCTTTCTACATAGCACTTTTAATTCTTACTCTTATTTTTATTTTTCTATGACAGTATGTTTGCACTGAAGCACCGCAGCAATTTCCTAATGTTGTAAACCTGCTCAACATTTGGCAATAAAACCCTTTCTGATATATATATATATATATATATATATATATATATATATATATATATATATATATATATATATATATATATATATATTTATTGAGATAGATATAGATCGATATAGATAGATAGATATACATACATACATATATACACACACACACACACACACACACACACACACACACACACACACACACACACACACACACACACACACACACAGCTTCAAACGACGTGTGGACTATTAAATTAGTCGTTGACGTAATCGAGACTAGTTGACTAATCGTGGCAGCCCTAATATATATATATCAATATTTTTCAATACACGTGTCCATATTTATGTCTCCAGATTGTTTGTATAGTGAGCCTTTAAGACTGTACTCTTGGAACAGTTTTTATTTTTGCTGCTTTTGTCTTACACTGTCAAATAAACACAGATTTGCAGCGTTTGTATGTGTGTGCAAAAGCAAATGTGCCAGGCCTCAAAGACAATGGGTGCTTTGCACAACAAAAGCAGGATGTGAATCGAGCATATGACCTGTACAAATCTCAGCAGGGGTGATTAACACCTCGGGACTTTCACCAGAAAATAAAAAAGTCAGAAATTCTAGTAGGTGTTGGGTTCAGGGGATTTCTGCAAATTTGCGCAGGGTTAGTAAATCAAGTGTTGAAGTTAGCTCGGTGCTTACCTTTAGATGAGCCCACAAACCGAGAGAAAGTCCGTGATGAAGCTGCAACTCTTTCTCTCAGCTACGATCCAGGAGACAAGGGTGGGCGGATCGATGCAGATATTTATCCAGACGTTGGTAGTGGTTTTTGATCGGTACGTTAGTTTGTTTCTCTCCTGTAGATTCACTTCTTTACTCGCTGTGGATGAAAAAGCAGCTCTGTCTGGGTGAACACCTCTTCTTATGCGGCAGACGCACTTTGCTCCGCCCCCTTCTTCCTGCCCTGCTGGGATTTGTTACTGTGCCGTCACGTGACTCAGATGCGCTCAGAAGACGCATTTGGACTGCAGAGAGTGAGAAAGAGGAGCAACATGTGGAGATATTTTATGACTGTAATTGAAAATGCTGGAGAACAGATGGAAGGCGTGTCAAGCCACAGGGGACCACAACAAGCTGTAGAGTTCAGCTTATTTTACCTCAGTTAAATGCTTTAACTGAAGTCTCACTGCACACACTCAAACTTAGTGTTTGTGTACACCTTGGTCATTATAACCTGACACTGATCAGTGCTGCTCTGACGATCACACTCACATCCATGTAATCATTTAACTGGGCTGATCTGGAGTTACTGCACAATGCTGAATGTGTCCTTACAGTACAGGGAATAACTCTCTCTGTGTTCCTGTAGAGAAACTCTGGGTTTGTGTGCTGACGAGCATCACTAACAGTAAGATACAAAGACTCACTCATACCTTTCCACACGTGTGACAAATTCAAAAAGCTGCTGAAACCTTTAGAACATCATAAACTACACATTGTTGTCCTCTTTTAGGATGGAACAGCTTTCAGATTTATTTACTCTTAAAAGGATAAAAGATCTTTTTAAGAATTTTGCATTCAAGACGAGAATGTTTAAATAAGTCATGTAAATGAGAATTTCAAAGTTGGTGGCTGCAGTATATACAAATTGGTGTATCTCAAAAATAAAACTATGAAGACACTCAAAATTAATTTGGAAACTGTTTTATGCAACTTTTTTACATTTACAATTTTGAGGGATGAACCTCTGAAATTTCTTTAACTAGAAATTTGTGTAAAAATACTTCTGTAAACATTTGGGATATAATGGTTGTATTGCTGTATAGCAACTTGAAATACTCCCAGAAATGGCACTACAACATGTAAAAATATAACGATAAGCTCAGGCAGACTTGGTTCTGTGGTAGGTCTAAAGGGTTAAACTGCTTCCTCACATCTGCTTCAAGATTATGAAGGGTTGTAGTAGGAGAAGGTGGTGTGAAATCCTCATAGCTGTGGAGTGAGGGGGGAGCTCCTGTGGGTGAAGTCTTTGATGGTGGTGATGGCTTTTCAGTGTTCCAAGTGACTTCTCAGTAAACAGTACATTTGCACACTGACGGAAAACAGCCCACGGAATGAACAATGGGCTGTAAGGTCAGTTTCTTCATCATTAATATGCAAATCATGACCATTGATCAAATTCCACGAGTACCCTTCACAGAGAGTTGGGGAATGGCTGCAATCCCAGCATTGTAAGATGGTGAAAGATGTACCCTTAGGGTTAGGGGCTCCAGATTGGACCCCCTGCCCTGCAATAATACATACAAAACCCAACAATCCCTTTGGTGACAATGGGAAGGAAAATCTCGCTTTTAACAGGAAGAAATCAGAAATCTCCGACAGAACCAGGTTCAGGTTCTTCTTTCACCCCACAGACGGTTGGGGTGAAAGAAGGAAGACAGGATAAAGACATGCTGTGGAAGACAGACAGAGATTAAGTATGATTGAATGCAGAGAGGTCTGTTAATACATAGTGAGTGAGAAAGGTGACTGGAAAGGAAAAACTCAACACATCATGGGAATCCCCCGGCAGCCTACACCTATTGCAGCATAAATAAGGGAGAATTCAGGGTCACCTGGTCCAGCCCTAACTATATGTTTTAGTAAAAGGGAAAGTTTGAAGCCTAATCTTCAAAGTAGAGAAGTGTAGAGTAGAGAGTGTCTGCCTCACCAATCCCAACTGGAAGCTGGTTCCACAGAAGAGGGGCCTGAAAACTCAAGGCTCTGCCTCCCATTCTACTTTTAAATACTCAAGGAACAACAACTAAGCCCTGTCAGTACTGCAGCATTTTGGATTAACTGGAGGCTTCTCGGGGAGCCAAGACCAAAACCCAAACCCAAAGTGGGTTTTGGTCAGTGGTTGTTGATCAATGGTCATGAGAATTTGCATAATTATGATTGTCTGCGAAGGTTCTCAGTCATCCAGGTCATCGTAGTCAAAGGAGCTTGCAAAGAAAAGTGTCTGGACTTCACAAGTTAAAGAAGTCCAGACGCTTTTCTTTGCAAGCTCCTTTGACCATAATTAAGATTAAGGAACTGACCTTCCAGCCCATTGTTCCATCAGTGGGCTGGTTTCAGTCATTATGCAAATGTCCTGTTTATAAGATTGAAACCTGCAGTCAGCTGAGACTGAAGAAGTCACCTGGATGAGTGACGACGTTCTCCCACAAAACGCTACGTCCAGATGAACACAATCAACTTTTGGAGATTTACTTACCTGGATGATTGAGAATGCATCAAGACGATATATTGTGGTGGTTAATGTGCAGCTCTTGGTGATTTGGGAGAATCATGTTTTTAATCATGTTGTGGATTGAATGTTGGGTTTTATTTTATTTTGTCTACAGACGTTTTTCTCACCTGTGATCATTCAGATTGATTTGTTGAGTTGACTTGAATCACGTGAAGGTTTAAAGCTGCTCCTCCCCCAAAAATAATAAAGTATAATCATGAAGAATGTAATAATGTCTTCCTGTGTCAAACACAGCTGCAGTCAAAGCAGGAAGGAAAGCTGGTTCAAACTGTTGAGAGGCCCCATCATTAAAGCACAGGTAGATCTGGCTGAAATGAATGTTTAGCATCGAGGGAATTCAGATGTTCTGTTCAGTTTTCTTTCTATAGGTAAAGTTCACAGCAACAGTCGTCTTAAACTGATGTTGTGATCCACTGTATGGTTTATGATGGAGACACTGAGTCTGGTTCAGCTGCTTTGTTGGATTCTGTATGTTAAAGAGTCTGTTTACATGGTGGAGGGGGTGGGGGCTGAAGGTGTTGAAGTGGGTGCGGTAGGGCAGATTATTTATCTCCTTGTGGCAGAAGCCAGTTTGTCTCGTTCGCTACAAAGAATCGGCTTTTGGAGCAAACTTGTTCATGAACTTCACATCACCAGCCTGGGGTTTACAACTAGTGTTAATTGAGGACGTTTGAAGGTTCAGTTTGTTCCACGACTGCATTTCACTCACTGCCTGTTTGTATCTCTGTCACTGCAGGACCAACGTGGACTGAGAAGTCAGCGCTCAAAGCTTGGGAAAGTCAGTCTTTTACGCAGACTTCAAACTTAAAAACACACCAGCTCATCCACAGTTAAAGCGTACACTTGTGATCAGTGTGGCAGAGCTTTTACTCACAGTAAGAGCTTACAGAGTCATCTAGTTACCCACTCTGGAATAAAAGCATACAGCTGTGTGGAAAAACTTTCAGCCGGATAGAAAGCCGGTAGTAATATAGCTGTACTTTTTTTTTTTTTTTTATTGTTCTCATTTTTCAGAGGGAGACATGCAACATGGGACCTCTCAGACTCGCCAGACTCCCCACCACCATGGTTGCTAATCCAGACCCCCCCCCCCCACAGTTGTGCAGGATCCTACAGGATAAGGTCTGTGTGAGGAAACCATTATCGACATCAAGCTTGCAACCAACCACCTGGTGATGTTGGTGCTAAACGCCTTTCTACAGGAAACATGCTACAGATGTCAAACAGCTCATCCCAGTCAACTGCAACACAGCTGCTTGCTCGAATTGCCCGAGTATTACTTTGACACACACTATGATGATGTGATGCTAAGGCTCAAGACATTCCGATTCATCCCCGCCAGACGCCTGTTTGTACGCTCATACACAGTCAATGGGACTGGAACAATTCAGCAGGACTGCAGAACACACCATGACTGAACTGAGATCATCACAACACATAGTATGCACAATTAACGACAACATTGCGCTGCTGTTAGAAGCAAGTAGTTATGCCCGTCAGGTTAAACCAGGCATGCTTCGCATGATTGGTAACTACTGGGCTGGGAGACCCCTGGTTTAATGTATGTTGTTCAGTATTCATTGTCTGTGTGAATGAAATAAAAAGACATGTTAACACCAACATCTTAGTCATTTGTGGCCAACTTTGCTTCCCACACAGAGCGTTTCTGACACTCGGGCGCTGCTTATACAATAGAGAAAAGCAACAATACAGAGTGTTTCTCTGCTCCAAGACATCAGCGGGCCTTTCACACGGTAAGCGTGTCTGTTATACCCAGCGCATAAATGTCTGTATGTCAGTGCTGATTATTCAAACCCCGTTTAAAATGTGACACACATGTTGTCCGAAAACAATTCCTCTAAATTTGCAAAGTTACTGATTTAAAAACATATTTTTGAATTTTTAGTTGCATGTCAAACATATGATAGACTCTTGAGCATGTTTCTATAGCTACATTCACAATGGTATAACCATGCTAAATAAAAGATGCCCAAGCACCAATGCACTCTAATGCCAGCCTCTGAACTGTATGTTGATAAGTACATGAAGCGTACCTCTACAGCTGAAAACAGTTTGTATCTGCACTCTGAGGGTCTGCTGAATTGTTTTTACAGTTTTTCTCGATTGCTAAAACACATTTCTTGAAACTACGCCTCATATCCTCACAACAGTAAACACAAATCCATAACATCTCACTCAATTTCCCAAACATCCTATTTCCAGGTCAAAATGAAGCTCTACACCCAAAACTATTCACTCCTGCTGAAAAACCAAACTTTGCCCTCAGACATCAAACACAAGCCCTCAAAAACACACACACTACAACAGAGTTTTGCACACTGGTACAATTAATTCAAAACAATAGTTCCAAAACAATTAGGTTGCCTATGGTTCTCCCCTTCAAAACCCTTGTCACACGATAAACACAAAAGCCTTAACCTGCCTCCACCAGGTGGTCGTCTCTGTGTCCTACAAAAATAGAAGCACTCATTACTGTAACTGTCACACATTCATTTTACAGGAAAATAATGGAAACATACAGCCGCTAGGACACATGTCTCAATACTTAGGTCACTTTTGCAAAACTCTTCACACAATTCTCCTCACTGACCCTCAGCTTGGCAAAGCAGTTCATTTCACATTCAAAATGCACTACAACTACCAAAACACTTTATTCAGGTCTCAAATAAACTCATTCTTCCAGAACACTAGCAAAGATTGACAGCCGACAAACACACTTTGTCACCCACAAAACAATGACCTAAAAAACACTAACAACATGTAGCATTACAGTGTTTTCTTGTGTAAAACAAGGACACATCTGTTTATAATTTCAATATATGTTACTGGAATGAATCAGACATCATGCAGAATTCGTTAATATTTGTTTATGTATTTTTATGTTTTTGCACTAAGTATTCCCAAAATACAAGAATTTGTATACACACCATCCACTGATACACATACAATAGTAATGCTAATCTACTTGGTCTTCTCCATTTGGCCACAGGTTCTCATCCACATCACATCTTATGTCATCCAGGGCGATACACCTAGGAAAGGATCTTCTGGCATGCCTGATCCATCCCTGGCAATCTTCTGCTGATATCTCCAGGCATCCAGCATTCGTTGCATCCAGGAGGGACATTTGATCATGTGGATCAGGGGTGCCCAATCCTGGTCCTCGAGAGCTACCGTCCTGCAGCTTTTAGATGCATCTCTACTGCAACACAGCTGAATCAAATGGTTTGATTACCTCTTCAGCGTGCCATCAAGTTTGGCAAAGGCCTGATAACAAGCCATCATTTGATTCAGGTGTGTCGAAACAAGGACGCATCTTAAAGCTACAGGACAGTAGCTCTCGAGGACCGGGATTGGGCACCCCTGATGTGGATGATTGTCGTAAACCTTCCACCAAGGAAAAGAATTCCTCTATGGGGTTGAGGAATGGAGAGTAAGGTGGGAGGAAAAGAGACTCCATTCTGGGATGGGCTGCAAACCACTCGGTGACTGCACGGGAGTGATGAAATGCCACATTGTCCCATACAGTTCTAAATGTTGGCTCATTCCTTTTCTCCGCATCCCTTTCCTCACCTAGCACAACCCGACCATAGAGATCATGCAGGAGCGCAAGGAGCCGTTCCGTGTTGTATGGCCCAATCAGTGGTCTGTGTAGCAGCAGTCCATCAGTGGATATTGCTGCGCACATTGTGATGTTGGCACCCCTCTGGCCCGGGACATTCACTGTGGCGCTCTTCCCAATCACATTCCTCCCTCGTCGCCGTGCTTTGGCCAAGTTGAAACCTGCCTCATCCACCAAGATGAAAATGTGGTGCGTTTACCTGCCTTCAATCTCCATGACTCTCTAACATAAATCCACAAGGCAACATAAGCTGTTACAGTAGTAAATTTGTAAAATTGTCTTTGTGTGTGTTTGGTTTTGTTCAAAAACAGATCTGTATTTCATTCTGATCTTACCTGGACATACTGGTTCCTGAGTTGCTTGACATGTTCAGAGTTCCTCTCAAAAGGCACAGTGTGCAACTGCTTCATCCTGACCTGATGTTTTTCAGGACTCTAGAAATTGTTGTTATGCTTACACTGTGAATGTTTGCAAAAGTAACGTTGTCTGCCAAGACTCTGTGTCTAATTTCAGTGAGTTTTATCCCATGTTTCTGATGACCATATCAACAATGGCAGTTTCCTGCACATCAGTGAACATCTGTCCTCTCCCTCCTGTGTGAGGTAACCGTTGAGTCCTAAGCAGAAATGCAACAACAATTACACAAAAGCTTATTTACTTCTGAAATGTGCAAATGCCCTGCAGAATACAAGTTACCTGTTGGTTTGCTGGAAAACTCTAACACTAGATGCCACTGTAGAGCGTTGCAGATTTGGCTGCACTCTCTGACCAGCCTCTCATTGAGTGACCATGATTTACTACATGATCAGTTACAGTAGCTCTGATCTCATCTGAGACTACAGCTCTTGATCTTCCTCTTATTCTTCTTCCACCATGCATATGTATTCCTCACCCCTTCCCAGCCACTCTTCTTCCTCTTTCAGCCACTTCTCCATTTCTGGCTGGGTCCATGTTTACGTCACACAACAAACCTATTCAGCAGTCGTCTCCTTTTGTAATGAAATTGAAGGAGTAACACCTGTGTAGATGTTCATCTACAATGAGAATCAGCTGTGGCTGGTTAAACTGCATTTTTAGATTTAAAATATGTTTCAATAAAATATTGCTGTTGGATTTTGCTGTCTTTTTAAGTTTTGCATTGTTTTGACCATAAGTTTAACAGTTTTGAAAACAGTATGTAAGCACATGCAAAATGTCCTGTACGTACAAAGGTTTTTGGCAGTTGTTGCGTCTGAGTGAGAAAATAATTCATGAAATTTGAGAGATGTAGTCATTGAATGCATTTTGTGCCAAAACAATGATAACTGGTCCTCAGTTTAGTCCACATAGACTTCTGTTGTGCTCACTGTGTGAGGAGTTTTGTGACCTAAGTATTGAGACATGTGTCCTAGCGTCTGTAAAAAACCTGTAATGATCTCTCTCTCTCTCTCTCTCTCCCTCTGTGTGTGTGTGTGTGTGTGTGTGTGCCCTCACAGCAGGAGCTTTTCTCAAACGCATTTCCAATCAGTTTTTTACAAGAAGTGCAGCTCATACAATGGTATAAATGTATTCTTTGGGTTTCTTTATGAATATGAAACTCTAAAGATTTTGAGTTCGTGCATGTTGTGAAACAAGAATCTAAATATTTGTGTCACAATGATTTCTATAAAAGCGTGTTGTTTATGGGGATAATGCAACAAATCTTTTGTGCGTCCTATTAATGATCAATGGTGATTGAAGAGGAACCCATGCTCAGGACATTTTCATGACAAGTGTCAGCGCAGACAACTACTAACGAGAGAACATGTTTTATCATCATAAAGACTGTGATATGAAGCATCGTTAAAGTGTCACTTCAGTAATGTTGACTCATGTTTTTAATAATGACTTTAAAACACTAAACTCTAATTTCTGTGGTTTATTTTAAGTTTACAGAATATAACATGTGGTAAGACGACGAGTTTTACTTCTCACTGTCCGTGTTATGTGTATCTATTTATCATGTATGCTACTTTGCTCTGTGGACTGTAAAATGTTTCATTGTGTTCATGAAATAAACCAGACTTTCACTGTCTGCATCTTTTACTGTTTTTCTGCTTTTGTTCACTCCAAGTTTGACAAACCTGCAGATATCCAGAGTTAACTCACTAACAATGTGGAGCAGTCTCAGTGTATTTAGCTGCTTTTTCCCTGAACACAACCAACTGAGAGAAACGCCTGCAGGCCTCACTTTGGTCATTTGAGCGCTGAAGGAGATTTGTTCCATAGACACCTTATACTAGTGTTTCCTGCATTTAATCCATCACTACTATGTCCTATTTCAATCCAGATTCCTTTTATAGTTTGCAGTGAAATTTGTTAAACCACTGTTTAATGGGACAGAAGTACAAGTCACTCTTTACTAACACATTTGTAGATGAGTTTATTGCTGAACAACACAGCTAGAAGCCTCACACACCGGTTTTTGAAGTTTTGTGTGTAATGGTTGAGTCTATCAAACCCTACCCTTTTCTCCCCAGTATCACAACAGTATGACTCCCAAAGTACACCTTCAGCCCCCACCCCCTCCACCATGTAAACAGACTCTTTAACATACAGAATCCAACAAAGCAGCTGAACCAGACTCAGTGTCTCCATCATAAACCATACAGTGGATCACAACATCAGTTTAAGACGACTGTTGCTGTGAACTTTACCTATAGAAAGAAAACTGAACAGAACATCTGAATTCCCTCGATGCTAAACATTCATTTCAGCCAGATCTACCTGTGCTTTAATGATGGGGCCTCTCAACAGTTTGAACCAGCTTTCCTTCCTGCTTTGACTGCAGCTGTGTTTGACACAGGAAGACATTATTACATTCTTCATGATTATACTTTATTATTTTTGGGGGAGGAGCAGCTTTAAACCTTCACGTGATTCAAGTCAACTCAACAAATCAATCTGAACGATCACAGGTGAGAAAAACGTCTGTAGACAAAATAAAATAAAACCCAACATTCAATCCACAACATGATTAAAAACATGATTCTCCCAAATCACCAAGAGCTGCACATTAACCACCACAATATATCGTCTTGATGCATTCTCAATCATCCAGGTAAGTAAATCTCCAAAAGTTGATTGTGTTCATCTGGACGTAGCGTTTTGTGGGAGAACGTCGTCACTCATCCAGGTGACTTCTTCAGTCTCAGCTGACTGCAGGTTTCAATCTTATAAACAGGACATTTGCATAATGACTGAAACCAGCCCACTGATGGAACAATGGGCTGGAAGGTCAGTTCCTTAATCTTAATTATGGTCAAAGGAGCTTGCAAAGAAAAGCGTCTGGACTTCTTTAACTTGTGAAGTCCAGACACTTTTCTTTGCAAGCTCCTTTGACTACGATGACCTGGATGACTGAGAACCTTCACAGACAATCATAATTATGCAAATTCTCATGACCATTGATCAACAATCACTGACCAAAACCCACTTTGGGTTTTGGTCTTGGCTCCCCGAGAAGCCTCCAGTTAATCCAAAATGCTGCAGTACTGACAGGGCTTAGTTGTTGTTCCTAGAGTATTTAAAAGTAGAATGGGAGGCAGAGCCTTGAGGTTTCAGTGTCACGGCAGAAGACACTTGAGGCTGGCTGGGTTCTCCTAAACCCCCAGCAGAAGACACTTGAGGCTGGCTGGGTTCTCCCGAACCCCCAGCAGACGAAACATGAGGCTGGACGGGCTCCTCGGGCCCCCCAGCTGAGATTGACGGCTGAATGGGTCCCTCTGGTCCTCCAGCAGAGGACAGGGGTAGAGGGGCGGACTCACTGGAGCTCTCAGCAGGGGATGACGGCTGAGACTGCTCAGTAAAGTCCTCTAATGAAGCCACTGGTGCTAGCATCTCGACCTCTAGGGGTCCAGAGGTGGCTGGTGACTGGCACCCAGCCTCTGGGGAGGCCCTAGAGGGAGCAACTGTCTCTGAGATGGCCAGTTTAACTGAACCAGTTAAAGTCTGTGTGAAGTGTGTTCCCTGCTTGTAATGAGGCTGTGAGGATAAAGGCTGGGTAAGTGAGTGGACAGGCTGCTGAACTGGTGGCAACTGAACTACAGGTAGCAAAGTAGTAACAGGTGGTGGAGTGGCTGGCTGAACTGATAAGGCTGATGAATCTCTTGCCAACTGAGCTATTGACTGGGCTATGGACTGTAACATGGTGTCTACTGGGTCTGACTGTGACTGTAATGGAGGTGATGAGTGAGTGGCTGACTGAGTTAGCGACTGCTGGGCAGCTAACCGAGCTACCGGCTGAGCAGCTGACTCAACGAACACAGCCCCGGTATAAACAGTCATATGAACTGGTGAAACAGACAGAGCGTCTTTTCCACTCACCACAGCCGGCAGTTCTGAAGTCCTATTCTCCAGCTGTGGGGCGACGCGCCGACGGCGCGATCGTCGCTTCCTCCCGGGCAAAACCTCCGGCGGGCCGGGCAAAACCTCCGGCGGGCCGGGCAAAACCTCCGGCGTCCGGCTGAGTTGGGAAGCGGTAGCGGCTGGTGGGTGTAGGTGAAGTTCGTGAAGGATGAAGTCTTGCACGAGTGGGTGTAGTGAGTCCAATAGCCAGGGATAATCCGTGAGCAGCTGTTGCAGTCTGGCTTCCAGAACGTGGAGGAATGCTTCTCCCTCATGCTCTAGCCACAGGTTGATTATTTTTGAAGCGGAGTTCGTGATGAGGTCCCGAAGCTCCGTGGGTGGGGTGAATGCCGCTGGATCCATATCTGGCTGGTCCGTACTGTCACGGCGAGTGAGGTGAGCCGTGTGGAAAATAAAGGAGGATCCAAATGCAGGCAGTCGTGAAGGTGTGAAGGTGGTTTATTGAACATGAAAGTAAATACAAACGGCAAAAGGAGCTAGAACTAAACTATACTGGGATAAACTAAACTACAGAGCACAAACCTTAACGAGAACGACCAGAGGAGAATGATGATGGACAGCAGGGAAACACACAGATGAAGCAGGGTGGAAACACAGACGGACCAGCAACAACAATGACGGAAGACATGACTTAAATACACAGAGAACCACAGGGGAATTACACACAGGTGGTGGACACAGCTGGGAATAATCAACAAGACGAGACAAAGGTAAAACTGAACACACTCACATGAGACCCAGACCTTCACAATAAAACAGGAAATGAGAACACCACACCAAGACGCAGACCTGACACTGAGAGACAGACAGGAAATGACATATGAAACTAAACCCACATCGTAAACCCAGATAAACAGAAACATGGAACTCTAATAATAGAAATCATAATCATCACCATAACATGACAAGAGAACAAGAACACAATCCCTGATGCAAACTTAAATCAAAACACAATAAACTCAAAATACTGGGTCCAACGGACCCAGAACCGTGACATTCAGGTCCCTCTTCTGTGGAACCAGCTTCCAGTTGGGATTGGTGAGGCAGACACTCTCTACTCTACACTTCTCTACTTTGAAGATTAGGCTTCAAACTTTCCCTTTTACTAAAGCATATAGTTAGGGCTGGACCAGGTGACCCTGAATCCTCCCTTATTTATGCTGCAATAGATGTAGGCTGCCGGGGGATTCCCATGATGTGTTGAGTTTTTCTTTTCTAGTCACCTTACTCACTCACTATGTATTAACAGACCTCTCTGCATTCAATCATATCTGTTATTAATCTCTGTCTGTCTTCCACAGCATGTCTTTATCCTGTCTTCCTTCTTTCACCCCAACCGTCTGTGGGGTGAAAGAAGAACCTGAACCTGGTTCTGTCGGAGATTTCTGATTTCTTCCTGTTAAAAGCGAGATTTTCCTTCCCATTGTCACCAAAGGGATTGTTGGGTTTTGTATGTATTATTGCAGGGCAGGGGGTCCAATCTGGAGCCCCTAACCCTAAGGGTACATCTTTCACCATCTTACAATGCTGGGATTGCAGCCATTCCCCAACTCTCTGTGAAGGGTACTCGTGGAATTTGATCAATGGTCATGATTTGCATATTAATGATGAAGAAACTGACCTTACAGCCCATTGTTCATTCCGTGGGCTGTTTTCCGTCAGTGTGCAAATGTACTGTTTACTGAGAAGTCACTTGGAACACTGAAAACGCCACGTCCAGATGAACAGAATCAATTATGTTGGTACAAACAATTCACCACAAAAAAGACTCAATATTCAGGAAAATTCAGAAGTGCTTTAAACTGTGCAGTAAATATTTATGACAAACTCAAAACAATGTAACTTAAAACATACTGCAAAACAGTGCTGGCTCTCATCTCAGTGGGAAAAATTTTCATGGACATGTGCAGCTAGAATTTTACTTTGGAGGAAATGGGCTCAATGCAATTCTTAAGCATGTGTGCAAATGTCCGATGGATGGATGGACCTTTATTAAACCCTCGGCTCGGTTCCTCCGGGAAATTCAGTTTCCAGTAGCACAGCACCGACAGAAGTTGCATGTTGCAGATACGCTAAGGGAAATGAGAGTAAGGATATAAGCACAGGGCCCCACTCCACTGACGACCTGCTGCTGGCCAACACCCTCAACGACTTTTACTGCTGGTTTGATGAGACATCAAGCAGCCTTGACACCTCCACCTTCCCCAACAATAGAGACACTTTGGTCCATCATTCCCCCACCTCCCCACTCCCACCAGCACAGAGCCATCACCACCATCAAAGACTTCACCCACAGGAGCTCCCCCCTCACTCCACAGCTATGAGGATTTCACACCACCTTCTCCCACTACAACCCTTCATAATCTTGAAGCAGATGTGAGGAAGCAGTTTAACCCTTTAGACCTACCACAGAACCAAGTCTGCCTGAGCTTATCGTTATATTTTTACATGTTGTAGTGCCATTTCTGGGAGTATTTCAAGTTGCTATACATCAATACAACCATTATATCCCAAATGTTTACAGAAGTATTTTTACACAAATTTCTAGTTAAAGAAATTTCAGAGGTTCATCCCTCAAAATTGTAAATGTAAAAAAGTTGCATAAAACAGTTTCCAAATTAATTTTGAGTGTCTTCATAGTTTTATTTTTGAGATACACCAATTTGTATATACTGCAGCCACCAACTTTGAAATTCTCATTTACATGACTTATTTAAACATTCTCGTCTTGAATGCAAAATTCTTAAAAAGATCTTTTATCCTTTTAAGAGTAAATAAATCTGAAAGCTGTTCCATCCTAAAAGAGGACAACAATGTGTAGTTTATGATGTTCTAAAGGTTTCAGCAGCTTTTTGAATTTGTCACACGTGTGGAAAGGTATGAGTGAGTCTTTGTATCTTACTGTTAGTGATGCTGGTCAGCACACAAACCCAGAGTTTCTCTACAGGAACACAGAGAGAGTTATTCCCTGTACTGTAAGGACACATTCAGCATTGTGCAGTAACTCCAGATCAGCCCAGTTAAATGATTACATGGATGTGAGTGTGATCGTCAGAGCAGCACTGATCAGTGTCAGGTTATAATGACCAAGGTGTACACAAACACTAAGTTTGAGTGTGTGCAGTGAGACTTCAGTCAAAGCATTTAACTGAGGTAAAATAAGCTGAACTCTACAGCTTGTTGTGGTCTCCTGTGGCTTGACACGCCTTCCATCTGTTCTCCAGCATTTTCAATTACAGTCATAAAATATCTCCACATGTTGCTCCTCTTTCTCACTCTCTGCAGTCCAAATGCGTCTTCTGAGCGCATCTGAGTCACGTGACGGCACAGTAACAAATCCCAGCAGGGCAGGAAGAAGGGGGCGGAGCAAAGTGCGTCTGCCGCATAAGAAGAGGTGTTCACCCAGACAGAGCTGCTTTTTCATCCACAGCGAGTAAAGAAGTGAATCTACAGGAGAGAAACAAACTAACGTACCGATCAAAAACCACTACCAACGTCTGGATAAATATCTGCATCGATCCGCCCACCCTTGTCTCCTGGATCGTAGCTGAGAGAAAGAGTTGCAGCTTCATCACGGACTTTCTCTCGGTTTGTGGGCTCATCTAAAGGTAAGCACCGAGCTAACTTCAACACTTGATTTACTAACCCTGCGCAAATTTGCAGAAATCCCCTGAACCCAACACCTACTAGAATTTCTGACTTTTTTATTTTCTGGTGAAAGTCCCGAGGTGTTAATCACCCCTGCTGAGATTTGTACAGGTCATATGCTCGATTCACATCCTGCTTTTGTTGTGCAAAGCACCCATTGTCTTTGAGGCCTGGCACATTTGCTTTTGCACACACATACAAACGCTGCAAATCTGTGTTTATTTGACAGTGTAAGACAAAAGCAGCAAAAATAAAAACTGTTCCAAGAGTACAGTCTTAAAGGCTCACTATACAAACAATCTGGAGACATAAATATGGACACGTGTATTGAAAAATATTGATATATATATATTAGGGCTGCCACGATTAGTCAGCTAGTCTCGATTACGTCAACAATCAAATTCGTCAACGACTAATTTAATAGTCCACACGTCGTTTGAAGCTGTATGTGTGTGTGTGTGTGTGTGTGTGTGTGTATATATATATATATATATATATATATATATATATATACTTATATATATATATATAAGTATATATATATATCCTTCTCCTCACTCATGTCTGCGGTAGGCTCGCTTAGCATAGGGGATCTAGCCTTAGGACCCTTACTGGATACAGACGCCCCAGGCAGGAATGGAACGTGCGATCCTGGGTTCCAAAGGCGTGTAGTCCACTACGCTATACACACACACACACACACTCACTCACTCACTCACTCACTCACTCACTCACTCACTCACTCACACTTGGAATTAAGCACATTTATTTAAAATGAAAAGCATGTTGTATGCAACACATCACAGAATAAATAATTATGAGAAAAAAATGTAAACAGTGACAGTGCAACTCAAGTATTGTTTTCAGTTTATTGTAAACTCTGCCGCTTTGGACAACACAAGGGGCATTAATAAACATCTTTGCTATTTAGTGCACAATATTTGAATAAACTAACAACATCCACCAACATAGAACTGTGGCAGTCAGTGCAACTGAGGTAGGTATTAACATCAAGTCTAAGATGACTCACTTAATGGAGAGAAAAAGTGAGTGGCAGGTTTTTTTTTTTTTTTTTATAAGAAAAGTAGCTTTTCTGCATTATCAGCAGTCAGACTGTTTCTGTTTTCATCTATAATGTGTGACACTGAGCTAAAAAGACTTTCACTTTCCACACTGCTACATGGGGATGAGAGGTATTTACTCGTCTGTTTCTCTGTTTAGAAGTCTCACAAGCACAGTCACAGCTGGGATGACATCAGAGGCTAGTGCGTCGTAGCTGCTCACTTTTTTAGTTAGTTCCTCAAAGGGGGCGAGGATGGCAACAGTCGTCTCCGTAAGAGCCCATTGGTGAGCGGTGAGATAGTCAGGGAGTTCGTGCTCAGAAACGCCCAGAACTCGCTTTTGCTCAATGAGGGACTGGAGCATGTAATACGTGCTGTTCCAGCGCGTCTGTACGTCCTGCTGCAGTCTCTTTTTTTGGCTGGTTGACCTGTCCCTGAATGTCCTCGAGGCGGGAGTAGGCTAAGGCGGAATGTTTAAAATGCCCAACTATTTTCCGTTCCACTGCTATAGCATCAGCTATGCTCCTCTGTGCTAATAAGCGTGGGTAAATAAGCGTGGGTAAACTCTTTTACATCATGTGCTAATCTCACTGGGCAGGCGTACAGACACTTTGCAGGCCAAATGTCTCTCACCTTTGCCCTAGAAACAAGTCTAATATTTATCTGTGTCTGTAAGTGTGTTTGCATTGACCCTCAAAAGACTGAATGCCAACTCTCATGAGCACATTTGCAATGTGTGTATGAAAAGAAGTATAACTACTTATTCAATAAAAGGTCACAAAATACCACTAATAAAAGGCCGGTTAGAATAATGAATTTCCCACAACTCACTGCCTCTGTTTGTATCTCTGTCACTGCAGGACCAACGTGGATCGAGAAGTCAACGCTCTCAGGAGCCCGACAAATTCGTTGAAGAAAGAAGTGGAAGAAAAAAATACAACTGTGACGAGTTTGGGAAAGATTTTACTGTGAAAGCTTCCCTAAAAATGCATCAGGTCATCCACACTGGAGAGAGACCATTCAGCTGTGACGAGTGTGGAAAGTCTTTTACCCACTCTAGAAGCTTAAAAACACACCAACTCATCCACACTGGAGAGAGACTGTTCAGCTGTGACGAGTGTGGAAAGTCTTTTACCCACTCTCGAAACTTAAAAACACACCAACTGATCCACACTGGAGAGAGACCGTTCAGCTGTGACGAGTGTGGAAAGTCTTTTACCCACTCTCGAAACTTGAAAGCACACCAACTGATCCACACTGGAGAGAGACCGTTCAGCTGTGACGAGTGTGGAAAGTCTTTTACCCAATCTGGAAACTTGAAAGCACACCAACTCATCCACACTGGAGAGAGACCGTTCAGCTGTGACGAGTGTGGAAAGTCTTTTACCCGCTCTGGAAGCTTAAAAACACACCAACTCATCCACACTGGAGAGAGACTGTTCAGCTGTGAGCAGTGTGGAAAGTCTTTTACCCACGCTGGAAGCTTAAAAACACACCAACTGATCCACACTGGAGAGAGACCGTTCAGCTGTGACGAGTGTGGAAAGTCTTTTACCCACTCTGGAAGCTTAAAAATACACCAACTCATCCACACTGGAGAGAGACCGTTCAGCTGTGATGAGTGTGGAAAGTCTTTTACCCACTCTGGAAACTTAAAAACACACCAACTCATCCACACTGGAGAGAGACCGTTCAGCTGTGACGAGTGTGGAAAGTCTTTTACCCACTCTGGAAGCTTAAAAACACACCAACTCATCCACAGTGGAGTTAAAGCGTACAGCTGTGATCAGTGTGGCAGAGCTTTTACTCGCAGTAGCAGCTTACAGAGCCATCTAGTTACCCACTCTGGAATTAAGGCATACAGCTGTGACATTTGTGGAAAAACCTTCAGCCAGATAGGGAGGCGAAATACACACCTACGCATTCACACCAGACATGATGTGTACTGCTGTGAGCAGTGTGGCAAACACTTTGCTACAAACACAGAGTTACGATGTCACATGTTTACCCACTCTGAGGAGAGACCTTATAAATGTGACCTGTGTGAGAAGACTTTTAAATCTCCACGTTACCTGAAAGCACACCAACAGATCCACACTAGAAAGACTCTACAAGTGCAGCTACTGTGAGGTATGTATTTTTGTTTTTATGTTGTCAGCCCGACTGTTTGAGGGATAGTGTTTGAGAATTGTATTACTGTTATTGTAGCATTAAACTATTAATTTAATGTTTTTACTCTTATGGTTTTTATAGCACATTAAATTGAGCTGAGTGTGACAATGTAAACAGTAAAATGTAATTGGACTTTGGCAGAGATGCTCTTTATCTCAGGCGACGTTCAGGATAAAAATGTTGACGGACTGACTTACACTGTCTTTGTGTCTTTGTTTAGAAGCAGAGCAACACAGATGGATCAAGTTCTCAACCCTGTCATCGCTGCGGGAAAGACTTTTGTTGTGACCTTTGTGGAAAAACTTGAAGTCATTGAAGGACTCTGAAAATATATCAACGTAGACACACTGGAGACGAAATGAACTACTGTAAAGAAAGCACTTCAAAGCACTTCAAACAATATGAAGTCATTCACAGTGGCGTTAAAAAGCATGTCTGCGATCAGTGTGGGTCATCCTTCATCAGTGCACGTCAGCTTGAAAAGCATAAACGAGTCCACACATGAGAGAAACCATACAAGTGCAGACACTGTGACAAAACCTTTTCCCAATCATGTGATCATACTAAGCATGAACGCAGACACATGAAAGAGAACTTCATCTGTGAAAGAGTTTGAGTAATCTCAGTTCATACTCCACTCACAAACGATTCCATGTTACAAATAAACTGTTACGTCTTGATTCCCGCTTTTACGTTAATCTTGTAAACAGTACATTTGCATAACGACTGAAACCGGCCCAGTGAGTGAACAATGGGCTGTGAGGTCAGTTTCTTCATCATTAATATGCAAATTCTTATGGCCATTGATCAACAACCACTGATCAATGGCCATGAGTACCATTCACAGAGTAAAAATTTGCATAATGATTATGAAGGAACTGTTTTACTGTTACCAATGTTCAAAAACATTTACTAAATTATCTCCTCTGTGCAAACATCAGCGTGATGCAGGACTGAAATCACTCCCATCTCTGGATCAAAGTGAATCTGCAGAGACAGAAAGATCCTCTTCTGGTTTCAGGGTCAGACTTAAACCCTTGAGATCAGGCTCCACAGAGTTCAGGTGGAGTCTTCTGTAAAGATCTGATGAGGCACCTATGAATGAAAATGTGCCTCTCGTTACATTTTAAGCTTTCTAAACTGTTCTACTGTAGTGTTTGTGTTGAGTGGTTAGCTTTGTTCCAGCAGTTTGATTAAGAAATCTGTTTCCTGTTAAATTTTTATTGAATGCATTGATCCAGGTGTTCTGCAGTTTTTTTTTCAGCTTGTTTGTGTAATGAAATCCTGCAACAGTTAAACCAAAATTTTACATGTTAAATAAAGAAATGGTTTACTGACAAAGAGTTTGAGCCGTGATGTCATTTCCTGTATATCAGAGCAACACCTGAAGTGACCAGTGTTTAAAGTCAGTCAAATTTTGTGTCAGCATGACCTTGTGAAAACTGCTTGGCGATGCTTCACTATGTTATCTGCTCACTGTTGGGGCGTAGAAGGACGAAACTCCCAGGGTGACCAGTGCCAGGAGCTTCCTGATGCAGAGAGTTGAGTGTGGGGGATATAAAGGAGAAGCTGAGGCATCCCAAGGTTAAAGCTGGCATAACTGAACTTTAATGTTTGATGTGTGTTTTGGTTCTCCTGCGTACAGTAATTAATAGCTTGAACACAGCAGAGCTTGATATAAAGACCTTACAACTGAATTGAATTAAATTGGTTATTTAGTAGGTCTAAAGGGATAAACTGCGTCCTCACATCTGCTTCATGAATATGAAGGGTTGTAGTGGGAGAAGGTGGTGTGAAGTCCTCATAGGTGTGAAGTGAGAAGGGGGCTCCTGTGGGTGAAGTCTTTGATAGCGTCGATGGCTCTGTTGTGGGGGGAGTGGGGAAGGTGGGAGGATGAGTGACCAAAGTGTCTCTATTGAGGTGTGAAAGCTGCTCGATGTCTCATCAAACCGGCAGTAAAAGTCATTGAGGGTGTTGGCCAACAGCAAGTCGTCAGTGGAGTGGGGCTGTGTGCTTCCTGAAGTGAAAATCTGGCATTTAAAGATGAATGGGGAAAACTCGCTCACAGCTGACTAATGAACATTTGCATGCATGCTTAAGAACTGCATTGACCACATTTCACCCAAGGTTTAAAATTCTGCCTGCAAATGTCAGAGGTCTGTGTCCATATTTTCTCCAGCATACGGGGGATTCCCATCATAATGAGTCTTTTGGTAAGAGGTGATAAAGAACCTAATCAAAATTTCCATCCAAATTCCCTCCATCTTTGTGAGCTAGTGCATTTCAATTGTTGTTTATGTTATGCACACTCCTCCCTCCTTCTCCCATCTTATTTGTAAAAAATGTATACAAACAGGAAATGTGTTTTTTGTTGACGTCACCACTATATGCCTTTTTGAGCATTGCTATCAAATCTACATTAGTGTCCGACACCACTCTAATTGTCCTCTTTATATAGTGTCTTATTAACAAGTATCGGCATAAATCCTGTCTTTCCAGATTGTATTTTTGTTTCAATGTATCAACACTAATTAAATTTCCATCTTTAATCAAGCTATCAAATGTAGACAATCCTTTAGCAGACCAACTTTTGAGACATGAGTCCAATTTTTGGGGGGTAATGTCAGAGACATAAGCATACCATTTAAATAATACCAAGTCTTGTTCTAGTTTGAATCCAAATATATATATTGTTAATTAAATGTTAAATAAAAAATATAAAAAGTTGCATTTCCTGCGAAAATGCAGTGTAGTGGAATCTGATGAAAACGGCAGGAAAATCTCCCTTTTAACAGGAAAGCAGAACTCTCAAATAACCAGGAAGGGGCGGCCATCTGTCACAACTGGTTGGGGTGAGAGAAGGAAGACAGGAGAAAAGACAGACAGAGATTAATAACAAGTATGATTCAATGCAGAGAGGTCTATTAACAGTGTTGGGAAGGTTACTTTTAAAATGTATTCCACTACAGATTACAGAACTTTGTTGTCTGGGTCAAGTTTGCTAGCCAGAGACAGAGAGAGGCATTGAAAGGCTCCAACGGAGCTTATTGTTTGGGAGGAAAACACGAACACAGCGTACAGTCGAGTCTTAATAGCGTACTTACAACTGGGCTTTTGGCTGCAGTGATTATTATTGTATTTACATGCTTCCAGCTCGCGTTTCTGCTCTATGACAACTTGTACTTTTCTCCTTTTTCTCCCTCCTCGCTCACAGACACATCACGGGTATGGCAGTCCATTCTCCCTGCAGCACGGACTGCACTGCCCATGAGGCTGCATTCTTTAGAGCTATGCTTGTAACACTCTCTTATTGCCTTCATATTATTTTTAAAAATATTTCTTCACTTCATATGAGATGCGAGATTGAGACACGGGCATTGTATTTTTTCACAGCCCGGTTAAAGGCTTTGGCTGAATTTACACTTCACACATTTTAATATCAAACTTAGTGTTTGTGTACACCTTGGTCATTATAACCTGACACTGATCAGTGCTGCTCTGACGATCACACTCACATCCATGTAATCATTTAACTGGGCTGATCTGGAGTTACTGCACAATGCTGAATGTGTCCTTACAGTACAGGGAATAACTCTCTCTGTGTTCCTGTAGAGAAACTCTGGGTTTGTGTGCTGACGAGCATCACTCACAGTAAGATACAAAGACTCACTCATACATTTCCACACGTGTGACAAATTCAAAAAGCTGCTGAAACCTTTAGAACATCATAAACTACACATTGTTGTCCTCTTTTAGGATGGAAAAGCTTTCAGATTTATTTAGTCTTAAAAGGTAAACCTTGTTTTGCATTTAGGAGAATGTTTGAATAAGTCACACACACGGGAATTACAAAGTCTGAGGCACACCATTAACCTCAAATTTCACTAAACCTAACACTGAAACAATCTTCTGTATGTTGATGTGTGAATGTTATTGCAGTGTCAACTCCTCACGCTGAGTGTTCAGAGGCAAGTCCTCTCATTGTTCCTCAGTAATACAGTTTTCATCAAACAGAGCAGAAATGAACAGACATGAGCGTCTCTTTTCTCGGCTCTGTGTGCACAGCGAGGGACTTCTCTCTGCTGAATTTGTGACAAAGTGTTAGTGTGTTTAGTTTTTCAGTTGGGTTTTATTTCAATCATAACAACAGTCTCCTTCAAGTGCTTTACATGGTAAGGTAGACCCTACAACAGGGATCCCCAATCCCCTGACTCTGGTCCAAATCTGGACCCCAAGAAGGTTTTGTCTGGACAGCCAAACATTTTTTCATTTAGTTTGTAGTTGGAGAGTTTACTTTCACTTCATCACTTAAATCACTTAAATCACTGCTGCTGTTATTGTGTATTGTGTATTTTGTTGTACAGTTATTTTATTTTCAATTTAATTTATATATTTTATCTTATTATTCAGTTGTCCAAGCATTTCACTACATATCGTACTGTGTATGACTGTGTACGTGACAAATAAAAATTTGAATTTGAATTTGAATTTATTCCTTCCTGTAATCTTGTTTTCTAATTCAAACGTGCTTTTACCATTAAAGACTGCCCCCCCTTTTTTTTAAAACCCGTGTGTATATTTATAGCATCCTCCTTATGCATTTCATGCATGTGTTATTTTCAGACATGTGGGGGTTATGTCACTCCCCCCTCCTCCTCATCAGTAATGATCTAGTCCGATATTTACTTGGGCGTGAGCCAATTAACCAATACCTACCTATTATATGTCAGCTGACCTATCTATGAAGTTTTGACTGGTTAATTTGGAATCTTTTTTCTGTTTCCTGTCTTGTATTTAAGCAATTTTTACAATGTTTTACTATGACCCTGATGAAGGCCACAAGCCGAAACGCGTTGGTCAATTATTAAAGTTGTTCATCTTCCCTCAAGTGTTGCTGGAGTTCCTGCTTTTTGAATTCTTTCATCCTCTCCATGCACCTTGGAAACAGGTGAAGTTGTGCCAGAAAAGTTTTGCGGAGATTTTATTCCTGCCATCTGTTGTGGGCAACTCTTGAACAGGCGTGACGCAGCCTGTAAAATAAATAAATAAAAATAAACATTTAAAAAAGTGATAAGCAGATTGAAATATACATGAATGCAGGTGATGATCAGTGCATGGGACCGATGCAGTGAACACAGTATAGGTCATGCGTTTGTGGTGGGAACAGTCTTATGGTTATTGTTCATGTGTCCAACAGCAGAGGGGAAGAAACTGTTCTTATGGCGAGAGGTTCTGGTGCGAATGGACCGGAGCCTCCTGCCTGAGGGGAGCAGGTCAAACAGACTGTGTCCAGGGTGAGAAGGGTCAGCTGAGATCTGGAGGTGTACAGGTCCTGCAGAGATGGGAGTCTGCAGCCAATCACCTTCTCAGCAGAGCGCAAAACACGCTGCAGTCTCTGTTTGTCCCTGATAGTGGCTCCAGCGTACCACACGGTGATGGAGGAGGAGAGGATGGACTCGATGATTGCAGTGTAGAACTGCATCATCGTCCGTGTTGGCAGGTTGAATTTCTTCAGCTGCCTCAGGAAGTACATCCTCTGCTGGGCTTTCTTAATGACGGAGGTGATGGTGGGCTCCCACTTCAGGTCCTGGGTGATGGTGGTATCCAGGAAGTGGAATGAGTCCACAGTGGTGATGAGGGTGTCAGTCAGGATGATGTGGGGGAGTGGGGCTGTGTGCTTCCTGAAGTCCACAATAATTTCCACTGTCATTGTTTAGCACCAGGTTGTTGTGGCTGCACCAGGACACCAGACGTTCAACCTCCATCTTGTAGGCAGACTCATCCCCATCCGAGATGAGTCCAATAACGGTGGTGTCATCTGCAAACTTCACGAAACAAAAGGGAGCACAAGAGTCCAAACACACAAGAAAACAGTCCAAGAACACAGGAAAACAGATCAAAAATCAAAAACAAAACCAAATCAGAGCCCAACAAGAGTCCATGAAAAGTTCAGGGGGCCGACCGTGCACACGGCAACGGCGGCGACGGGCAAACAGTTCTGGAGACCGACCGTGCACACGGCAACAGCGGCGGAGGCAAAACCAATCAGGAGGCTAACCACTTGGAAGGTAGTGGCGGCCACTGAAGGTCGGCTGCGATGCCAGCGGCGGTGACGGGAAAACAGTTCTGGAGGCCGACCACTTGGAAGGCAGTGGCGGCCACTGAGCAGGTCCGGAGGGTGGCCACGATGCCAGCGGCGGTGACAGACTCTTTCCGGAGGCCGTCCCCGAAGGTCATGACGCCACCTTAGAAGCCCGGAAAATGGCTGGCAGAGACGAGGCGGAACGGGTCGAGCTGGCTCTGACGGCGGCGTGGCAACCACAGGACCAGACGAGGCAAGACCAGACGAGGCAGGACCAGACGAAGGCGGAGCGGAGGCCGGAACAGGCGTGGATGAAGACACGGCTGCGGAACCTGACGGCAGCGGGACGGCTGCGACTGAGCCATGGATAACTGAACTTGAGGTGAAAGTAGTGGTGGTGAAGTTGGTGACTGGGCTACAGGTGGCTGCTGAGCAGGTGACACTGGAAACTGAGCTGAAGGTGGCTGCTGATCAGGTGACACTGGAAACTGAGCTGAAGGTGGCTGCTGATCAGAAAGCTGAGGTGAAGGTGGCTGCTGATCAGAAAACTGAGCTGAAGGTGGCTGCTGATCAGAAAACTGAGCTGAAGGTGGCTGCTGTAAAGGTTGTAGTGATGGTGGTTGTGATGGTGACTGAGCTAATCCTCCTGAGCCTTGTGAACACGAGAAAAACTGCTGGAAGGGCTCACCTGAGCCTCCAGCTGACACAGGAACGGGTGCCAGCACCAGCTGAACACCAAACCCTTCCATCCGAGGAACTGAAACGGGTGGAGGGGAACGCTGGGCCCGAGCTACCCTAGGAGCAGAAACAGGAGGAGAGAGAAGCTCAGGAATGGTCTCAAAATGCCCAATATTGTGTTAAGGTTCATAAATATTGGGGATGGAGACAAGAGAAAAACCACAATAACAACACTGGTCTGGTCGGGTTGAGTCAAACGATGATTTTAATGATCACACACGTGGGAGATGGAAACTGTACGCAGACAGCATCAGATCTCAAAATGGTGGAGCATTGCTCAAACTTTTATAGCCTCTGGTGCCTCCACCTTATCATAAAAAGCCTAAACATTCACATGCTTTCTCTCACACAGCGCCTAAGATAAGATAAGATAACCTTTATTAGTCCCACACGTGGGAAATTAGTTTTGTCACAGCAGGAAGTGGACAGTGCAAAAGTTATGAAGCAAAAATTAGAATACGATAAGAATAAATACAGTACACAGCTGTACAGAATAGAATAAAATAATATACTATATACAGTAGAATAAAATAGAATAAAAATATACAATAAGATAAAAATAGAATACAAATGCTATATAGAACTGAGTAAAAAAACAACGATGCCAGAAAAGATTATTGCACTTAGTGTTATTGCACATGTGTGGATGTGTGTGTTTGTTCAGTTAAAGTCTTTGTTGTGGAGTCTGACAGCAGTGGGGAGGAAAGACCTGCGAAATCTCTCCGTTCCACACCGTGGGTGCCGCAGTCTCCCACTGAAGGAGCTGCTCAGTGCTGTCACAGTCTGCTGCATGGGGTGGGAGATGTTGTCCAACAGGGATGACAGCTTAGCCACCATTCTCCTGTCACTCACCACCTCCACTGGGTCCAGAGGGCATCCTAGAACAGAGCTGGCCCTTCGGATCACCCTGTTCAGTCTCTTCCTGTCCCCAGCAGAGATGCTGCCGCCCCAGCAGACCACACCATAAAAGATAGCAGAAGCCACCACAGAGTCATAGAAGGTCTTCAGGAGTGGGACCTCCACTCCAAATGACCTGAGTCTCCGCAGCAAGTACAGCCTGCTCTGCCCTTTCCTGTAGAGGGCGTCTGAGTTATGAGTCCAGTCCAGTCTATTGTTCAGATGAACACCAAGGTACCTGTAGCTGTCCACAGCCTCAATGTCCATACCTTGGATGTTCAGTGGTTGCAGTGGAGAATGCTTGTGCCTGCGGAAGTCTACCACCAGTTCCTTGGTTTTACTGGCATTGATCTGGAGGTAGTTCAGCTGGCACCAGTCCACAAAGTCTTGAGTCAGTCCTCTGTACTCCTTGTCGTCCCCATCAGTGATGAGGCCGACTATTGCAGAGTCATCAGAGAACTTCTGCAGGAAGCACTGGGTGGAGTTGTGGGAGAAGTCTGCAGTGTAGATGGTGAAGAGGAACGGAGCCAGAACCGTTCCCTGTGGGGCCCCCGTACTGCAGACGACCCTGTCCGACACACAGCCCTGAGTCCTCACATACTGTGGTCGGTCGGTGAGGTAGTCCAAAATCCAGGTAGTGAGGTGATGGTCCACTCCAGAGTTCTCCAGCTTGTCCTTCAGAACCGAGGGAAGAATGGTGTTGAAGGCACTGGAGAAATCAAAGAACATGATTCTCACAGTGCTTCCAGCGGTCTCCAGGTGAGTGAGGGAACGATGTAGGAGGTGAATGATGGCATCATCCGCTCCAATGCCAGGCTGGTAGGCAAACTGAAGTGGGTCCAGTGATGAGCTTATTAGGCGCCGAAGCTGAGCCAGGACCAACCGCTCCAGGGTCTTCATCAGGTGGGATGTCAGAGCCACCGGCCTATAGCTGTTGAGGTCCTTGGGGCGTGAAGTCTTTGGCACTGGAACAACACAGGAGGTTTTCCAGAGCTGTGGGACTCTTCCCAACCTCAGGCTCAGGTTGAAGAGGTGCTCCATCACCCCACACAGTTGGTCCGCGCAGGACCTGACGACCCTCGAGCTGATGCCATCTGGGCCCGCTGCCTTCTTGCCATTAATCCTCCTCAGTTCCCTCCTAACCTGGGTGGTTGAGAGAGACAGGCTGGAGCCTTGTGTTGAGTGTGTATTGGATGCTGTTGTTGGGGGTGGGGGGGGGGTGAGCAGGGTGAGTAGAGGAGGTGTGAAGTGTCTGAGGTGGAACAGCAGCAGTGGGGGTGGGTGAGTCTGCAGCCGATGTTGCAGACTGCCTCATGGCTGAATCAAATCTGTTGAAGAAATGATTCAGTTCATTTGCCCATCTCACATCCCTCCCAGGCAGAGAGTTCTGCTGTTTGTGGCCCGAGATGGTTCTGAGGCCTCTCCAGACTTCACCAACGTTGTTTTGCTGAAGCTGTTTCTCCATCTTCTGCCTGTAGCTGTCCTTCCCATTCCTTATCAGTCCCCTCAACTCTCTCTGCACCCTTTTCAACTCCTCTTTGTCTTTGGATTTGAAGGCCCTCCTCTTCTGCTTGAGGACAGCTTTAATTTCTGGGGTAATCCAAGGTTTGTTGTTGGAGAAACACCGTACAGTCCTGGTAGGTACGGTGTTATCCACACAGAAATTAATATAGTCAGTAATGCATGTAGTAAGGCCGTCGATGTCCTCTCCGTGGTCGTCACAGATCACCTCCCACACAGTCGACTCAAAACAGTCCTTAAGAGCCTCCTCGCTCTCCTCTGACCATCTCTGCACTGTGCGGGTGGCTGGTGGCTCCCTGCGCACTAAGGGCTCATACACAGGGACAAGGTGCACCGGGTTGTGGTCAGATTTGCCCAGTGGAGGGAGAGGTGATGAACTGTATGCCTCTTCTGCATTGGCATACAGTAAGTCCAGTGTTTTATTGTCTCTGGTTGAGCAGGTAACATACTGAGTAAAGGTGGGCAGTGTGGAGTCCAGTGAGGCATGATTGAAGTCCCCTGATATTATGAGAAGGGCTCTCGGTGATTGTGTTTGCAGTCTGCTGACCACAGAGTGGAGAGAGTCACAGGCTGCATCCGCGTTGGCCGAGGGGGGGACATACGCTGTTATCGCGATAACATGCGAGAATTCCCGGGGCAGATAGTACGGACGCATGCTAACGGCTAACAGCTCAATGTCTCTGCTGCAGAGTTGTTCTTTCACAGTGATGTGCCCAGGGTTACACCATCTGTCGTTCACAAACACTGTCAGTCCCCCTCCTTTCCTCTTACCGCTCTCTCTCGTCCTGTCCACTCGCAGCATCTGAAATCCCGGTAGTGTCACGCTCGTGTCCGGAGTTAGCGGTGTTAGCCACGACTCCGTAAGCATCATGATGCTACATTGCCGGTATTCCCTCTGTGACCAGGTTAGCGACGTGAGCTCATCCATCTTATTGGGTAAAGATCTTACGTTTCCAATAATTACAGAAGGAAGAGATGGTCGATAACGTCTCCTTCTTGGGCGACGGCGCTTCTTCCCAGCACGACACCCCCGTCTTTGCCTCCTCAGCTCGCTGGGAATGTCGGGTCTGTCCGCCGGCAGTACCGCTGCAGGACGCAGCGCTAACAGCTGATCCTTACTGTAAACAAAGGATCGCTGCTCTGGGTCCCCAGACACGGGTGAAAAAAGTAGAAATAAACTAAGAAAAACGACCAGAACTAGCACAAAACGGTAGAACATGGTTGCAGAGTCTAATTACTGATACGTTAGTTATAAAAAATTACGAGAAGAAAAAGATAAGAAAGAAAGAAACTCAGAATGAGCAGAGCTGCTGTAACAGGCTGCCGCACACGGGGGGCGCCGGAAGCATATAGTCTAAGCTACGACCTTGGCTCCCCGTCTATCTGCTCCTGCTGAGATGGGGCAGAAAACTCCAGCATGTTCTGTTCTCTTCTAATCAAACAAATAAGGCGATGACTTTCTGCAAACAGTATTTCTTATAACTCAGCAGTATAATGCATCATAAAACAATATCATTCATTCACAATAAGTCAGCAGTTTAATGTAATGCAATAGTTATCAGCTTCTTCTAATTCAGGAGAATAATGCAAACTAAAACTACATAATAATTCACAATCTTTAATTAGGGGTATAACATGGCATAAAATAATATTATAATCTAACAATTGCCAACTGGGTCTGGGCATATAGTCTTAGCAGAGTGGGCAACCTCAGAAACATTCAACCGGGACACAGAACAGTCCCTGGGAAGAGCCACAGTCTTAATAGATTGTAGAGAGGTGCAACTAGAGTCCTTAAATGTCCTTGGGGAACAGACAGCCCCTTCCTTCAGAGAGCCTGAGTTACAGCCTGCAATTTCTGTCCCTACCAACTGCCTGCGCCCTTGCTGAAAAGTACATGGCTGAAAGGCTGGCTTAGAAACATTAACCACCTCCCTTTCAGCTGACTTGAAAACAGAACATCAGGCCTAATGAGACATGGGGAACAAAGCTGCACACACCAACATAAGACAAAGACTTTCACAATAAAACAGGAAACATGAATCACAACTCAGAGACATGGACTAGACACAGAGACAGAAAATGACACATGGAACTGAACTATACATGAAACCACAATTCCTAAAACATGGATAATAGAAACATGAAATTCTAATAATAATAATAATAATAATAATCCCCACAACCACAAGAGAACAAGAAAACAATCCATGATGCAAAATAAAACCAAAACATAATAAACTCAAAATACTGGGTCCAACGGACCCAGAACCGTGACACATTCCCACAAAGGTCAGTCTTCTGTTGTAGTTATTACGTAATTTATCATAACATAATTGTTGATGTCTCACATTCTTCACCCAGCATTTCAGTGGCTCCCCTCTGAGCGACGCCTCCGCTGCATTTCCCGCAGGACTGAGAGGAGGAGAGCCACCTTCGTCCCCAAAGCCACTCTGCTTTTTAACTCATTTCCCACACCATAAACATAAACTACTCTACACTCTTTTATACTGCCGACACTTTATTTTTATTTATTTTTTGCATTGTTGATTTGTTTTTCACCGAAGCAGCTAATAAAGCATGATGGAATACAATTTTGCCTCTTTCTTGTAAGATTCTATAATAGAATGAAACAATAATGCCAGTTATAAATAAAGACAATAAATTGAATGAATTACAAAAAACTTATTATATTTCTATTAGATCTGAAAATGTTGTGTAACACTACAACCTGAAACGACAAATAGATTGTGTTTATGCCTCTCCCTAGGGCCAGCTCCCCCGCTGACCCCAGTAGGCACCCCCGTCCTCCTGCACCCACCAAGGCAAGGGAGCCCAGGCCCATCCAGACCGGGGCCTACGGCAGCAGCATCGCCCAGCCCCTCAGGACCCGGGGCAGCCCACCCGATGACCCCACCGCAGAGGAAACTGTACCCACCCCGACATTCAATCATCTCCCAGACTACACAAGATAATAGACACCCGGGTTAAGTTTATTCTCCACCCCTCCTATGTCTCTCTTTAATTGTGAATACAAATTGATCAAGCCAAGTTCTCAGAGCGTTTCATTAGTCATCCACTCTGCTCCAGTAGTTGAACCTCAGCTATTGGCCCAACACACAGGTAACCATTTAAATCTGTATCCCAAGTGTTGAAAGGGGTGTTACACACAGCAAGAAGGTCCTGAATTCAATTCCAATATCAGGGTCTTTCTGTGTGGAGTTTGCATGTTCTCCCCGTGTTTGCGTGGGTTCCCTCCGGGCACTCCGGCTTCCTCCCACCGTCCAAAGACATGCAGCTTGTGGGGGTAGGTTAATTGGATAATCCAAATTGTCACTAGGTGTGAATGTGCAAATGAATGTGAGTGCAGTCTTGGCAGCCGGGGGTCAGTCCGCCAAGGCCTCCGCTCCTGGCCGCCACCCGGCACACAATGCACCCGACCCCTATGGCGCCTCCTGCGGGTGGTGGGCCTGCGGGAGGATGGGCCCATGTCTCCTCTTCGGGCTGTGCTCCATGTACTAAGGCCCGGCCACCAGACGCTCGCCCTCGGGCACCCTCCCCGGGCCTGGCTCCAGGGCGGGGCCCCAGTAACCCTATCCCGGGCAGGGTAAACTGTTCCCTCGATATCCTTTTCATAAGGGTCTTCTGAATCGCTCTTTGTCTGGTCCCTCACCCAAGACCAATTTGCCATGGGAGACCCTACCAGGGGGCAAAAGCCCCCAGACAACATAGCCCCTAGGATCCCTGGGACACACAAACCCCTCCACCACGATAAGGTAGCGATTCAAGGAGGAATATCTTCTATTAATAATTTATTTTCATTACTCTGCATCCTACTGTCTTTGCACATGCTCATTGTGCTTACTGCAAATACATGGCCTGCAAAGGTGATGACTCCGAGGCTGCTAGGCTGAGTTTAATATGCAGCACACATATTTTAAGGAGACCAGAAGGCTGACAGTTAAAACTCTATGAAGTGATGCCAAAAAACAGTTTCTCCAAATCTTCACAGTTAAAAGTATTTTGCGTATTTTAATGAATAAAGATGGCGGTTTATAAAATTCACTGTATGTTAGAGATGAGTGATGATACAACAAATTTTAGTGTCTGTCCAATACCAAGTAAATACAGGGCCAGTATTGCTGATACCAATGCCAGTGTAGATATGTCAAATCAAATCAAATCAAATCACTTTTATTGTCACATCGCATGTGCAGGCACACTGGCACAGCACATGTGAGTGAAATTCTTGTGTGCGAGCCCCACAAGCAACAGAGATGTGTAAAACACAACAACACAAACGAGCAAAATACAAGAATGGCCAACCTGAAACTAATAAATATATGTACAATATATAATAGTGTATGCATTTCTGGATGTGTATACTAAATGTTTTTCTACGTGTGTGTGTGTGTGTGTGTGTGTGTGTGGATACACATTTTTACAAATTAAATAGTAAAAAATAATAAATACAGAGTTGAATATGTGCAAAACAAGTGGCATTTATATACAGTGTGTGTAGTGCATAATGTTAAGTTCCAGTAGTGAAGCTGAGGTGTCTATGAAGTGTTCAGCAGTCTGATGGCCTGATGGAAGAAGCTGTCTCTCAGTCTGCTGGTACGGGACCGGATGCTGCAGAACCTCCTTCCTGATGGAAGCAGTCTGAACAGTTTATGGCTGGGGTGACTGGAGTCCTTGATGATCCTCCCCGCTTTCCTCAGGCAGCGCTTCCTGTAGATGTCTTGGAGGGAGGGAAGCTCACCTCCAATTATCCGTTCAGAGCACCGCACTACTCGCTGGAGAGCTTTGCAGTTGTAGGCGGTGCTGTTGCCATACCAGGTGGTGATGCATCCAGTGAGGATGCTCTCAATGGCACAGCGATAGAAGGTCCTGAGGATGCGGGGGCTTATGCCGAATCTTTTCAGTCTCCTGAGAAAGAAAAGGCGCTGCTGCGCCTTCTTCACTGTTTTGTTTGTGTGTACTGACCACGTAAGATCCTCAGCCAGATGTACTCCGAGGAACCGGAAGCTGCTCACTCTCTCCACAGCAGCGCCGTTGATGGTGATGGGGGTGTGTACTTCTCTGCACCTCCGGAAGTCCACTATCAACTCCTTTGTCTTTGCGACGTTGAGGGCGAGATGGTTGTCTTGACACCAGTGGGTCAGGGCGCTGACCTCCTCCCTGTAAGCCGTCTCATCACCGTTGGTGATAAGACCCACCACTGTAGTGTCGTCCGCAAACTTCACAATGATGTTGGAGTTGTTAGTGGCTGTGCAGTCGTAGGTGTAGAGTGAGTACAGGAGAGGGCTCAGTACACACCCCTGTGGAGCACCAGTGGTCAGTGTGATGGGGGATGAGGTGATGCTGCCCAGTCTGACCACTTGGCGTCTGTCAGACAGGAAGCTAAGGATCCAGCCGCAGAGGGAGCTGCTCAGTCCTAGATCCTGCAGTTTCCTGTCCAGCTTCGAGGGAACGATGGTATTGAATGCTGAGCTGTAATCTACAAACAGCATCCTCACATACGTGTCTCTCTTCTCCAGGTGTGACAGGGCATATGTAGTGTCAGGGCTATGGCATCATCAGTGGACCTGTTGTGGCGGTATGCAAACTGTAGAGGGTCCAGTGAGTCGGGTAGTGCAGAGCGGATGAAGTCCCTGACCAGCTTCTCGAAGCATTTGCTCACGATGGGGGTCAGGGCTACAGGTCGCCAGTCGTTTAATGAGGAGATGGTGGAGGATTTGGGTACAGGGACGATGGTGGCCATTTTGAAGCAGGCTGGGACTACAGACAGAGAGAGGGAAAGGTTGAAGATGTGTGTGAACACTCCAGCCAGCTGATCCGCGCATGACTTGAGGACGCGGCCGGGAATCCCATCCGGACCAGTAGCTTTGCGCGCGTTCACCTTCCTGAAGCACTTCCGCACATCCTCCTCAGACACAGTGTGCGCACTGACGTCATCCGCGGTGCGCACACTGTCCGGTCTCATGGTGTTCGCTGTGTCGAATCTAGCGTAGAATACGTTTAGATCCTCACACAGAGAGGCCGTGGTCTGCGGTGTGCTGGGTTTCCCTCTAAAGTCTGTGATCGTGTTTAGTCCCTGCCACATACTCAGAGGGTTGTCAAACTGTTGCTCCACCCTGTCCCTGTACTCACGTTTGGCTGCTTTGATCGTCTTCCGGAGTTGGTAATGTGCGTGTTTGTAGTCCGATGTGTTCGCGGAGGCAAAGGCGGTGTTCCGTGCCGCCAGTGCCGCGCGAACATCTCCGTTAATCCAGGGTTTTTGATTTGGGAAGGATTTAACTGTTCTGGATGGGACGACATCTTCCACGCATTTCCTGATAAATCCACAGACTGAGTCTGTGTACTCACTAATGTCTCTAGCAGCCAGTGCACCGCCCTCCGGGTTGGAGCTTCCTGTTTCAGCTTCTGCCTGTAGGCGGGCAGGAGCAGGATGGAGCGGTGATCTGATTGGCCGAATGGGGCGCGGGGTAGGGCTTTGTACGCATCCCGGAAAGAGGTGTAGCAGTGGTCGAGTAGCCGTTCTCCACGTGTGTTAAAAGGAATGTGTTGATGGAGTTTTGGTGAGACTTTCTTTAGGTTTCCCTTATTAAAGTCTCCGGCTGTGATAAACGCTGCCTCTGGGTGTGCGGTTTCCTCACTGCTGATCGCGCTGTACAGTTCCCTGAGTGCTCGGTCAGTATCGGCTTGTGGGGGGATGTAAACAGCCGTAATAATCACTGCTGTAAATTCCCTCGGTAGCCAAAATGGCCGGCACTTAATCATCAGGTACTCCAGGTCCGGTGAGCAGAAGGATTTGACCGGGTGCACGTTCGCATAATCACACCAGCTGTTGTTGTTCATGAAACACACACCACCGCCTCTGCTTTTCCCAGTAAGATCCTGTGACCTGTCTGCGCGGTGCACAGAGAACCCCGGCAGTTGTATTGCGGAGTCGGGTACCTTGTCTGATAGCCAGGTTTCATGTTTAACCTATAAAGGCAGATGTGAGTGAAGTTGCCCCCCCCCCCTTCTTCAACTCCAACAAAAGTGGTATCAAACGTTTGTGCTGGTTTGTGCTGCAAAAATGTTCTTTTGTGCTGCTATCATTTTAAAGATATTAATAAAATTTCTAGAGGTCATCAAAGGTCAACCAGCCCCCCCATATTAACGGAATCAAACAAGATCGGTGTCAATCAGTTGTGCTATGTTTGTGCTGGTTTGTGCTGCTAAAATTGTCATTTGTGCTGCTTCTGTTTTAAAGATTTTAATGAAAATGTAAAGGTCAAAAGGTCAACCTTTACCCAAATCAAACAAAATTTGATGTTAAACGTTTGTGCAGGTTTGTGCTGCAAAAATTTTCGTGTGTGCCGCTATCATTTTAAAAATATTAATAAAATAATGTCTTGATGCGTGCTTAATCATCCAGGTAAGTAAATCTCTAAAGGTTGATTCTGTTCATCTGTTCGTTTTCAGTGGGAGAAACATTTCAGGGAGTTTGTGTGTTCGCTCAGACACGTGAAAAATTAAAGGGAACATTGGTGGGGGGGCCAACTTCACTCACATTAAAGGCAGCTGTGGAGGAGAGCAGTGTGTAATGATATATGTGTCATGGTCCTGGGTCGGTGACCCAGCGCATTTAGTTTGTTATTATTTTCTAGATGATAAGGATGATTGTTTAGGTTCTATGTGTTATATTCGGTCTGCCTCTGAGTCTGCGTCTGTATCTGTCTGTCTGTGGTGTCACCCCATCTGTTTGTGAATCTGTCTGTTTAGTTCAATGTCTTGTCTGGTTCCATGTGTCTGAGTTTCCTGTTTTATTGTGAAGGTCTGTGTCATATGTGAGTGTGATCAGTTTATGTTTCCCCTGTCCCGTCAGCTCAGATTCCTCCCAGCTGTGTTGCCCTCCTGTCTCTCATCCCCTGATTACTGGTGTGTATTTAAGCCCTGTGTGTTCTCCTGCCTGTTGCCGGTTCGTCTGTGTAACTCCGCGTCAGTCTGTGTTACTCGGTGTCCTGCTCGTCTCTCTGCCTCTCATCCCTTTTTGTTTCATCTCAGGTTTGTCATTTAGCTTTCCCAGTTCAGGTCTTTAGTTTTGTCTTCCCTCTTGCCTGTTTTGCCTTCTCACCACTGTGTAAATAAACTCACCAGCATCTCATCCACTGCCTGCATCTTGGGTCCTTCTTCTAACTCCACACGGCTCGCCTTGACAGCCGTGACAGTATGAGATGAATTCTTAACACATTTGAATGACTTTTACTTCCCACAATAATGAGTCAACACAATAAAAACACACATGAAATGTAAATGTACATGTCTCTAAAACTTTGACTCTGCTTCTGCTGTTTAATGTCTCATAGCCGAGGCTATAAATAAAATAGAGCTAAAAATCAACATTAAAAGGTTAAGCCATTTTTCATGGAGCGTGTTTGAAGTATACTTTTCTTTTACATTTCCATAAAGAAAAAAATAGACATTTATACGATTCAGTGTTCAAATATCAATCTCGTCACAGTAGCATCGATCTAATAGCACATCCACTCTGTCTTTTTCTCAGCTGCAGCCATTCCCCAACTCTCTGTGAATGGTACTCATAGCCATCAGTGGTCTTTGATCAGTGGGTTTTGGTCAGTGGTTGTTGATCAATGGTCATGAGAATTTGCATAATTATGATTAACCCTCGTATGGTGTTCGGGTCTGTGAGACCCGTTTTCAGCTTTTTTCAAAAGAAAAATTAAACAGTTAATTATTTATTCAATTATTTATTCAACCTGAAATTCATTGGCTTTGGCTTATTTTCTGTGAAGAACATAAATCCGAACTAATTTTCAATGACCTCATACTGATTACATACAAGGTGTTCGGGTCCACTGGACCCAGGTCTAATAAAAGTGTTTAAAGTGCAGGTCCTGTGTTCCCACACTCTGTCTTCCTCCTTTCTGGTGCTGCTGATAGTGTTTTCTTCCCCTCCTGCTGGCGCACAAAGTTGCAGCATTGTTGAAAATTAAACTATCAACACCATCTGCTCTGACATTCCCACACATTTTACCCTCTTTATTGAGGGATCCAAATTTTATTTTCTCATACCCTGTCCCACCTGCAAATTAGGGGCATAATACTATAAATAAGACTTTGCCAGTGTGGTTCTTTATCACAACTGATCAAGATGGCAAAAGATTATCTGCTGCGAGGGCCATCCAATTGATTTTGGAAGAGAGAGGAGCTTCGGATGATGATGTTGACAAAGAGGTTTCAGAATATTTCACATTTCTGAAAATTCAGAGTCTGACAGTGACTTTGAAGAAGAGGATGAGGTTGAGCACCATTTAGTAACAAAACGAAGACGAGTACCCCATCTGCAGCCAGCTCAGGACCAGAACAAGCCCACCAGACAGCAAGTGAAGAAATATGGATGTCAATAACTGGTGAAATTGAATGGTCTTCTTGCCCAAGAAATGAGCCACCCTACAGAGCTGCTACTGTGATAAGCCAGGGCCAACACGGCTGAAGTTACTCATGTGCAGGACATCAAGTCTTCATTTGAGCTTTTCATCCCAGATTCCATCCAGAAAATTATTCTGGATTGCAGTAATCTAGAAGGACAGTGTGTTTTTGGAGAGAGATGGAAGGAGATGGACCAAATTCATCTAAGAACCCCAAAGGCCTACTTTGGGGTTCTTATCCTTGCAGGAGTTTTCAGGTCCAAAGGGGAATCCACAGAATCCCTGTGGGATGCAGAAACCGGCAAGAACCTTTCCGTGCATCAACGTCTCTGGAAAACTTCCACAAAATTTCCAGGATTATCCGTTTTGATAACCGAGACGACAGACCAGCTCGACGGCAGAGAGGCAAGCTAGATGCCATCAGGACAGTGTGGAATAAGTGTGTGCACCACCTCCCCCTGTTTGACATCCCTGGACTAATGTCACCATTGATGAGCAGCTGATCCCATTTAGCTGTGAAACATATTGCTTAACGAGTAAATGTGTTGTGTCTTTCCACTCACTCCACTTGATTATAACTGATTAATTTTTATAACATTTTATAAAAAAACAAAACAAAAAAAACCGAGAAGCACATTGATTGATTGAGCATGCATCAAGAAGATTTTTCCTGCAGTTACCTGTGAAATAATATGGCATGCTGTATGGTAACTGTTATGATTCAGACATCAGTACTTAACTCTTACCTTCAGGCTCTCATTAATAATGAGATGAACACAAGCATTCATACATCGTTTCCTAGGGGCTTGTTTTGCTGATGACTGTTGCATCTGTCCATGTCTAACCTCTAGTTTCTTCTCTCTCTCCATGAGCGCCTCCTTCTGGCTGCTGATGTATTCAGTGAGCATGCCGCTTGTCCTCCAGCACTGTGGACAGCTGATGTTCCTCTGGATAAGTTCTGTCTTAACATTTATTGGTCGGCTCTGAGTCTTTGGGGGGAAGACTTCTATAACATAGCAGAGATAATCCTCCTTAGGACCCGGCCTTTGCGGTCAACGTGGGCCGGGTCAGGGTGCACAATCAGAGTCTTGTCCATACATTCTGACTTTTTAACGGAAAAAATGTCACAATCAGTCAGAAAGTCTATTCTTTCTACTGAATGAATGTCCATAGAACGAACCGCCTTCACCTCACTTCTCTCAGCCGTGAGAGAAAAACAGTCCCCATTACTATTTACAGGTGAAGCAATAGGGGTAAAGTCAACATCACTCACCATTGCCTGCTGTTCTGACGAATGGGCTCTGGCTGTAGTGTGGAATGACGGCGGAGGCGCCGCTTCCTGCTGGATGGCACTGGTGACAATTGAGAAATGACGTCCTCGTCCTCATCTTGCGATGACATCTGGTGGCTTAGCTCACCCGCCAAGCAGGAGGCGGGTGAGCTAAGCGGCAAGTAGTGGAACTCTGTGGCCGCGGTGTGGAAACGCCTCCCGCGGCGATTGCTGCTGTGCAGCGGACGACTCCGCGGCGAGCTTCCTTCCACCATCCAAAGACATGCCCCACTATGTGTAAAACAACATTTGACACACATGTGATGCCATTACATATGTATATAACTAAGTAACACAGAGTTGAGATTGTTAAAATATGTAAACAATACTTAAAATTAGAAGAAATTTCCATCCCAGAACTGATGTAACTAAACAGAGATCCTAGTTTCAAATCCCAGCAGGGATTTTTTTTTGTTTTGCAATCTTTATGTGTTCAGCACGCTGAGGAGTGACAGAAAGGATGAGGAATCATCCTAAAAATCAGTTTTCATATCTGTGTAGGTGGAAATTATTGGAGGACAACTGGGTTATGGAACTACTGTGCTCAAATCTATCCGGTAAAACGTTTATGAGTAAATTTGATCTCTAACCACAAATCACCATCTAGAAGTTGATTAGATTTACTGGAGACCTGTTCAGTCCTTTATCATTAACTAGACATGTTTTGGATAGATTCAAAATTTAGCATTGGTTGAATCTTTAAATGGTCTTTTATTTTCAAACTAAGTCAGTTTTCAGTGGGTGACTTTGAGTTTCCAGTTGAGCTGCATGTTTTGGATAGCTGGAAAAGTAGCTTTTACTTATAGAGCTCGTGCGAAATAAATAAATCAAGTTTTACTCTCATATCGTCCAGCTTTCTGATTAGTTGTCTTCTTTCAATATCATACTTCTGACAATGCAATACAACATATATTTCCTGTTCCCTACTGCAGTCACACTCCCCTGTACAGTTTTTTCCTATTGAACGTAATGTGCTATTAAAACCAGTGTGTCTGAATCTAAATCGAGATATAACCGTCTAATCTCCTGTTTCTTCCTGTACTTCATGTCTCCCACTTTCCTTTGGATTTTGTAAAACCATCGCCCTTTCCTCTCTTCCCTCCATTGCTTTTGCCACCTTTCCTTCATTTTGTGTTCTATTCTACTCTTAATCTCCGTCCTACTAGCACTAATAATCATATCTATTACTCCTCTTTCTCACTCTCTGCAGCTCTGTGCCTGCAGATGAGTCACGTGACTGCACAGTAACAAGTCACAGCAGGACAAGAAGAAGGGAAAAGTGAGTCTACCGCATAAGAAGAGGTGTTTGCGCAGGCAGAGCTGCTTTTCATCCACAGCGAGTAAAGTAGTGAACTCAGAGGAGCGAAACAAACTATTAGTGATGGCCAAATGAAGCTTTCTGAAGCTTGCATTGAAAAACGCTTTATTACTCGAAGCTTTTCAACACAGTCCTCTCTGGTGACATCTGGTGGCCAAAAATATGAAGAGCAGCTTGAATCCACACAATAAAACCAACTGCTTCATTATGACTGCCCACTCTACAGAGCGGTGTCCTGTCTGATACGGGCCGCCGTTGTGTTGCTTCTAACGTGTTAAAAACGTGTTAAAAAATGTGGTTTATTTGTTTAATAAATAATTTTGACCAGTAAACTCTCCTTGTTCAAACATGCACCATGGCGTGGTCTTTCTTTGCTTTTCACTTCTTGATGTTGGTAAATACAATAATTGGAAAACACCACGTTACATATAATATACATATAATAATGTACAACACATTATGGAGTATGCTTCTGCTGTGAGGTCCTGCCTCCATGCAGGTATGCAATTAATCGCAAGATGGGTGTATTTATCAATAATATTACATTGGGGAAATTTTCCTATACATATTTCTGACCTGGGGTAGAATTGATTGTGAAAAGGAAAATGCTTATGAACTTGCAAATTAAATACATGATGCTTTTAAGGTAACCCTTTTTTAAATTTTTTTTTAAGAAGCGAATTTGTTCCACTGTGCGATGGCCGAACCTGTTCCTTTTTGTGGAGATCATTTCTCCTGCATTAAGGGAAATCCCTTCACGTGGCACAGAGGAGGCTGCAGTGCAGAGAAACTGGTAGAGATGCAGTTATACAGTCTACCAGGGCCCCACAAACTATCAGCTAAAGAGAATAAATACATTAAATTGCTGCACATTTGGCAGACTAACATTTTAACATTAATTAAACAATAAAATATATATTTTTTTAACATTAAATGTAACGAGTCAAATGGAAGTTTTTCTAAAGTTATTTGATGATATTTATATTATGAAAAACAGATTTTTGACATTTTGAGTTTTTCCCATTTAATTCATCCTGATCAATTGGGTTTTATCCCCAATAGACTTTCTTTCTCAAATACTAGATGTCTCTTAAATGCAATGTACTCAACAACACTGCCCAATTCTGCTGTGATTTCACTTGATGCCCAGGTGGAGTTATTTGTTTGCTACTCTTGACAAATTTGGATTTGGGCCGAAATTTTTGAATATGGTTAAGTTGCTTTACGCTTGCCCTCGTTCCTCGGTCCTTACCAACCATGAGAGGTCGCTCCCGTTCCTCTTACACCGTGGGACCAAGCAGGGTTGTTGCCTCCCTGCAACGCTTTTTGCTTTAGCTCTTGAGCCGTTGGCCATTGCCATATCTCTGGTATAAATTGTGGCACATCAGAGTACACCATAGGTGTTGGGTCTAAACTCAGACCCCGCTGTATCCAGGACTTATTCCCATGAACGAAAAACAAAGCAACAGTGTTCGATCGATTTCTTGCGCAAGGGAGGCCTCTCATCTGTGACCAGCACGTTGAAATGACCACAATGGTGGCCTCCTCTCGCTGCCTTTTATTGACAAACTTCAAACAATAGTTTACAAAACACCTCCCCTTGCAACCCCCCTTTGGTTACAAAGACAAGGCACTGTATATAAATGTATACACTGAGTGTGTGTGTGTGTGTGTTATGTGAGAATGTGTGTGTGTGTGTGTGTTATGTGAGAATGTGTGTGTGTGTGTGTGTGTGTGTTATGTGAGAATGTGAGAATGTGTGTGTGAGACCTCCTGCTGACCAAAGGGTCATAAACCCAGGAAGCTTACATCAAAAGAAACAGATCTTTCAGATAGGATGTATCTACAATAAAACCTCCCCCAGCACAGTGGCTGGAGAGGTGGTCAGGATCAAAGGAATGGCTTTGATCCTACTGCTTAAACTAAGACTATACAAATTTAAGAAACACAATGGCAACATTCAACAATTAGACTTAACAATAGGTCTTTATGCAGATGATATAATATTGGCTCTTTCAGACTTAAAGGTCTCCCTTCCACCACTTCTTAAACTGATTGACACCTTTGGCCACTTATCAGGGTTCACCATAAATTGGAAGAAGTTTCCTGTCTAGTTTGCCCTTTAAGGTCTCCCATGATTATATTTCATACCTGGGTATTAACATCCCTAGGAACTCAAAACTCCTCTTCAGGCTTAATTATTCGGTGCTAACTGATGAGCTCAAGTGTATGATAGATAAATGGAAACTTCTCCCACTTTCAGTGATTGGCGGTATCAATATAATTAAAATGATTGTGCACCCTAAATTCACGTACCTATTCCAGAACGTTCCCGTTTTTCTCAGGTATTTCTTTTTCAAAGGGCTGGATGCCATTATCATGCCTTTTATTTGGGCCTACAAGCCCCCCAACATCTCGAAGTCTCACTTGCAAAAGCCCACGGACGAGGGAGGTCTGGGCCTTCCAGTTTATAAACATTATTACTGGGCCTGTAACGCCAGAGCCTGGGTCTTCTGGAATCAGTCTATAGCTGATGATGCTGTGGAAGGCGGGCCCAGCCCTAAATGGCTCGAAATGGAGCCTAGCACCGCTATCGAGCACACTGGAGCATCCTTGCCAACCATCTTATTTTCAAAACCGGTTATTAAAAGTATACCATTATGTGATAACTTTATTCTTTGAAACTCTATAAAAATATTGAATCAAATCAAGAGAATCCTGAACCTCCCGAAAATGGCAACTTTTGTCCTGATCTGCCACAATCCTAGTTTTAAGCCTAGTACAATGGATTCTGCTTTCAAACAATGGCCTGTTAAAGGGTTAACTGCTATAAAGGATCTTTATATTGACAATCATTTTGCCTCTTTTGCTCAACTTCAGACCAAGTACAACCTCCCTACAAGTCATTTTTTTCGATACTTACAAATTAGGAATTATGTCAAGCAAGCATTCTCTAATTTAGGTAACATCCCCGTACAGCATGTCTTTCACAATTTAATGAACAAACCTCCCACCTCAAAGCACTTGATCTCTCGGCTTGTTAATCTTTTTTCTTCAGCAGCCCCCTTTCGCCACATTAAAGAGGCTTGGACAAGGGACACTTGTTTGGTTATCTCTGACCATGCATGGGCAAAAGTGTTAAGCCGGATAAAACTATGCTCTGTTAACGCCCGGCTTCAGTTAATTCAATTTAAGGTAGTCCATAGGCTGCACTATTCCAAAACCAAATTGAACATTGGACATTTCCCTCAAATGTGATAAATGCAAACTTGTGGACGGTACTCTTGGCCACCTTTTTTGGTCCTGCTCTACACTTACAGCCTCATGGACTAGTATTTTTAGTTTCTATAGCATTGTTTACAATCGGCAACTGTATCCTGACTGTCTTATGGTAATCCTGGGCTGCTCCAGCAACTCCTTGGCAGTTCCCTTTGCTGTGCAACAGGCCTTAATGTTTGGTATGGTTATTGCCAAATGTCTAATTCTAAAGGAGTGGAAATCGGCCTCCCCTCCCTGCTTCAAGAGGTGGCGCGAGGAGATGGTCTCCTTTTTATACCTGGAAGAAATTTGGTTTTCTACATCTGATTCCATGGAGAAGTTCAGGAAGATATGAGGTCCCTTTATAGATCACATAAAGAAGGGCAGTCCACGCCCTGGGTCCTGACTACGTTGTTTTAATTATTATCATTCTGAGCTGCTGCCCATAACTGTTATGAATCGGCTCCTCCTAGTGATCTCTGGATTCAATCTTCAATGTGGATTGAACTTACTGGATTATTGTGTGACATGTATACCATTTGCTTTTTTCTTTTCCGCTGTTCTTAATAAGTGCTGGCCGCGTATCCTGTTGTTGGGTCTGTTGCCCTTTTTTTTCTTTTTTTGTCCTGTTTTTGGTTTTGATTTTCTTTTTGTTGTCTTTATTGTCTGGGTTCCTCTGTCCCGCTGTTTGTGACTGTGTTAATTTTTTTGTTTTTGGAAACTTAAAAAAATAAAAAAAATAAAAAATTATTCGTAGATGACCGTTAGATTAGTTTGACGCTGCCGACACTTTCATGTGACCCAATTAGGAAACTTTGGGTTAACTCAGAGAGCTGAGGATATCGTGGATATGCTGACCTCGCTCCGTGGTGTACAGTGCTGCTTACCCTCATGATTAATATTCACAATAAAAATATTAGCCAAACATCATGAAGTCTGTATGTGTTTCAAATACAGGCCCTTTACCATTTCACAGTGTCGAACAAACCTGGTACAGTTAAACCCAACAGTATGTGACGGAAACACCAACGTTATCTATCTTAATAAAGTTTATGAGTTTATACACAGGTCACGAAGATTATTGAACAAAAACCCAAAGATCAGATGTTAATCGGATTAATTTTCTCTCTCTCCTCCTTAAACATGTTTTTAATGTTAGTAATAATTCAGAATTGGCGACTGAAACACGTATGACACATACGAACATCAGGAAATAAAACCCCGATAAATATAACCTCAGGAAATGAAGTCAGTGACAGCGGAGGTTGTGGCTGTTCAGTACTGCGCTTTGTCAGTGGTAATAACAGGTCGAGCAGTTGCGAGGCGAACGGGTCTATCCTACGCTTTGCCGTGAGACTGGGCTGGACAGACGTCTCCGAACTCATCGAAGCACTTTTGCAAAGAGGCTCCATCTTTACAAACTGACCGGATAGCTGAAGATTAAACCGTTACATTCTTGGTTAAAAAAATATTAAAATTGTATTTGGTGACACACAAACAGGGTTTTTCCAAGTACAGTTCTGTTAGTTTCCACATGCCGGTTGTTAACGCCTTCTAAAAACAATGGCCACCAGGCCAAAGCAACGGTTATGACTCGATCAGCGTTAACCCCGCCCCGAGTTTGATGAGTGAGGCTGACAGATAAAATTATTTCATGTTGAGAGCTGAAGGAGTCAAGTCTGCCAAAATGAATGAGATAAATACACCATTAAATCATTAAAATGAGTCAATAATCAATTAATTAATTAAATGTGTCATAAATATTTAATACATTTATTATTTCTCAATTTAATTAACTATTTCCATATTATTATTTCTTTTTCTTTCTGTTAAACTAATCCTAAAGTAATAATGGTATTTCTATATATGATATTTATATAGAGATCCTCCAGCTTCAAACTATATTACCCTTCCAGGACCTAAAGCACCCCTCCAACAGCCAAACCCATCTCTTCTCTGATTGGATTGTTACATTTGTGATTGACATGACATTGACAAATCAGCTGAAAGGAAGAAAAATCGGGTCAAAATTTGTACTTGTAAGTTGAAATCCCCACACAGGCAGGAAACCTGAGCGCAGAGTTTTACACGAAGTTTTTTGCTCTGTACCTGTAAGCAGACCTTAACAAAAAAAATTGTAACTCATGTAAATATTTTTTGCAAACACACAAATTCTCATCTGTAGATGCACAAACATAAAACTTTAACATATTTTGGTTTACAAGGTTACACAACACGCATTTGATTTACAAGTATAAATTATCTATGATCACAATTTGAGCCCATAGAAGTGGTTCAGCTCCTCCACAAGCGCCACGTTACCCTCAGTAAGGGTTTCTAGTTGGTTAAGTGCTGAACGTCCTGCCATACTGGTCTTGAGTTGTTATTGCTGAAGTAGTCTTCCTCTTGTACGCTGCCTTGGCCTCTCTGATAACTGTTCTCAGCTCAGATCTGGCTGCACTGTACTGCATAACATCACTGGATCTGAAAGTGGGGTCACGCTGCTTCAGCAGGACCTGGACCTCTAGTCATCAAGGGTTTCTGGTTGGAATACACCCGGAGACGTTTGTCTAAGGTCTCCCCCGTGTTGCACATTTAATATGCTGTTTAAATCTGGGGAATACTGACCTTAAATCAGTGTGGTTGAAGTCCCCAGCTATGATGTGCACTGCGTCAGGATGGAGTTCTGCTGACTGCTTATTGTCTTGTGGAGCTCCTCCACGGCTGAGTTAGCATTAGCATCGGGTGGTACATACACGGCTGTTACCATGACAACAGTAAACTTGCGAGGTATGTAGAAGGGTCTGCACTTCACAGTCAAATATCTTTGTGTTTTTGCACCAGCTGTCATTGGTGTAGATGCATAAACCCCTCCTTTGTTCTTACCGGGGTGGCCGTTCCTGTCGTGACAGAGGACCGGAATTGATGGCTGCAGCCAAGTCTCTGTGAGTAGTACAACGCTGCTGTCCCGTACACACTTGTTGACTGCAATCTGTAACCTCAGTTCATCGGTTTTGTTGGTTATGAACCTGACGTTGGAGAGGAAGATATTCGGGAGCGGTGGCTAAATCGTTGTTTCTTTATCCGTGCGGGCGGCCCCGCCCTAAAGCCATGCTTTTGCCTCCTTTGTTTACGTTTCCTCTTTGGCTTGCCGCTGGGAAGGAGTTCTTATTATGTCCTCCGGAAGTGGTGATAGTCCGACGTAATATTCCTTGCACAGCGCAAGCCCAAACTCAGAAGGTCCTGACAACTGTAAGTGGAAAAGGTAAGTGTCCTCCAAAAAAGAAGTCAGCATTGACCATCGACCATTATTAATGATAATGTCGTGCTTTCAGCCCTGTGTTTTTATTCATTGACTCTGTTTCCTAACTGTGGCTTCCATTCTCTACTACTTTGCAAACACAAGATACAAAAACCAACCCCCCCCCCCCCCCCCCCCCAAAAAAAAAAACATATAAACTAGGATATCGTGGTTTTTGTGGACCCTGATGTAAACTGATGTTATTACACAGCTGTACTCTCACTACCTCTAAATTCATTCGTTTTGGGAGAATTTGGCAAGCACTCAAATGTCTACAGGAAACTTATAATGACATCTTGGTGTTCATATAACTTAGACCTTTTATTTAGGTCTGGCAGAGAGCGCTTGGAGCATGAAGCCATAGAAAAGCAATGGTGGACAAGAAAGGGGGGGCCGTTATGCATGATGGGCCGTCTCAAAAATTAAATGTTTTGCTTAAAACCATTTGGATATTTGTCTCCGACCCTGTTACCACCCCCTCTGCTAGGCGACAGGTGGGGGAGAAACATACACAAGCCCTCTAACGAAATCAGAGTAAATAAGGGGTTTTATTGCAAACGTTAAACTGAAAACCGACGGGGCTGTTCAACAGACCACCGGGCAAACAATTAATACACAAATACACAAAGAGAAGAACAGGCAAGAATAAAAGCTAAGGGTTAACTAAGGAGAACCAGCAAACACAAGACTCTAATATAACTAAGGTCAGTTGTATATTAGGGGTTACAAACACAGTTCAAATGGTAGGCAGACGAGGAGGACACTGCATGCTCACGTCAGAACAGTAGTTCCCCGTAGTGTGAGGGATCTTCAGCCTTTTATACCCACCAGGCAGCCAATCGTCCGCGTGGTCTGGCACACTTTAATCTGCATAAAAGAAGGCCGGCACAGGTCTCCCAGTAACCAATCACCCACGACTCACTTGGATTTGCATGAACAAAAAAAGGCAGTCTCACTCCCTCCAAGGCCCAGGGCTGTAACAGACCCCACAGATGTTACATTGCCACAAAAGCCTGTCTGGTGGTATGCATAACTTAATTTCATCTTGAAGCGACATGCATGTATGGCTGTAATGGGTACGTTATCATTCAAAAATCAGGTATAGGAAGCAAATGGGATAAATAGGGCTGTCCTGGTACCAACAACATTTCAACTGCTGAACAGAAGTCACGCAGCCGAGGCTCTTTGTTATCTTTTCCTCCTAGTCTCAGCAGACCTAATGTAGAAAACAACATATTCTATCTTTAAATTATTACACAGGCATTTTATCCTTTTGAGTGAAGCAGCTTTTGCATATCCTGTGTGTACTTTTAAATTATTGATTTTACATTTTTTAATTATTCACCATTTACTTGACAGTTTGGTTTGAAACCCTTCTGCAGTATGTTAGATTTTATACAAATGAACTCTTCAAAAGCTTTAGTGCACAAAATGCATCCTTTTTTATCCAGTGAAATAGTAAATGGACTGGTACATTCAAAGTGCTTCTTACTGCAAAATCAGGTTCACCAAATTGCTTATTTATGCTTTCTGGTCTGACTGGTTTTATTCTGCTTTTCTTTCTCTCTTCTTCTACCCTTCTCTATTAATGATTTCTCAGGTGGAACCAGGAAGTATATCGAGAAGAAGTCTGCCAGACTGTATCTGTGAACATGGTGACAACCAGGCCACTTTGGGCTTAGGTCTGTTTAGAACATTTTGCTTACCTGTAATCTCTGTGGCCATGGCCATCTGACAATGCTGTGATTGCAGCCATTCCCCAACTCTCTGTGAATGGTACTCATGGCCATTGATCAGTGGTTGTTGATCAGTGGTTGTTGATCAATGGTCATGAGACAACATCTTCAACCTTTCCCTCTCTCTGTCTGTAGTCCCAGCCTGCTTCAAAATGGCCACCATCGTCCCTGTACCCAAATCCTCCACCATCTCCTCATTGAACGACTGGCGACCTGTAGCCCTGACCCCCATCATGAGCAAATGCTTCGAGAAGCTGGTCAGGGACTTCATCCGCTCTGCACTACCCGACTCACTGGCCCTCTACAGTTTGCATACCGCCACAACAGGTCCACTGATGATGCCATAGCCCTGACACTACACACTGCCCTGTCACACCTGGAGAAGAGAGACACGTATGTGAGGATGCTGTTTGTAGATTACAGCTCAGCATTCAATACCATCGTTCCCTCGAAGCTGGACAGGAAACTGCAGGATCTAGGACTGAGCAGCTCCCTCTGCAGCTGGATCCTTAGCTTCCTGTCTGACAGACGCCAGGTGGTCAGACTGGGCAGCATCACCTCATCCCCCATCACACTGAACACTGGTGCTCCACAGGGGTGTGTACTGAGCCCTCTCCTGTACTCACTCTACACCTACGACTGCACAGCCACTAACAGCTCCAACATCATTGTGAAGTTTGCGGACGACACTACAGTGGTGGGTCTTATCACCAATGGTGATGAGACGGCTTACAGGGAGGAGGTCAGCGCCCTGACCCACTGGTGTCAAGACAACCATCTCACCCTCAACGTCGCAAAGACAAAGGAGTTGATAGTGGACTTCCGGAGGTGCAGAGAAGTACACACCCCCATCACCATCAACGGCGCTAGTGGAGAGAGTGAGCAGCTTCCGGTTCCTTGGAGTACATCTGGCTGAGGATCTTACGTGGTCAGTACACACAAACAAAACAGTGAAGAAGGCGCAGCAGCGCCTCTTCTTTCTCAGGAGACTGAAAAGATTCGGCATGAGCCCCCGCATCCTCAGGACCTTCTATCACTGTGCCATTGAGAGCATCCTCACTGGATGCATCACCACCTGGTATGGCAACAGCACCGCCTACAACTGCAAAGCTCTCCAGCGAGTAGTGCGGTGCTCTGAACGGATAATTGGAGGTGAGCTTCCCTCCCTCCAAGACATCTACAGGAAGCGCTGCCTGAGGAAAGCGGGGAGGATCATCAAGGACTCCAGTCACCCCAGCCATAAACTGTTCAGACTGCTTCCATCAGGAAGGAGGTTCTGCAGCATCCGGTCCCGTACCAGCAGACTGAGAGACAGCTTCTTCCACCAGGCCATCAGACTGCTGAACACGTCATAGACACCTCAGCTTCACTGCTGGAACTTCAACATTATGCACTCCACACTGTATATAAATGCCACTGTTTTGCACATATTCAACTCTGTATATTTTATATATTTTATTTATTATTTTTTACTATTTAATTTGTAAAAATGTGTATACACACACACACACACACACACACGCAGAAAAACACATTTAGTATACACATCCAGAAATGCATATAGTGTATGCATATATATATATTGTACATATATTTATTAGTTTCAGATTTAGCCATTCTTGTATTTTGCTTGTTTTACATTATTGTATTCTGCACAACTCTGTTGCTTGTGAAGCTCGCACACAAGAATTTCACTCACATGTGCTGTACCAATGTACCTGCACATGTGATGTGACAATAAAAGTGATTTGATTTGGTTTGAATTTGCATAATTATGATGAAGGAACTGACCTCCCAGCCCATTGTTCCTTCAGTGGGCTGGTTTCAGACATTATGTAAATGTACTGTTTATAAGATTGGGGAAACCTGCAGTCAGCTGAGACTGAAGTCACCTGGATGAGTGACGAAACGTTTCTCCCACAAAACGCTACGTCCAGATGAACAGAATCAACTTTTGGAGATTTACTTTCCTGGATGATTGAGAATGCATCAAGATGTGGCCATTGTAGTTGTTTACGTGGAAGACTTGCATGAAACTTGTCTGTTTAGAAGGTTTGTCACCTGTGCCATGTGGATTCTGGAGCTCAGCTACCCTCTGGCAGCACTGATGCAGCAAAACCACTCGCTTACCTTTTTATCCACCTATCCATCCGTCCGTCTTTATAAAACACTTTAAAACAACCACAGGTGATACGAAGTGCTGTATACTGGAACTAAATACAAATATATAAGACCTAAATAAAAAAACAAATTTTATAAAAAAAAAAGGTCAAATAATTAAAAGAAAAAGTAAAAAAAGTCTAAGCCAAAGAATAAAACTGGGTTTTAAGATGTGTATTAAAAGTGGACAGCAAAGATGCCTCTATAACGTGCAATGGCAAGTTATTCCATAATTTAGGAGCAATTATCTCCTCTGACCATTCTCCTAGATCTCGGCACTTCCAGGAGCAGCTGGCCAGCTAACCTGAGAGGGTGTGTAGGGCTGAAGAACCTCAGGAATTAAGGCGATGTGATGATTCGGCTGTTCAGCAGGCAGGAAAAGGGACTTGCAGGAATATGACTTTAAATAAATAATAATTAAATATAAATAAATATACCCAGCCTCGGATAAAGCGGATGAAGATGGATGGATGGATGGATAAATATATTCACTTAAATATGATCATAAAACTCTTGGTCCCTTTCATTTTACACTGTTAGGGTAGAGTCAGTGCTTCGTTATCCAATCCGTTCCAGTCGTTCACAGTGATCGGCCACATTACTGAAAATCCACGTTTTCAGTGCTACTTTATGCTCTACTGCATCTACACCGGGGGACGCGCTAGCGTACATGCTGCACACAGAAAGACAAGAAAGTAAGCCTTCATCACTCCTGGTAGTAACAGTTAGTTAGCTCCAGCTAACAGCAGCAAGTCCCATGTAATTAATGAACCAAGTGCTTTATTTTGATAAACCTAGCTAGCACACTAAGTTAAATTGTTAGCATAATGTTGATTTGTGTCACTTGTTTTAGCTTTGAAAAATGGAGCTGAGCTCATTCAGGTATGGTTGTCATCAGTGGACATTATAATAATACACTAATAATAATAACTCGTCCATCCCTATGAACCTGTAGGAGTCAGGACAGAAGAGCACAGAGAGTTAGAGGGGAGAGAGTTAAGTAAGATAGTAATTTAGTCATTTTTTTCAGGGCTTTAAACTTAGAAGTACCTGACTCCGTGGTATAATTCTCAAACACGCACCCTAAAGCAGATGACTCGTAAGCTGGAGAGGAAATGGTGTGTCACAAATTTAGAGGATCATCATTTAGCCTGGAGAAATAGTTTGCTGCTTTATAAGAAAGCCCTCCGCAAAGCCAGAACATCTTACTATTCATCACTGATTGAAGAAAATAAGAGCAACCCCAGGTTTCTCTTCAGCTCTGTAGCCAGGCTGACAAACAGTCAGAGCTCTGTTGAGCCAACCATCCCTTTAACCTTAACTAGTAATGACTTCATGAACTTCTTCACAAATAAAATTTTTATCATTAGAGAAAAAATTACCAATAATCATCCCACAGATGTAATATTATCTACAGCTACTCTTAGTACCATTGATGTTAAGTTAGACTCTTTTTCTCCAATTGATCTTTCTGAGTTAACTTCAATAATTACTTCCTCCAAACCATCAACGTGTCTTTTAGACCCCATTCCTACAAAACTGCTCAAAGAAGTCCTGTCATTAATTAATTCTTCAATCTTAAATATGATCGAATATGAATAAATATGAGTAACGTGTTACTTGTAATGCGTTACTGTAATCTGATTACTTTTTCAAGTAACGAGTAAAGTAAGGCTCCTCCTTGAATCGCTACCTTATCGTGGTGGAGGGGTTTGTGTGTCCCAGGGATCCTAGGGGCTATGTTGTCTGGGGGCTTTTGCCCCCTGGTAGGGTCTCCCATGGCAAATTGGTCTTGGGTGAGGGACCAGACAAAGAGCGATTCAGAAGACCCTTATGAAAAGGATATCGAGGGAACAGTTTACCCTGCTCGGGATAGGGTTACCGGGGCTGGAAGGTGCTACACCTGGAGACTCTGTTGTCCTGCTGGGAGACTTCAATGCTCATGTGGGTAACGACAGTGAGACCTGGAGGGGCGTGATTGGGAGGAACGGCCTCCCTGACCTGAACCCGAGCGGTGCTTTGTTATTGGACTTCTGTGCTAATCACAGTTTGGCCATAACGAACACCCTGTTCGAATATAAGAGTGTCCATAAGTGCACGTGGCACCAGGACGCTCTAGGCCGTAGGTCGATGATCGATTTTGTAATCGTATCACCAGACCTGCGACCATATGTTCTGGACACTCGGGTAAAGAGAGGGGCTGAGCTGTCAACTGATCACCACCTGGTGGTGAGTTGGATCAGGTGGCGGGGAGGACGCTGGACAGACCTGGTGCACCTAAACGCGTAATGAGGGTGTGCTGGGAACGTCTAGCAGAGGCCCCAGTCCGCGAGATCTTCAACGCACACCTCCGGCAGAGCTTCAACAGCATTCCGAGGGAGACTGGGGACATTGAGTCCGAATGGACCACGTTCAGCGTCTCCATTGCCGAAGCTGCTGCATTGAGCTGCGGCCGCAAGGTGGTTGGTGCCTGCCGTGGTGGTAATCCCCGAACCAAATGGTGGACACCAGAGGTGAAGGGAGCCACCAGGCTGAAGAAGGAGTCTTATCGGGGTTGGTTAGCCTGTAGGACTCCGGAGGCAGCCGACAGGTATCGACAGGCCAAGCGGAATGCGGCTCGGGCAGTGGCTGAAGCAAAAACTCGGGTGTGGGAGGAGTTCGGAGAGGCCATGGAAAAAGACTTTCGGACTGCCTCGAAGAGATTCTGGCAAACCGTCAGGCGTCTCAGGAGGGGAAAGCGGTGCTCTACCTGCACTGTGTTTAGTGCTGGCGGAGCGCTGCTGACGTCGACTGAGAAAATTGTCGGGCGGTGGAAGGAATACTTCGAGGACCTCCTTTATCCCACTGACACGTCTTCCGAGGAGGAAGCAGAGTCTGGGGATGAGGGGAATGACCCGCCAATTTTCGGGGGTGAGGTCACTGAGGCAGTTAAACAACTCCTTGATGGCAGAGCCCCTGGTGTTGATGAGGTCCGCTCCGAGTTCCTGAAGGCTCTGGACGTTGTAGGGCTGTCCTGGTTGGCTGCAATGTTGCGTGGAGATCAGGGGCAGTACCTGTGGACTGGCAGACCGGGGTGGTGGTCCCCATCTTTAAGAAGGGGGACCGGAGGGTGTGTTCCAACTACAGGGGGATCACACTCCTCAGCCTCCCGGGGAAAGTCTATGCCAGGGTGCTGGAAAGGAGAGTTCGTCCGCTAGTCGAACCTCGGATACAGGAGGAACAATGCGGTTTTCGTCCTGGTCGCGGAACACTGGACCAGCTCTTTATCCTCTTGAGGATACTTGAGGGTGCATGGGAGTTTGCCCAACCAGTCTACATGTGTTTTGTGGACTTGGAGAAGGCATTCGACCGTGTCCCTCGGGGTGTCCTGTGGGAGGTGTTGTGGGAGTATGGGGTGTCTGGCCCATTGCTACGGGCCATTCGATCCCTATACAACCGTTGCAAGAGCTTGGTTCGCATTGCCTGCAATAAGTCGGACTCGTTCCCGGTGGGTGATGGGCTCCGCCAGGGCTGCCCTTTGTCGCCGGTTCTGTTCATAATTTTTATGGACAGGATTTCTAGGCGCAGCCAAGTGGCGGAGGGCTTTCGCTTTGGTGGCCTCAGAATCTCATCTCTGATTTTTGCGGATGATGTGGTTCTGTTGGCTTCATCGGGTGAGGGCCTCCAGCTCACACTGGAACGGTTCGCAGCTGAGTGTGAAGCAGCGGGAATGAGGATCAGCACCTCCAAATCTGAGGCCATGGTTCTCAGCCGGAAAAGGGTGGAGTGCCCACTCCGGGTCGGGGATGAGTTCCAGCCCCAAGTGGAGGAGTTCAAGTATCTTGGGGTCTTGTTCACGAGTGATGGGAGAAGGGAGCCGGAGATCGACAGACGGATTGGGGCTGCAGCTGCAGTAATGCGGACGCTGCACCGGTCCGTGGTGGTGAAAAGGGAGCTGAGTGTAAAAGCGAAGCTCTCAATTTACTGGTCAATCTACGTCCCTACCCTCACCTATGGCCACGAGCTGTGGGTAGTGACCGAAAGAACGAGATCGCGGATACAAGCGGCAGAAATGAGCTTCCTCCGAAGGGTGGCTGGCCTCTCCCTTAGAGATAGGGTGAGAAGTTCGGCCATCCGAGAGGGGCTCAGAGTAGAGCAGCTGCTGCTCCACATCGAAAGGAGCCAGCTGAGGTGGTTCGGGCATCTGACAAGGATGCTTCCTGGGCGCCTCCTGGGCGAGGTGTTCCAGGCATGTCCCACCGGGAGGAGGCCCCAGGGCAGACCCAGGACACGCTAGAGAGATTATATCTCTCGGCTGGCCTGGGAACGCCTTGGTATTCCCCCGGATAAGTTGGAGGAGGTGGTTGGGGAGAGGGAGGTCTGGGCCTCTTTGCTTAGGCTGCTGCCCCTGCGACCCGGCCTCGGATAAAGCGGATGAAGATGGATGGATGGAGTAAAGTAAGGGATTACTATTGCAAAAACGGTAATTAGATTACCGTTACTTTCCCGTAGGAACGCAGTTACTGCGTTACTAAAACTGTGATTTTTTGTGAGAATGTCTCATGACAGTGACGTAAGCGAGTGTGACGTTCGTGACAACAGCTGTGTGCAGATCAACAGTGGATCATATATCGAGTGCAGGAGAGAGTATCAGCGTGCAGCGTTTAAAGCGTGGAAGTACTGACCTTACTTTGAGTTTGATTCCATAAAAAGTGACAAAAACATTAGTGTCCATCGTGCGTGGGAAGAAAACTTCTTTTTACAGCAAAAAACCCCCTAAACTTCCAAGCAAGCACCGAGTAGCTACGACGTAATGGGAAATTCACAGAGAAACTCGCGGATTCTTCCACTGACCACTGCGGCACACCTGCACCAGGGTAAACCTCCGCGTACCCCCAGTCCTGCTTTACAGGTGAAAATAGAGCAACAGGACCACTGAGTCTTTGATTTTATTTATTTTCTGCTGTGTTTTACTTGCATCTATTTGAAAGACTGAGTGTAAACACAAAAAATATTTTTATTTTATGTGCTGGAATGTGCAGAAAGGTTCAAGGTTCTTTATTTGTCACATGCAAAATAGGTTTAAATGTTAAACAAATTTCTTCAAGTCAGAGAATGTTGCATAGAATTTCATTTTTGCTTGAGGCATAAAGTTAAAAGATTAAAACTGATAAAACAAGTTTAAAAAAAAGAAACTTTTCCATTTGATTACATTTTGTATGATGGATTATGTAGAAAAAGTAGAATTGGGCTAAAAGATCTATCGCTTTATCACCTATTCAGATTGTAAATCATGTTTTTAAAAAGTAACTAAGTAACTAAGTAATTAACCCCAATTTGTCCTAAAAAAATGGTCACACTATTGGTCCTAAGGCCACAAAACGGCCCCGCCCTAAAAAGTGCAATAAAAATATTATATATTCATTTTTTTCCACTTTAAATTGGTCAGTCTTTTAAAACTACTTCTCCCTGAAATATTCATATAAAGTTTTAATTATATTTTCGTTGTTTAAACCCTTTAAATCCCAGTTTAATTACATGAGCGCGCTGTTTTTTTAGCCCTAAAAAACAAAAAAAAATTAATATTTTCAAAAAGAACATTTGAAGTAATATTTGATTGTTATTATAATTAGGCCTTTAGATGGTCCAAAGATTGGCACCAACATTCATTTTGACCTGCCATTATTTTTTTTGCAGGAGCACATTAAAAAAAATGCATCCTAAGGACAATTCCCCAAAAAGTGCTATAAAAACTTTATATATTCATATTTTCTTTCACTTTAAATTGGTCAGTCTTTTAAAACTACTTCTCCCTGAAATATTCATATAAAGTTTTAATTATATTTTCGTTGTTTTAACCCTTTAAATCCCAGTTGTATTACACGAGTGCCCTGTTTTTTTAGCCCCAAAAAACAAAAAAACCCTAAATATTTTCCAAAAAAAACCATTTGAAGTAATATTTGATTGTTATTATAATTAGGCCTTTAGATGGTCCAAAGATTGGCACCAACATTCATTTTGACCTGCCATTATTTTTTTTGCAGGAGCACATTAAAAAAATGCATCCTAAGGACAATTCCCCAAAAAGTGCTATAAAAACTTTATATATTCATATTTTCTTTCACTTTAAATTGGTCAGTCTTTTAAAACTACTTCTCCCTGAAATATTCATACAAAGTTTTAATTATATTTTCGTTGTTTTAACCCTTTAAATCTCAGTTGTATTACACAAGTGCCCTGTTTTTTTTAGCCCCAAAAGCACACAGCACACACGTCAGATACCACGTGACAACAAATATATAATTTTCTGTTGATTAAAAAAAAAAAGAACCCTCTAAAAGCCCTAAGGGCAGAAAATGGTCCCGCCCGAGCAGCGGGCCAAGCTGCTGCTGCACGCCGGGAATGAGTCTCCCTCTCCTGCGGGTCTGTCTCGAGCAGCCCGCTGGAAAGGTGTATTTTCGAGCAGGCGTCAAATGTGAAACAAGGGCGCCACCTGGTGGACAAATAAAAAAATTACAACTCTAAGGCCCCTAGTCCAAAACGAAACTGAAAGTGGAAACATGATGATTACATTAGCGGTAATTATTTTGCAGTGAAAAATAGCGTTTATAATGGGTTTCAATGGGGCACACATCGACCACTTGGCACAATAGTGTAAGTTTATCTGTAGCTTAGCCACTGAACCTAATTTAAGGAAGTCAGACTGAAATTTTAAAATTAAATGTAACCGAACTTTTTTTTGGAAAATCTGGCTATATTCCATTCAAGACAGTGCAAATGGCTTGGATACGAAGAACACAAAAGCCACAAAAAGGTCCCAAGACAATCTACGGGTTTTAATTACTTTTGAAAATAAGTAATCAGTAAAGTAACTGGATTACCTTTTGGGGGAAGTAATCAGTAATTAGTTACTGATTACTTTTTTCAAGTAACTTGACCAACACTGGTTGTGGGTGGCTGTAGCTCAGGTGGCAGAGCAGGTCAGCCACTATTCAGAAGGTCGGTGGTTTGATCCCAGGCTGCACCCTGGCTGCATGCCAAATATCCTTGGGCAAGATACTAACCCCATGTTTGCCTACTGGTGGTGGTCAGAGGGCCCGGTGGCGCCTGTGTCCGGCAGCCTCGCCTCTGTCACTGCGCCCCAGGGCAGCTGTGGCTATAATGTAGCTGCCATCGCCAGTGTGTGAATGTGTGTGTGAATGTGTGTGTGAATGGGTGAATGACTGAATGTAGTGTAAAGCGTCCTATATACAAATGCAGGCCATTTACAAATGCAGGCCATCAAACAGCTAACTGATCATCTGCAGAGGAATGGCTTATTTGAAGAGTTTCAGTCAGGTTTCAGAGCTCAGCACAGCACAGAAACAGCTTTAGTGAAGGTTACAAATGATCTTTTTATGGCCTCTGATAGTGGACTCATCTCTGTGCTTGTCCTGCTAGACCTTAGTGCAGCATTCGATACTGTTGACCATAATATCCTATTAGAGCGATTAGAACATGCTGTAGGTATTACAGGTACTGCACTGCAGTGGTTTGTATCATATCTATCTAATAGACTCCAGTTTGTGCATGTAAATGGAGAGTCCTCTTCACACACTGAGGTTAATTATGGAGTTCCACAGGGTTCAGTGCTAGGACCAATTCTGTTTACATTATACATTATACAGGCAGTATCATTAGAAGACATAGCATACATTTTCACTGCTATGCAGATGACACCCAGCTCTGTCTGTCCATGAAGCCAGATAACACACACCAATGAGTTAAACTGCCGGAATGTCTTAAAGACATAAAGACCTGGATGGCCGCTAACTTTCTGCTTCTTAATTCAGATAAAACTGAGGTTATTGTACTCGGCCCTGAAAAGCTTAGAAATATGGTATCTAACCAGATTCTTACTCTGGATGGCATTACCTTGGCCTCCAGTAACGCTGTGAGGAACCTTGGAGTCATTTTTGACCAGGACATGTCCTTCAACGCACATATTAAACAAATATGTAAGACTGCGTTCTTCCATTTGCACAACATCTCTAAAATGAGAAATATCCTGTCTCAGAGTGACGCTGAAAAGCTAGTTCATGCATTTATTACTTCCAGGCTGGACGACTGTAATTCATTATTATCAGGATGTCCAAAAAACTCCCTGAAAAGCCTTCAGCTGATCCAAAATGCTGCAGCAAGAGTCCTGACAGGGACTAGAAAGAGAGAGCAGATTTCTCCTGTTTTGGCTTCCTGTTAAATCCAGAATTCAAAATCCTGCTCCTCACATACAAGGTCTTAAATAATCAGGTCCCATCTTATCTTAATGACCTTGTAGTACCATATCACCCTATTAGAGCGCTCCGCTCTCGCTCTGCAGGCCTACTTGTTGTTCCTAGAGTATTTAAAAGTAGAATGGGAGGCAGAGCCTTCAGTTTTCAGGCCCCTCTTCTGTGGAACCAGCTTCCAGTTTGGATTCAGAAGACAGACACTATCTCTACTTTCAAGATTAGGCTTCAAACTTTGCTTTTTGCTAAAGCATATAGTTAGGTCAAAAACTGACCGTGTGCAACTTTCAAATACTTGCTGGGCATGTCAGTTGTGATCAATTAGTGCAGTTCTTGAGACACTGACTGCCATTTTGGAGTGCCTGCTACCTGCCATAGGATCCCCCATAGCTGTTGGTCTCAGAGCAAAGCTCTACAAGTTCTCAGCAGTCTTTGCACTACTGAGGTTTCACACTTCTGTCTGTAACCGAAGGACTCCACAAGTTCCTGTAGAAAGAGACTTTAGACCTGGCAGAAGCTTTTATCTGCAAACAAGCTGTGTGTGACACACTTAAGGACAAACACTCAGGTGCATTTGCCACAGAGCTGTATGTGAAAACCAAGGCCCTGTGCAACACCCACAGTATCCCTGAACCAGGTGCCAAGACGAGGCAAAAACAGAAGAAAAGGGAGGATTTTGTGCTGGAGGCAACTGTGGGTTCATGCACTGAATGGACAACTCAGTCACATCGGAAAGAGTGTTACTTTTCCCTTGTGTGGATCAGATGGTTTGCAAGCTTCATCAAAGATTTTCCAGTGTAGATGCAGGGCTACTAAAAGGCAACTCTTCTGTTTTCTTTTCATTAAAATTTAAAACATTTAAGGCCAAATAAACTCTAATGTCATCTAACATGCCAAGAGTGGGCATCCTTCTGCCTCAGGGGCAAATAACTTTGGCAGTCATCAGTGTAACGATGACATGAGATTGATGCCTTCTAAGGATGGAACCCAGAGGCAATAAATACTGCAAAAAAAGCAGTGGCCCTAAAATTAAGCCCTGTGGGCCTAAACCAATTAAGTGCAGTGCCACCAATGCCCACTAAATCACTTATCGAAATATTAAAATATTGTGGTCCAGTGTGTCAACGGCAGCAGTTAGGTCAAGCAACACCAGAACAACATGGTTACCAGAATCACATGTTGTTATGGATCTTTAATAATGCAGACTCTGTGCTATGAAGTGTTTTAAAACCTGATTGAAAAACCTCCAGGATGCTGTCATCATCTAGAAAATATTTCAGTTAACAAAATACAATTTTCTCTAAAATGCAGGAAAGAAAAGCAGTTTGGAAATAGCCCTATAATTAGCCAATAGAGTGTGATCGAGGCCAGGTTTCTTAAGCAATGGCTGCACTACTGCATGTTTGAAATTTGCAGGAACCACACAGCTAATAATGGCAAGAACAGAGTGCTCTGTACTAGGACAGGATCACGGTGGGGGGAGCTGGTGAACCACATCCTCTAAAAGGGAGAAAGTCACAAACTCAAACTGAGTAAAAACAGCAGAGTCAGGAGCCATGGTGATGACAATCTTTTCAAGATTACCTAGCGGTAGTCTTTTGTGTTTGAAATTTGAAATGACACCTTTTTCCATCTGCGTTCTGCTCAGCGACGTTCCCTCTTGGTAGAGCATACTGAGTCTACCCCGTCTTTAATACTCGAATCAATGCTGATCTGAAATCACAACAGGAAATATACTGGTTGGTTTCATTAACAAACATTTATTCAAATAGTTGAGACAGTGCACAGTTTGTCTTCTACCCTGATCATCGTCCTCTGGACACACAGAATCCAGTGGTTGATTTTGTGTGTGAGATGCTAGATCCAATGATTTATGCAATCAACACTTTGTAGTATTTGACTGTAGCACAATATCACAACAAGTGAACTATTATAACTCAGCTGACTGTAAATGCATTTTTCTGTGTAGAATTCATACAGCTGATCACATCAGAAAACATTTATTCACCCAGGGACAACACAAGAGTCTACACACGGAGAGAGTATTCATTCACAGTTCTACCCACTGGATTTACATTTCTACCCGTGTGCTACATTTACTTTACTTTGGATTTGACCTTTGGGACAGCTAAATCAGGAAATAAAGTAACTAAATTTTGTGTAAATATTCATGTCATTTTTCTTTATGGCCAACTTTTATTTTAATTTATTTAAGAGAGTGAGGATAGGATTGCTTTGACCTAAGCTTTACTCTAAAGAATATAATGTGTAATTCTCACCATCGCATCTTTTATATAAAATTTTGTAAACGTGGCAATGTTCAGGTGACATCACACAGGCTGGTTTAATAAATGTCATAGGGGGGGGGCAATTCTGATGTTTTCCTTTGAAGGTGTTAAGAGGCTAATGTAAAATTCATTGGTGCACATTCATTGCACAGCTCTGAAAGTGAGAAATGAAATCATTGTGGAAGTGCCACAAAATGTTGTTCTTCTTAAGGCTAATCCTGGCTGACTCAGAATTTAAAGTCCCCACAGACTCCCACATTAAAATGACTAAGTGACCCACTCACTTCTGGTGCACTCCAAGGTCCAGCACATATATTATGAACAGAAGGTGTATTCTCTTTTCTTGGTACCATTTTCCCTAAATGTAATCTTTACTTTCACTGTTTTCTCAATGACACCCACTTATATGTCTCCTGCAGGCCTCATTCCTCCCCCCACCTTCTCTAATTTTCTTAAGCTCAAAGAGGATAAAACTGAAATCCTTCTCATCTGCACCAAATCCAACCTACTGAAGGCAAATCATTTCACTCTCACTACTGACAGCTCCGCGATTTCCTGTTCACCTCAGGTAACGAGCCATGGTGTCATCCTAGATAGCTCACTATCCAATAAATCTCACAACAACGATCTCACCCATTCTGCCTACTTCCATCTACACCACATTAACCGATTACTTTCTTCTCTTTCCACCCAGTCTACGTCCATTCTTGTCCAAAGTCTCGCTACCTCCCGCATTGACTATTGTAATTTTCTCTTACATGGTTTCCCCCAAAAATCCCTCCATAAGCTGCAACTGGTTCAACTGCTTGCTTTATTACCAGAACCCCCTCCTACCAGCACATCAACCCCTTCCTTCAGGAACTTCACGGTAGTATTCAAACTTCTGCTCACCTTCAAGGCCCGTCATAACCTCGCTCCTCCTTTCTGACCTGTTAAGCACTACCTCTTCGCTCACTTTGATCTTCCTCTTTCCAAATTCCTGTGCCTTCTTTCCACCTCAGCACGATGGGAAGCAGAGCATTCAGCTGCTCTGCTCCCAGGCTGTGGAACTCTCTACCCCCTGATATAAGAAGCATTGGTTCTCTCCCCCAGTTTCAACTCAAACCTGCATATTCACTGTGAACTTATTGTTTATTTTATCTTCTTTTTTATTGTTCTTCATTTTGTCATTGTTCTACTATGTGTTTTACCTCTTTTTTAAGCATCCTTGGGTGTCTTGAAAGGTGCTTTTAAATAAAATGTATTATTATCTATCCATCCATCCATCCATTCGCTTCCGCTTATCCTTTTCAGGGTCGCGGGGGGCGCTGGAGCCTATCCCAGCTGTCATAGGGCGAAAGGCGGGGTACACCCTGGACAGGTCGCCAGTCTGTTGCAGGGCCAACACACAGGGACAAACAACCATTCGCACTGACATTGACACCTAGTGGCAATTTAGATTATCCAGTTAACCCATCCCCACAAGCTGCATGTCTTTGGACGGTAGGAGGAAGCCGGAGTACCCGGAGAGAACCCACGCAAACACGGGGAGAACATGCAAACTCCACACAGAAAGACCTGATGGTGGAATTGAACTCAGGACCTTCTTGCTGTGCGGCAACAGTGCTACCCACCGTGCTGCCTGTATTATTATTATTATTATTATTATTATTATTATTATTATTACAGTCCATTTTTCCAAACTCGCAAAATACTCCTTGAGCAGGAGGAAGTCACAGGTTTTTCAGACCGTGGTTCAATTTTGGGAACTTAATCTTTTCTGTTGTACATGGTTCGGTTTAGGAAAGGTTTGTGTTCTTAAGTGTTGTACTTTACCGTAAATATGGAAAAAGATTTAAATGTCATTTTTATGTGGTGCCAATGGGTTCTGAAGATGTGTTCATGTGTTCATATGGGGTGGCTGTAGCTCAGGTGGTAAAGCAAGTCACCGTTAGGAGGGTTAGGTGGTTAAGTGGTTAGGTGGTTCAATCCTAGTCTGCTCCAGTCTGCATGCCAAATATTCAAGATACTAACCCCAGGTTGCTTTCCGATGCATCCATCAGAGTGTGAATGTTAGTTAGACAGCACTAAAAACATAGAAAAGTGCTTGTATGAATGGGCGTGATTGGGTGAATGAATGAGTTGTACAAAGCATTTTGAGTGCTCAGAGTAGAAAAGCGCTCTATAAAACCAGCCCATTTACCATATGTGATGTGCCTGAATGGCAATGGCTGGTGAGAACCAGTGAGGTTGAGGGTTTTGTCTTTTTGCAGGATTTGGTGCTAAGAAACAACAGGAAAAATATTTGCAAAAAGTGGCACTGCAGTTGTGCTTTTCACTGAAACCTTTCACCCTCATCACAGACTTGTAACCTGTCCAGAACGTACCATGGTTGTACAATGGTAACATTCAAACAGTGATAGCAAAGATAGAAATGCCCCTCCATGAACAGCAACCTTACCATGCTATAGGGATTTATTTGTCACAGTGATCCCAGTGTTGCTGGGATTTTTTTTTCTGTGGCAAGGGAACAAAATCCCAGGTCCTGGGTGAGGGGCCAGACTAAGAGTGATTCAGCTGACTGCTGTGACAGGAAAAAAAAAACAAGGCCAAGACCAACAAAGGCCCCAGTCCGGTAGATCTTCAACTCCACAGACCAGAACAGTATTCGAAGGGAAGCTGGAACACCAAGATTATGCAGACCATGTTCTGCATCTCATTTGCTGATTTGCAAGATAATTGGTGCCTGTCATGGTGATAATCCCTGAAGCAGATGGTAGAATGTCCACCAAAGTGGAAACTTCTAAGCAGATCTCTGTTTGTTTTTAATCAACAGTCACAATAACCGTGATAATGGGAGAGATTTCAGAATCACCATAAAATACAATTATTGAGAGAATGTGCATACACTGGCTTCTACACAGTATAGAGTATTAAAGAAAAGTACCTGGATTAGTTTTGATAGAAATAAATTGCTCAATGGCACAAAATAAATTTGCAGCGAACATGATGCTGCTCTTGCATTCGTGGAAAGATTGGTCCACACATTTTACACGCTTAGTCATGTAAAATCACATTTTTTATTTTCATCGTGATAATTATGCTGAGGTATTACAATTTTCTTTGAAATTTGTTACACATAGCACCTGTAAATGAGGGTTGGTTATATATATATATATATATATATATATATATATATAGGGCTGTTGGGCAATGCTACAAGTGAATCCTGACATCCTGAATGACATCCTGCTGTGGGGGCTCTATAAATTTGACATTTTATTCAATTTTCTTTGTAGTTTTGTTGTGTGTGTGTGTGTGTATACTGTTGTATATCTAATGTGACTAACTTGAAACGTTCCATGCTTTCATAGTAAATATTCCAGTTGTTGGTCACCAATATTTACAAAAAACCCAAAAATCACTAGTCTGGTACCAGGAAAAAAAAAAAACATCTTCAAAAGTGATTGTCATTTAGCAAAACACAGATTGTCACCCATTTTATTCATCTATATCTGCTCTTATGTGGATCGAGCATTCATAACATAAAGTACATACAACTTTTACTTTGTGTGTTTCTTTGTTTCTCCAATATAATCCGGTCTTTTAAGTCTGACGTCATTAACCGTGCCTGGGCTCAAACTCTGCTTCAGGCCCCAACGTCAAACAAACACTGCAGCATCACTGAGAGTTAAAAACTGTTTAAATTCTTTCATCTGTAATAAAATGATCAGTGTTGCTGCTCTACCAGGTGTAACAATTAAGTTTAACATCCAGGCATCCATGAAAACAGAATTTATTAAATTTAACAGAGTTTGAAGTTAGCAGGAAGTTAGCTCGCTAACTTCCACCTAAACATAATATAGCATGTTCTGACTGAGAGATTTCTGAAACAATTCAAACCTGCAGCTCTGTTATCACTTCCAACATAAATGAAGACAGAAAACTAAACAGCAGTGACGTTTGTAGGGTTACTGAACAATGTTTCCTCTAATGTTTCATGTGTCTGAGCGAACACACAAACTCCCAGAGCGTCCCTTGGACCACTGTGAGCAACAGCAGACGTGTGCACTGTGGTCACGCCAGCATCGAATCCATCCAAGGTTTATTAAAATAATCAAAGCACAGCATTTACATTTATGTTAGACTTTTGTTTTTGTTGTCTTTGCTCACAGGCTTTCGAGCGTTTTCCTTATAAAACGCTGTTTTTAACCTTTTTTCCCGCAGTAAATATAAACAACGACAGTATTCAGGAAGAAACTCTGGTTTTACGCGGCCGATCAACACAATTTAAAAACTGGTATAAAGTCCACACTTTGTCTGTCAGTTGTTCCGTCTGTCCTGCTCACATCTCCAATGGTTGTACACGTTGTCATTAACATGGCTTCACTCCACATCAGCTGCTTTGCTAAAACACCGGCACATAAGGACGCTGTCATAGCCTGTCAACCACGTTGATTAGCTGTGTATATACGAATGTGAATCGCATCATTGGCTGGACTACGGGATAAGGTGGCATCGTTCTAATCCCATACGGGAGCAGCCAGTCACTGACTCACACTGCAAAACAGAATTGTTAAAGTATTAATTTTAATTTCAATTCAGGTTAGATTTTTTTTGTGTGCAACGCAGATTTTCTGTGCGCAGAGACATGCCAGCAGTGCGCAATTGCGCATGTGCGCAGCTTAGAGGAAACATTGTTATTGAAGTTGGGCTAGCTGGTATATAATGATGTGCTACATGATCACTAGCGACACAGCTACGTTAGCATAGCATAAACACAGTGAAGCTGGAGGATGAACGCTAACTTTTTTCCACTCGATAAAAGTTAACGTGAGTGTTCCTGATGGTTAGGAACAAATGTAATCACATGGCAGGATGCTGTAAACGGACCAAACTTCAGCCAGGAGAACAACTGAGATAATCCATCCACAATACGAGGTTAGTCATTAATATACTGCTGCATGGGCTGGGCTGTAGTTACATCGTAAGGTTTTAAAAACTGAGCTTTAAAAGGATTAGCAGTAATAAAAATTGAGAGAGGCCAACAGTGATCACTGACTGTTTTTAAGGGCTTGTTGAGATTAAATAGAACAAGATAGAAAGCATTAAAACATGTTAAAAACACAAGAGCCTTAATAAATTCAGAGTAGTTTGGGCCCAGAAGCAGGATTCATCACGTCATCACCTAAAGACCAGATTTGTAAGGTGTCTCTATCAGTTAACGAGACTGTAATTAAAATTACTTTTAGATGTGTTAAATGCAAAATAACCTCAGAAGTTATAATTCAAATTTTAACAAAGGGTACGTGACATTAAAATTATGGTGCAACACATGCTTTTACACTGCTATAGATCTGTGCCTGAAAATGCATAGGTTTTTTTCCCCTTGTTTTGCTAGGACATTATGGAGAAAGTGGACAGGAAAGCAAGTCGAGAGAAGGGACACGACATGCAGGGACCTGGAGCAGATTCAAACCCAGGCCTGTGCTGTAGCCTTTTAACATGTGGGCCACCTGCTGAAATGGGTGAGCAATTTAGGGACTGTAGACATGGTTTTTATATCCAAACTCTAGGTGCTGAATATTCTGTTACTTTATTGTGAACAAAAAGTTAAAGTGTTTCACTAAAAGCTACAAAGACAATTTAAATCAACCTGCCACGTAGGGAAGGAGACTTGAGGTTAATTGCACTGCCTTTTTAAAAATTTACTAATTACCTCTCAGTATAAAGAAGAAGATTTCACCACTTTGCTGCCTTGTTGTGCTTAGATCTGGGACCCACGTGGAGGTCCAAATATAGGTAGAGGATATAAAGACAAAATTGGGGTTAACAATATACGTTGTACAGTAAACACTTATTTCAGTGCAAGTCACAGCATATTTGACGTCATAGCTACAGAAGGAATGCTAAGCACACTTATGGTTTAAACAGTGTTTTGTTGAATATGTGGAATTTGTACAGAAAAGAGACAGAATATAAAAGTTCTCTCTTTCACATGTCATTCTTTAACGCTTTATGAAATATTACATTTTGCATCTATTGGGATTTTACATTATGTCATGTAGTACGTGAACTGTTTTGGGGGGTGTAGCACCATACACAGTATTTACAGTTCAGAGAACGAAACATTGGTTTTACGGCTATGATACAAGTATTTTTAGTAGTCTGCTACACTTTCATTGTTTCTGCGCTACTTTTTTGTGGATGTTTTTATCCAAAACACTATAAAAAAGGTTCCACTGGCAGAGCATCTACATTACAATAGGGAGTGATCACAAAAGTACACAGTGATTTCTACAACACTTAAAAGGTTGTGCTTTAGTGTAAACACTTACAAAAATCATGCTGACTAAAACCCTTTCTTTTATTTTATTATCATATTTGGGGATTCCTTAAAAATATTGTTGCATCTCATCAGTGCTGAGTTTTTTATTATTTTAGTCCTTGTAAACAGGAGTAATAGATGTTCCCTTGTAGAAAATATTCCGAGCATTATCTGGGCTGTTGGCTCTCTCTGGAATCAGGATGATGTTATTGACTTTTCTTTGTAGTGTGGACTCTCGACTTGAGGTGACTGAAGGGGTTTCTGAAGCACTCTCTCCACCTTCGCCACCACCTCCTCCAGACCCAGAAGTGCTTCCATCACCTGGAGTTACCCTTATAGTAGAGAGGCCCTGTGGTTGAACCCTCTGCTCTGACTGCCCAGTTTTCTGCGTGTGAACTGTAATTATGGGTGGGGTGCTAATGGTGGCGGTGGTAGTAACAATGTGATTGGCACGCTTTCTGTCAATAGATCCTTCACGTATTGAGTCAGAGCTTTCTGAGTCTCTGTTCAGATCATTGAGCTCAAAAGACTGCCTCAAACACCCACTTGATGCTCCCCCTACACCAATCGTCTCTGTACCTCCACCAGCTCCAGTGCCGTGATCCAGGGATCGCCACCTCCATGTTCCGCTTCCATCTGTAGATGGAGCTTGGATCACTGGTCTGCTGTTTTCGGGGTGTGCCTCTACTCTGACAATTGCACCAGTGCTCCCTGAAATACTGCCTGATGTGCTGCCCAATGAGCTGGGCCCTGTGGTGTTGGTGGGGTCTTGATCAGTAAGTGCCCTGTAGTGAGCAGTGCCTTGGAAACTCCCTGTGTTGTTGCACGCCATGCTGCTTTCATCTAAGCTTTTGGAATGGGTCTGTAGAAGTCCTTGCTGTTTAGACATAGCAATCACTTGCATGATTCGAGGTTGGAGATTCTGCCCATTTTCATTAGTCCTGCAGGTTGCAGTCTTCTCTGCAGCTCTTTGCCAGGTAGCCTGGATAGTGCTGTTTGTTGTTGACATCCCCTCTTTTCCTCCTCTGCCTCCCACTGTCCTGTCAGAGATGGCATAACTTTCATGACCTTCCTCTGGTATGTGGACCAGTTGAGAAGACCCAGGTCGAGGCTGCATGTTTATCCTAGCTCCTCCAGTGATACCACTACAGTTAGTGGGTAAAGTGGTACTAGCACCTGTGGCCAGTTTGGCCATATATGCATGGGCATCAAAACCACCATTCAGACCCATTGCAGATGGCTCAGAGCTTGATCGGAGCTCCATGCTGCCATGATGGTGTGGATGCTGGGAGGGTGGCCCTGATGACGAGTCTACAGACGAGGAGAATGAATCTGGGACCTGAAGAGAACACTTATGAGTGTTGTTCTTACTTTTCCATTGAGACAAAAGCTGCTTTGAGCGGCTAGAGTCCATGGAGGCATGGTGGAGGGTGGCAGCATGGCGCCTAGCTGCCTCTTCATATGCTGCCATAGCCTGTGGGGTGTGGACCCGAGGGAGAGTGTGACTAAAGGTCATCATGGCATCTTTGCTGTGGGGGCTGTGTGGGGATATCACTTCCACATCTGCACTAGAGCGCTTCAGGCTTCCATCGGGCCTCTGCTGCTGAAGACCTCGGTGAAGCAGACCCTCAGAATGGGAGATGGGGATGGTAGGCTCCCCAGATATGCTAGCTTTCATTTGCAGGTGGTTGAGGACAGCTTCCTGGCTAATATGTGGCAAGGAGCAAGGTGGGCAGTGCACAAGTGCAGGAGGACTGCTGCTGGTCTCCTCACTAGACTGAAAATTTCCAACTGCATACAATCCCTGGCAACAGAGAAACAGAGAAACACTTCTAGGTTCTTTTACTTAAAACCTAATATGATATTAATATGATTTCATGCTTGATACCTGGATTCTGATTTTGGATAGGCTAGTGTAAATTAGGGCTGCCATTATTAGTCGACTAGTCACGATTACGTCGACTATCAAAATCGTCGACGACTGATTTAATAGTCGACGCGTCGTTTGAAGCTTTGTAAGATCACAAAAGACGCAGGAATAAGTAGCAGGATTTAAGAGTGTAATAACGGACTGAAACAGAAGATGGAAGCACTGCATGTACAAGGATGCCAGCTGCCGTTAAACCCCGAAAAAGAAGAAGCTGTGTCCCAGAATTCATAGCGCGGCCCAGCTTAGTTTCCAACAATGGCGGCAGCTACTTAGTTTTAATATTACTCTTATTATTCTTTCTGGGTCACAAAATAAACGTTTAACATATTTTCAGGCGAGAATGTAGCTGTGTAAACCTCAAATATCTGCTCAGTTTATCAAGACACCACATATTTTCAAAAGCGCTCCGACGTTTTCGGAGACGTCTGTTACCCACTAGCTCGATAGCGAGCCGGGGGCGAGGCTAGCTAGAGCCGTGAGAACACCAGACTCCCGGCAAATCGTTTTCAAACCCACCGCCGTCTTTCGCTACTCAGGTTAAATATATATGAGTCACTTAGATAACTTAAAAATGTTATTGTTTGGCTTCTTTCAGTATTTTATTTGTTCCTGAGTAAATCGGTTTGGCTGAGATTAAAGTTATAGTTTTTACACAGCTGAATAAACGTCAAGCAGACAGCTGATTATCAGAAGTGTGAGATGCTGAGAATTTACTCCGGTGTCCTGTTATATTTTAGATAGCAAGAGTTTATTAAACTTCACCGAAACAATCTGCAGATTTCATTAAAATTGAATAAACTATCATCTCGTCTTTATTTTTAGTTAGCACAGACCTTAAACACTTAAAGCTGTAAGCTAATGATAGTTATATAAGAGCAGATGCTGCTGGTGCAATAAGCTGTACTTTTACGTTCAATGGATGATGATCTGATTAGTCGACTAATCGCAAAAATAATCGGTGACTAGTCGACTATCAAAATAATCGTTTGTGGCAGCCCTAGTGTAATTTGGGCAGGGCCTTGTAACTACAGTAATACTACCCTTTTTATTACAAGCGATTTCAAGTGTGTGTATAAATTAAGGAAAAACAGAAAATACTTCTCATGGGCCTTCAGGATGGGTCTATTGTTGAACTGGATGGATTCAGGTCCCTTAATCCCACCCATAACACTGTGAACAATTTAGTCGGTTCAATGCTTTATACTACATTGAAAGCCCCAGTCTTTCATGAGACTATTTGATCGAGTGCTTTGATGTGAGAAAAAATCCCACTGGCTTTGGTGATTGTCTAACTCAATTTGAATCCAATTAAATCTCATACATACCTGATAAAATATCTAACCTTGATTTAAATTAAGTTGGTTGAAAACTTAAAAGCAGCCAACACATGTTTCTCCAAACATAAACTTTTATTATGATGAGAACATCTGTACCCATAGTGGCAAAAACCACATCTAATTCCATACCAGATAGACAGCAACAGCACCTCCAAGTAGAAAGCCCAGGTAGACGTCCATTGCATGGTTCTTGTATTGAATAATCCTGGTCAAGCCACAAATGATGGCACTCATAATAAAAGAAAAGACGAGCAGGGGCTTAAGTAGCTTGGATGAGTCCGTCAGAGTGCTGTTGAAATACATCTGCAACATACAGCAAATACAATACTGGTTTTATTTATAGCCTTAAGCTTATTGGTTTTTGTCATATACGCTTAGGGAGGTAGCATACTGTGGGTCTGTCTCAAAATACTACCATTTCCCCCAAACAATAAAAACAAATTTATGGACTGCACAGCTAAGGAATGAGCTGAAGCTATGCTCAGCTGAAGCTGATACAATTGATTTTGAACAATTTCAGCACTTTGTACAATATGTCTCATTCACCAATATAAGTGCATTCTTCCTATGTCTAAATACAACAATTTTCACTTTTGCTGCTCAAAGCATCTTCCATGAGGAGTCTAAGGAGCTCGGAAAGAAAAGTGTCTGGACTTCTTTAAGTTTCCTTGAAGTTGTTTCATCCGAGAAGCTTCTTCAGTTCTAAGAGCAACTGGTGTAAAGGGTCCCAGATTTAAGGTCCATGGGAGTGTCCCCCCATGAACGTCATTCAATTCAATTTCAATTCAATTTTATTTATATAGCGCCAAATCACAACAAAAGTCGCCTCAAGGCATGGACCCCCTAATGATCCTCTCCCTAATCACATGAGCCAAGGTGTGAAAACGGGTGTAGGTCACAATCAGCCAGGGTTTTGGGTGAGCTCATTGTGAAACCTAGCCCCACCCCATCTTGTGATTTCCTGAGGTCAAATGCTCTAGGATGTGTGCGGAGGGAAGGATCTCAAAACGGGATTATAGATGGCAGACAGTTGGTGTCGTAAGCCCCGCCTCTGTTCAAAGATGGTCGCTCACAGAGGACATAGATGGCTTCTTTCACCCTTCTTTCAAACCATTGGTCTTCTCTGTCCAAAATGTGAACAATGGCGTCCTCAAAAGAGTGACCTTTGTCCTTCAGATGGACAGCTGAGTCTTGTCCCATCGAGATGGACTTGACTGTCCATCTGCATCTAAAGGACCAAGGTCACTCTTTGTCCAGATCCTTTTCTTTTCAAGCTCCTTAAACTACGATAACCTGGATGACTGAGAACCTTCACAGACATATTCCATAAGGAGAAAAACTCATTTTACATTTTAACTGAAAAGAAAGCCTGTTTGGTTCACAGAGGGTTGAGTTGTTTGTTATGTAACTGATAAAAAAATAAGAAGATAAGTTGAATTGAAGTTTTTTTGTTAAGTCAAATAAACAACGGTATCCTAAGAAGATGTGAGGGACTTCTGCTGTAACACTGGGGATCACCATTTGCACGAGCTCAAAACATCACTCACCGAAACATAGACGGCAGCAAAGGATGCCAGAGTAGCATGCTGTGATGGGAAGGATTTCCTGCAAGAGACAAAAGAACAAAAACAAATTCATCCAAGATTCACCTCAGCAGGAGAGCAGGAGGTAAAAAGAAACACAACTGGCCTGAGATATCAAAAACAAAATCCTACACACTATCTTAGGGACTAAATGACTGAACCAAAACTGAACCTCATTTCATGTGCTCTGCAGTGTTGGGAAGGTTACTTTTAAAATGTATTCCATTACAGATTACAGAATACATGCTCCAAAATGTATTCTGTAACGTATTCCGTTACGTTACTCAATGACAGTAACGTATTCTGAATACTTAGGATTACTTAATATATTATCATGCTTTTTACAACAACGTGAATGTACTATTGCTGTGTGATTTATTACTATTACTGAAGGTCCGCGACTCCGAACTGTAGTAAAGGGACCTCTTGTCATGGTTGGCTGTGTGGCAGGTGGGTAAGCAGGAGTGGTGGATCCAAAATGCAGGACTCAGACACAGAAGTTCAACTTAAAGTGCAGCTTTATTGCTGTAAAACCTCTTACTAACTAAACTCACCAAAAGACAAACAAAAACGCTGGTGGACTAAAACACTGAAGCAGAAATACTGAGCTGGAAACAAAACACTGGTAACACGGAGGGAAAACACACACAGCTTGTTGAGGGTGCGACGCAACACTGACTCAGAGAAACACAGGGACTAAATACACTGGGAAGTAACGAGGAGAATGAGACACAGAAGGAGAGCACAGCTGGGGGAAATTAGAACTGACGAGACAAGCAAAGCAGGACACATTCACATAAGACACGGACCTTCAAAGTAAAACAGGAAGTATCACACAGAGACGCGAACTTGACACAGTGGAGACAGCAACTAAGAAACACAGAGACATAAACCATAAGGCAGAGGACTCTAAGAACCGAGAGACACAGAGGGGAACTCAAACATGCAGACACAGACTTACACAGAACAGAGGGGACATAGAGAAACATGAAGGGCAAGGGATCGAAACAAGAAACCATAGAAACTCACACCAAGTACAATAATACAAAAATCACAAAGAACTAAGACGCTGGGTCAGGAGACCCAGGACCGTGACACCTCTGACTAATACGGCGGGGTCCCTGTTGGCTCGTAGCCGAAAACTAGCTTTACTTTGTTGTGTGGGTCAACTTTTCTTGACAGAGAGACGCGTTGAAAGGCTGCTCCAACGGAACTTATTGTTTCGGAGGAAAACACGAACACGGTGTACAGTCGAGTCTTAATAGCTTACTTACAACTGGGCTCGTCAGGCACTCTGTTTGGCTGCAGTGGTTATTATTATATTTACATGCTTCCAGCTCCCGTTTTTCCTCGATGACAGCTCGTACCTTTCCACTCCCCTTTTTCTCCCTCCTCGCGCTCACAGACCCATAACGTGTATGGCAGTCCATTCTCCCTGCAGCACGGACTACACTGCCCATGATGCTACATTCTTTAGAGCTATGCTTGTAGCATTCTGCCTGTTAGCTTAGCACAACAACAACAACAACAACGACGAAAAGGCGCTCTCTCACCCAGGAAGCACGCAGTCACAGAGAGAGAGAGAGAGAGCGTCGCCCTGTAACCATGGCAACCGTAACGCTGCCTAGAACAACAGAACAACAGTCAAACAAACCCAAACAGTCCTGACCCGCGACAAAATGAAACAGGAAAGTACCGCAGTGTAATCCATTTATTTCAACAAAGTAACTGTATTCTGAATACCACCTTTTTAAACGGTAACTGTAACAGAATACAGTTACTCATATTTTGTATTTTAAATACATAACGGCGGTACATGTATTCCGTTACTCCCCAACACTGGTGCTCTGCAACATTGCAGTCATATGTTTACTAATGAAACACATACAAGCATAGAGACAAGGCTTGCCTAAGGCTACTATTGTTGTAAACTGGCCTATATAAACAAAGCAGAACCAAATTAAGCTAGCGTTATAAACTGCAGAGTGCTACAGAAGGAAAGTGAATCTGTAGCTTTGTTTCTCACTCTGCTCCATCCATGACCTACTTATGACAGCTCCTGATATTAAAGCCTCATGCTAACTCCTGACTCTGCATATGTGCACATTGGTAAGTGTTGGTGCATTTATGGAAACATAGTTGCACAGTTGCAACATCTGTGGTGTCATGCAAATTGCATTAAGGGTTTGAAAACAGATAGCACAGCTTATGTCAGCACTAGAAGTGGGTCAACTCTAGTGCTGACATAACCATTATAATTATACCTGCAATAATCTCATTGTAACACAAGTGTTACAATGTATGTCAGTTTAAAACTGAGGTTTCAATACAAAACGTAATAAATAATACAAAAGACATGCATAATATTTAAAGCTGGAGTGCAATAATCATTTGAAGCCTCCTTTAAACCAGTCGTAGTAGTAGCGTCCAAAAAGCACCTCTTTGGCTCTTGGAACACATGCAGGAAGGAACAGACCACTGTCTCTCTCAGAGGGGGAGGAAGTCCAGTTGTAAACTTAGAACAACACATACAGCACATACACACAGTTGTGCTGCTTTAAAAGAAATTCTGTCAGATACAATCAGAATCAGAAAGGGTTTTATTGCCAAATGTTGAGCAGGTTTACAACATTAGGAAATTGCTGCGGTGCTTCAGTGCAAACATACTGTCATAAAAATATAAAAATAAGAATAAGAATTAAAAGTGCTAAGTGGATAGATATATACATGATATATACATGAGTGCAGGTGGTGATCAATATTAGAGAGGTTAAATGTTTGTAATGTTCATTCTGTAAAATCTGTCTATTCACCATCTCTTCAGAGAAACTTGTCTCTTCTGCTTCAGCTTTTGTATTTTCTTTCTAATTAACAATCAGAAAATGATACTTCAGCCTTAGGGGACATATACGAAGAAAACCATGGCATCTGAAAATAAAGTACCCGTTGAAAACACATAACATCCTAGAAATTGTGTGGTTGTTTTTTTTGTACATCTTTTGTACAAACAAGTATTTGTTCAAGTTACTTGATTACTGGTAATTGTAATCATGTTGATGACAAATTGATTTTTCCAGTTGGTTTTCCAATTTAAATTGTTTTTTTTCCCTTCTTGTATAATGACTAGGATATCATTTTTCTTGTCATTACTGCTCAGGGCAGTTCTCATGACATAAATGCTGCATTTTGGGGGGAGTTATTCTCTTCTATACCAACTGGTCAGTAAGAAGTAGTGAGCCTGTTTTGAAAATGTAAGGAGTAGAAAATATATATTTATGTAAAATGTAGGGAGCAAAAGGAAAAACGTTTGTGTTTATTGTTCAGTTCTACAAATCAGATGTGACGAGACTGTGCACCCTTGTAATGTGAGGCATCCCACTGCTATGTGGTGTCTATAGCTCAGGAGGCAGAGCAGGTCGTCTGCCTTATTAGAAGGTTAGTGGTTGGTAGTTCAATCCCTGCATGCTCCAGTCTGCATACCAAATGTATTTGGCCAAGAAAATAACTACAAGTTGTTCTCTGGTGCATCCATCAGAGTATAAATCTTGCATAGAAAAAAGTGCTTGCATGAATGGGTGAATGAGGCAAAAAGTACTCAGGTGGAGTAGAAAAGCACTTTATAAGAACCAATCCATTTATGCAGTGATACCCCTCCTAACATCTAAAATACTTCTATTTTTTTATAGCTGCATCTTAAAGGACTATGGTTGTCACTAGAGATGGCACGATACCACTTTTTTATGTCCGATACCGATATCATAAATTTGGATATCTGCCGATACCGATATGAATCCGATATAGTGTTTTTTAATCAACAAAACTTTTTTTTTTAAATATCTTGCTGCATTTTGTATAACTTCATACTCAAGTTTAAAACAACAACTACACTAAAGCTATTCTGTTATACCTGTATGCAAAAAAAATAAATTTCATAGTTCAGCAATACTGATCAATCTAATAAACTTAGACCTACACCATCCTCCCTATTCTGGTATTTTAAAGAGTACTTAGCGTAAATATTAAGCAACCTAACTAATAGGGTTCCAACTCCCAGCAACAACAAAAATAAATAAATAAAAAATAGGGAACCACCCCTCACGCTCCACCTCATGATGCTTAATCGACGTAATCAACCTTAATTTGATGCAGTGTGACAAAAAAATGCACAGAAATCAATTATTTTTCAAGAAATATTAAATAGATTCAACATCTTTCTTCAACAAAATTGCAGACTGCACAGATGGTACCTTCCCAAAGGAAAAAGTACTATAGCTTACTAGGGTATATATATTAGACTTAATAGTCACTATATACAGTAATTGACTTCTATTCCTTTTACATCAAATTAAAACTTTGGGTGTCAGATAATTATTTATTAAAAGCTCGACATTTTAAATGAGAATAAGAAAGAAAAGTATGTCTTTGTGCCCCCTTTTCCCTGTTAATGCCCTATCGGCCCCCCTGGCTAAACTTTGCTAGATCCGCCCCTGCACAGTTACCAGCCGTCAGCTACGTAGAAAAAGATCCTCGAGTAGAAAGTAATATTAAATAAATTCTAACAACAGCTTATCAAGCTTAAACGTGCTGCTGTTGTTCAGCCGCTGGTTTCCTCTTTCTGGTGCAAAGTGGACCAAAAACAAACAAGAGAGACGGACTCACGACAGAAAAGCCGATCAGCTGATCATTGATCAGTTTCATGATTGAAGTAGCAGCCGGAGAGCGAGAGGCAGTCGCTTGTTAAGCTTAACGTGGGAATGCTTTACAAACATTCAGAGATGGACTTACACACTTGCTTTACTTCTCTCGGGGATAACTTTGTCGGAGATGAAATGCCGGGTTGCTAGCGAAGCTCCACATGCTATCCAGACCACCGACAGGTCCCGCATGCCACAGCCGCTCTATCACGTGATGCACACTGCTCCGACGTGCTAACGTTCTGAGGTGAGTTACGGCGTGTTGCAAGTTTTGCGAGGTGCTTTCGTGATATTTAATGGATCGGATTACATTTTTTATTTTTCTCCAATATCCGATCCAGTAATTTAGGTCAGTATCGGACCGATACCGATACGTAATATCGGATCGGTCCATCTCTAGTTGTCACATTACTAGATATTTAAACTTCATGCCAATGTCTAGGAAAATACTTGATACAGAATACCATTTTTGATACCACAGGGAAGATTATTACCACATCCTGCAACAACAGAAGTTATTATTAATTAGATTGAATTAAAAAGTATTTAATAAAAAAATATGTCAACAATTTCATTGCAGGTTGTGAAGGTGAAATATATTCTAGAACAAGTTGAAATTATTTATTGCAGAAGAAGCACATTATGCAAATGGTAATAATGAATTTGTGTGGTATTACTTATGTTACAGTAAAGAGTGCATTGTGCATTCTTAAAGTCGTACATGTTGAATTGAACTGAGTATGTCGTCTGTTCAAAGCCTCTCCCAGTCAGTGCTGTTCTCCATGCTTGTCTCACTGTACATGATGTTATTAGCACTTTAAAGGTGATCATTTAGGACTCTAACAAGTTGATTTGTTTACATTTGGCTATCTTAATTTTTAAGTGAGATGTGCGTTTTGACTTTATATACTTTATGCATATAAGGCAACTGTTTCCTTTTGCAATATTTTTGTGTGACGTGTTTTTCTGTGTTTTAATAAAAGGGGAACAAAGCACATTTAAGTCAGCCTAAGATGATATTTGTTCATTTTCACATCGCCTTACTGAGGTAATGCGAAGTGAAACATGCTTTTTTTACTCCAAAGCACCGGAGCACTCAAAGCTTTACAGAACTTGCCTCATTCACCTATTAACACAAGCACTTTTTCTATGGGTATGGATAAGTATGGTATCGGAAATCATGACCAGAAAAGTCCAGGTTCCATCCATTTTAAGCATGTGAATTACAATGTCTTGTCTTACTTATATTGGAATAAGCATGTACAGATTCCAAAAAGAGGAGGTTGTATCTAATCTAATTTTTTGTCTTGTAATGATTAAACACAGAGTCAATACAGTACAAGTGTAGACAGGGCAGTCACTTGAGACTGTGAGACCAGACTGGCCAACCTGCGCGCTGCATGAATAGACTACAACAAAGCCTATGACTCAGTGCCTCACACATGGATCCTGTAATGCCTTGAACTGTACAAGATCAACAGGAAGGGCCTTCATCAGGAGGATTGGGAAGTGGCGAACAAACTCAGCCAGATCATTACCAAGACTGGCTACGGATACCAAGTATGGAATGGTGGATTCTGTTGTAGCAAATGCACTTAGCCAAGAAAATGGACAGGAACAATAGTCATCATATGAGACTTCAAAAAAAGGGGGTACAACACAAAAACCTGACATCAGAGCAAGATATATAATGGCTTCCCAAAAACTTTTCATTTTCTAGCTAAACCTGAGTACATTCCATCTCTACTGCAAAGGATTCTGGGGAATGCAGTTTTCACAACCTTTCACTACCTCACTGACCGCTCACAGTATGTGAGAACTCAGGGCTGTGTGTCGGACAGGGTCGTCTGCAGTACGGGGCCCCACAGGGAACGGTTCTGGCTCCGTTCCTCTTCACCATCTACACTGCAGACTTCTCTCACAACTCCACCCAGTGCTTCCTGCAGAAGTTCTCTGATGACTCTGCAATAGTTGGCCTCATCACTGATGAAAACTGACCCATGGCCTTGTGGACTGGTGTCAGCAGAACTACCTCCAGATCAACACTAGAAAAACCAAGGAGCTGGTGGTAGACTTCCACAGGCACAAACATCCTCCACTGCAACCACTGAACATACAAGGTACATTGAGACTGTGGACAGCTACAGGTACCTTGGTGTTGATCTCACCTAAACTTACAAATTATCATACCATTTTTAAACAAAACAAAACAAAAATTATTATTTTATCATCACTCATTCTTACAGACAAATATCGTCCAAAGCAACAATATTTTAAGGTCCATATCAGGTTAAAACTTTAATATTTCGGCATTACGTTCAGCCATCTTGGATGGACTTCCTCTATTTTTCTTTTTCCAAAGCACTTAAAACAATATTACACATCAGCCACAAGAGGGAGCTCTAGTGCAGTGTGCAAAACTGTATAATCCAGCGTAACTTCTAAAAGGCAGAACATGGTACATTGTTAAAAAAAAAGAATGCACCGGCCAACTCAGCAACACCAAAAGACCATGATGACCACACAACATGACCTACTCAGTCAAGAAAAATCTTTGGGTAGGGGAAATCAAGATTAACTTGTACTAGAAGGATGGTAAGAGAAAGGTATAGAGATGGAAAAGAACACTCATGATCTGAAGTATATCACAGCATTATTGCATGGGCATGTATGGTACAAGGTGGAACTGTTTCAGTAATGTTTCTTGCTGATGTGACTGCTGATAGAAGTAGCAGAATGAGTTGTGAAGTGTACAGGCTCGTACTTTCTTCTCAGTTTCAGTCTTATTCATATTGCAAAAACAGCTCAAGAGTTTCTTAAGGCAAAGAAAGTCATTCACCTGATCATAATTCAAACAAGCATGAAGATAAATCACAGGAAACACAGTATCGTGTGATATTTGTAGCTGGTCATTTAAGGTGGTCATTGGTGGGGCGATCGTGGCTCAAGTGTTGGGAGGTCGCCTTGTAATCGGAAGGTTGCCGGTTCGAGCCCCGGCTTGGACAGTCTTGGTCGTTGTGTCCTTGGGCAAGACACTTCACCCGGTGCCTACTGGTGGTGGTCAGCTACTACAATGTAGCTGCCATCACTGATGGGTGGATGACTGGATGTGTAAAGTGCCATGGGGTCCTTAGGGCTAGTAAAAGTGCTACACAAATACAGGCCATTGACTCTAAAGGTGTTTTATCCAGATCTAAAAAACAATCCATATTTAAAAGCTTTACTTTGAACATTTGATTTTGAAATATGTGACATGTATTGAAATGGCGATACATCTAAACAATTTGTGCAAAACTTGTGTTAAATCCTTTGATTTAAATCACAAGTCCACATTGTTGATGTAAAAGAGCCAAATGACAAAAGTCTTTCAGAGTGGTGACTTTGCCTGTGTTGCTATTAGCACAGCAGAAATGAAATCCAAACTGAATTTTCATTTGACTTATCTGTGTTTTCCCCTTTGTTCTTTTTTCCTGTTTTCATTAATGTCATGTGTTTGAATTCACTTGTTTCATACACTCTCTCCCTCCCTGGTGTGTAATTAGGCTGTTTTCCTTCCCTCATTCTCTTTAACGAGAGAATGTCTCTTTCTGGCTCTTTCTGGCTCCCTGATCATCTTCCTCTCTCCAGTAGTTTGTTTCTTCTTCTAATGACCTACTTAGTTGCTTCATGCTTTTCCTGGCATCATTGTCCAGCTTCTGAAGAAGCGTCATCATCCTTCCAGCATACTTTTGCAGAATTGATGATGCATGCAATTGAGTTATTCCCTATAATTTTCTTATAACGGTATTATTGTTGTAATTTGTTGTCATTATCTGTCTTGATGCATGCTCAGTCATCCAGGTAAGTAAGTCATTTTGGGATTGACACTGTTATTATTGTCATTGTTGGTCGTAGTTATTGATTGGGATTATTGGTGGTGATGTTTGGCTTGAACTATAATTATTATTATTGTCATAATTCTCTCCTAATTTGCATTAAACCTGGACTGAATAAAATTAACACCCTCACATTCACTGCACACATTCACAGTCCTGCTGGTATTATTTTTCTTACCAACTCTGTCTTGTCTGTAAGTTTTCCAATCTATCCCTGCTCTGTTCTTTATGTGATATACTTCATAATAATATTAAAAAGAAAAAGCCTTTTTTTCTCTGTTTTATAAGACAATTGTCTTATATTCCCCTCTAAGAGTGCTAATGTACTTTATAGCTAGTGATATAAAGCATCACAAAGAATCACGTTAAATGATTTTTCTTGACTACAAAACTGATCCACTCTTAATTTGTGTGTCGTTTGCGTGAAAGTGTTCAGAATCCAAGTCTTTCAGTGTAAAGTGGAGCATATCGAGTGTTTTTTCTTTCCTTACCTGCCCTGGTTGATTGCTGCAGGGTCACTCCCTGAGCAAATATCTTCCATTATGTATGGGTTCTGTTCACAGCTGACATTTAGGGTGGTGTAATTGGGTTTACACACAGTTAGGAAATATGGTGTTGGGTATCCAGTCATCAGTTGGAGGACGTCTGTGATGAGGGCCGTGGCACAAAGACCGAACGCATGAACTCCTGAGGATAGATGGTGAGATATGTGCTTACCAAGAGGAAAAAGAGTGAGAATATCAGATTTTACAATGTTTAGTTTAAATTGTATGGTTGTATTATTTAGACAAAATAATGTATCGCGGTATAGTCTGACGCTGGATCACTTCACAATCCAGTCCAGTTTAACTCAGCTCAGTTTTTCAATGGTTGCTCTCAACGCCGCACGAATTGTCCAACAATTAATAATAGCAAAAATGAAGGAGGGTAAAATGACGATGAATAATAAATTAACTACACAATTGAGGCTGCAGTCGACAAACAACTTTGCCATAAAATTACCGTGAAGTGTTGTATTATGTATTATATTTTCTTTGTGTGAGTGAGAGAGTATTTATGTGGCCGTGTCATGGATCGCTGTGTGGCAGGCACGAGGAGGACCCAAAATGCAAAACTCACAGACACGGGGATGAACTCAAAAATTACAGCTTTAATGCTGGAGAGGCAGAACGTAGGAAATACAAAACTAAACTGGGAAAACTAAATACAAAGCTCGCCAAGAAACACAGGGAAGAACACACACAACATGAGGGAAAACGCGACACAGAACTGAGGGAGACGCAGACATAAATACACAGAGGGTTAACGAGGGAAGTGGGAGCACACGGGGAACACAGGTGACACTGATAATAATCACGGGACATGGCAGGAGTGAACACAACACTGACGGTAGAGGTGAAACAGGAAGTACAGAGGTTCAGACAGGAGGAGAGAGAGCACGGGGAGAACACCAACATAACGGGCAGGGGAGACACGGAATAAACACGAAAGGGGACGAGGGCTCATGAATACACAGAGGGGCACACAGGGGGTGAGAGTCACAAAGGGAAAGCACTCAGGGAACAACACAACAGGGCAACTCAGGAAACAGAACCTAAACAGGGAACAAAATACAAACATACAAGAAAACTAAGAACACTGGGCCAACATGGCCCAGGACCATGACAGGCCGGATTTATTAAGTGAAGCAAATAGTGTGACACTGCAATGTGGATGATGTGCTAATTTATAAAGTGGATGCATTTGGATGATTTACCATTTGGATGATTTACCATGTAGTAATGACCAAACCAAAAATGGTTTAAAAACAAAGTTTGTGTTTGTTACTTTTGGGTAATGCTGGAATTATATGATTTTGGTTTAGCACTGTGGATGAATGCATCGTCTTTAGAGACTGAATCAGTTTTAATATCCAATGCTAATAAAGCAAAACCAAAACGAAAAGCATGAATCCATTGAGATAATAGTAATTTTACTGTTAGCAGATAAAATGCACACATAGAGGTGGCTGTGGCTCAGAGAGGGTAGAGCAGGTCTGCTAATCAGAGGTTTGATGGTTTGATTCCTTGCTGCTCCACTCGGAATGCCCAAGTACCCTTGGGCACCTCCCAATGTATCGAGAGTGTGCGTAAAATAATTATAAAGCACTTGATGGCATAGAATAAAAAAACAGCATGTATATGAATAAATTGGGGAGTCTTGTAAAATTCCCATTTTGAGCTCCCATAAGGAAAAAAGTGTCACCACAAAGGTACTAGAATTCTTAACTGGCTACCATGGACTGCCTTTATGTGACATGAGTAAGTGTGCAGTTTAAAAAAATCAACCTACCAACAAATCGGACGGCTCTGCGTATGAAGGAATTGAAGTTGCAGCCAGCTGCGTTGATGTTAGCCTCACCGCCACCGCCGAGCTTTCTCCGAGACAGACAGCAAAACAGGATGGCCTCTCCAATCATTATCTGTCAACACAACAACTCACCTGTTACGTCTGCTCACAGAGGAGGAGACACTCAGAAAATTCAGACTATAAATCTCTGCCAAAGTGGTTCTGACATAATCAGCCAGTTTGAGAACATGAACGGGAACTGGTTGCTTTATGTGAGCAATGTGCCACAGCTTGTTCTTTGGATTCCACTCAAAGCTCTCGGATAAACCCAGCCACGTAGCTAACACACAAATGCACTCTGCATGGGATTACACATCTTTGCAGAACCAGAAGGATGGAAAAAATAAATATTTAGAGATTATTTAGCATTGGACAGGTGCAAAAGGGAGAGGGAGAGGGGGGCTCCAGTGATGTGCATATTATCAAAACTGACCCTGGACACATGACCCACCCTAAACCAGAGAGAAATGTACACCACATTTTTCTCTTGCAAATTTTTCATACGGGAATTTATGTTTGCAAAGTTTAATTACTTTCCAAGGTGTTTTAAGTTTTATGCTTTTTACAGTGATGATATCTAAAAGTCTATAAAACTTACTGTGAAAGTAACCAACACGTCCAAAGACTCAGAGATGCATAGAAGTAAATTATCCAAATAGGGCTGGGCAAAATGATTATTTTCCTAATCGATGAATCTAGCGATTAATTTTTCGATGCATCGATTAATCTAACGATTCATTTTTCAATCCGATTCGATTTCAATTCGATTAACGATTTCTTCCCCCATTATTTGACTTGTATAGCAATTTCACATTTACTAATTTATGTATATAAATGAAAAACACAAATTTATTCATTTGAAGACCTTTTAATAAAAAAAAATTCAAAATAAAGTTGTAGAGGTCGTACAATCAATACAATAGAGATAGCATTTAACAAGAAATGAAATGTGCAAACATACATAAAATTAAGGAAAAGTTAACAAAACATTTCAAATAAATAGCAACAATGGTGTCTTTAAACAAACAAAATGTAACATTCACTTTGCTTTCTGCCAAAAAGTGCTCTTCATTCACAAAACAAAATCCACAATAACATTGTACTACAATCTTCTGTTTTAAACAAAAAATTAAATGTTTTGCAAAACAAATATAACAAAGGAAATCATAGCAAAAAATTAATAATATACAAACAGCAGAAATGGCGTCTTTGAACAAATAATGAAATGACAAGTTACCCCTAAGTAGGACTCTGTGACCAGACTTGTCCAAGCATCAGTGGTAAGGGAGATTTTGGATGTTTTGGAGGCTTTTTTTTTAGTTCATTCCTTAGTTTCTCCACTGAAGTTTCATACTTTCTCTCCATCATGCTTGTAAAATGACGCTTAGACGGCAGAGTGTAACCTGGCTGGAAAGTGGTCAGCATTTCTTTGAATCCCTCACCCACAGCAAGTGGTCTCTTGTCTTTTAAAATCATAGCTAAGACGCTCTCAGTAAGTACAGCCACCCCCTGGGGGGTGCATGGTATACTTCTTCTCTGACAGTAGTCCTCCAGACTTTTCTGTTTATTCCTGAAATCATAAATCACACACAGCACACAGATGAATTCGAATAATTACAAAATAATCATATGGAAAGCATAATATCAAAATAATTTGATAAGGATCTGGTTGAGATAGATATATACACACATACTGTTATGCCATGTGCTTTCATAGCATAACAGTAAGAGGTTAATGATAATCCCCAATGTTGAACATATGATATGCAGTAATCATGATGGCTGGAAAAGATAACGTTTAAACACCCAGGGCTGATGGCACCTTTACTGGTGCACTGCTTTCTAGTCATTAGATGGCATAACTTTGACCTATAAGATCAAGCTGGAGAAGCATTATGTATAAAAACAGCGTTCAAATAGGATGAAACACATTAAATTTGACAAATCAAGAGTTCATTGTCATTTTGCTTTTGCAAGCACTTTAACAATGTTGTAATAGTGTCCACGACGGCTACGTTTAGCAGGTGGTGCATTATCCTTGTTAACATTTCTCCTGCGGCCAATTCGCTGTCTCACATTTTTGTCTTTCGCCGATTCTGATAATCAGCCTGCGTGCATTCAGACTCATTTCGCCAGCATGGGCCACAAACCAAAAAAACAATAACAACAGCAACTGCTATATGTTACTGCTCAGCAGCTTAAATGAGTTTTGCATTTACGGAGGTTGGGTGTTTATCCCTGTGTCTATGAGTGAGTGTACGTCTGCGTGGGGGGGTCTGGATGAATTAACGGGTAAAAACTAGCGTTAGTAAAAAAGTTGAAAACTTACGGTGGTTTGTCCTTTGCAGAAGCTGCTCCTGGATGCAGTCGTTTGAGGTGCTGGTGCATAGCCGTCGTGCTTTTATGATAGGCTATTTCCACCTTACAAAGTCGGCAAACGACTGAATCACTTCCTTTTCTGTTAAAATATCCCCATACTGTAGAACTGCGTGTTCGGGTGGAGTGATTTAAGTTGACTGCAACTGCCTCACTCATGATTCCGCTACTCGCTGCCGCCATGTCTTTTTTTGAAAGTGACGACGCATCGACGCAGATTTTTTTACGTCGACGTATTTTTTGCGTCGACGTAATCGATTACGTCGACGCGTTATCCCAGCCCTATATCCAAACCAGGTTTCTACATCAGATTTACACGACTGTGTCTAAATATTATGGCACTGATATTTATATGCGGAACTTTTCTACACTTACTGGCAATTCAGTCATTTTACACTATAAGCTGCACTCACCCATTCAAACACATTCATTCAATACTTTATATTACACACTTTACACCACTTATTGTACCAATATTTATGTAAAAAAAGCATGTTGTATTTTTTTCACTCGATATGACAGCAGTTATTAGTGTCGAGTGTGAAGCAGCGGGAATGAGGATCAGCACCTCCAAATCTGAGGCCATGGTTCTCAGCCGGAAAAAGGTGGAGTGCCCACTCCGGGTTGGGGATGAATTCCTGCCCCAAGTGGAGGAGTTCAAGTATCTTGAGGTCTTGTTCGCGAGTGATAGGAGAAGTGAGCTGGAGATCGACAGACGAACTGGTGCTGCGGCCGCAGTGATGTGGACGCTGCACCGGTCTGTCATGGTGAAGAAAGAGCTGAGTGTAAAAGCGAAGCTCTCAATTTACCGGTCGATCTACGTCCCTACCCTCACCTATGGCCACGAGCTGTGGGTAATGACGAGAACGAGATCGCGAAAACAAGCGGTGTAAATGAGCTTTCTTCGAAGGGTGGCTGGCCTCTCCCTTAGAGATAGGGTGAGAAGTTCAGCCATCCGGGAGAGGCTCAGAGTAGAGCCGCTGCTCCTCTACATCGAAAGGAGCCAGCTGAGGTGGTTCAGGCATCTGACAAGGATGCCTCCTGGGCGCCTCCTGGGTGAGGTGTTCCGGGCATGTCCCACTGGGAGGAGGCCCCAGGGCAGACCCAGGACACGCTGGAAAGCTTATATCTCTTGGCTGGCCTGGGAACGCCTTGGTGTTCCCCCGGATAAGCTGGAGGAGGTGGCTGGGAAGAGGGAAGTCTGGGCTTCCCTGCTAGGCTGCTGCCCCCGTGACCCGGCCCCGGATAAAGCGGAAGAAGATGGATGGATAGATGGATGGATGGATGGAGAAACTTTGAAGCCACTTTGAAGCCAAGGATTTTCTGGTAGTGGACAGAATTCAGAACAATGCTGACTCTGCATTCACTAATGCTATCTACCGCCTGACTACCGAGGACAGTGACGTCATCAGCGAGAGACCGGTGACCAGCATCGCGGAGCATGACGTCCGAGCGGCATTGAGGAGAGTGAACACAAGGAAAGCGGCGGGGCCAGACGGCATCACCGGCCGTCTGCTGCGCTGCTGTGCTGACCAGCTAGCAGGTGTGTTCACTTACATCTTCAACGAGTCCCTGGCGAAGTCTGCGGTCCCCACATGCTTCAAAAGATCCACCATCATCCCTGTGCCCAAGAACAGCAAACCCTCATCCCTGAACGATTACCGGCCAGTTGCACTGACCTCGGTAGTAATGAAGGTGTTTGAGAGGCTGCTGAAGAACATCATCTCCTCCTCCATCCCAGACACCACAGATCCGCTGCAGTTCGCCTACAGATCCAACAGATCCACAGAGGATGCCATCGCCCACGTCCTACACACCACTCTCAGCCACGTGGACAAGAAACAGGGTAACTATGTGCGAATGCTGTTTGTTGATTACAGTTCAGCGTTTAACACAATAGTGCTCTGCAGACTGTTCACAAAGCTGAGGGATCTGGGACTTAACAGCCGTCTGTGTGCATGGGTGTTGGACTTCCTCACTGGCAGAACTCAGGTGGTGAGGGTGGATAGATGCGTCTCTAACAGCATCACCATCAACACAGGAGCACCTCAGGGATGTGTCCTCTCGCCACTGCTCTACTCCCTCTACACTTCAGACTGTGTGGCCACCCACGGCTCCAACACCCTTGTGAAGTTTGCTGACGACACAGTGGTGTTGGGTGCCATCTCCAACAACGATGAGGCAGCCTACATGGATGAAGTGAAGAATCTGGCATCATGGTGCCAGGACAACCACCTCCAGCTGAACGTCAGCAAGACCAAGGAGCTGGTGGTGGACTTCAGAAGGAGTCAGCACAGAGACTACAAGCCCATTATCATCAATGGAGCTCCAGTGGAGAGGGTGCAGTCCTTCAAGTATCTTGGTGTCCACATCTCCTCAGACCTGACATGGGCTGCCCACATTCAGGTCCAGACCAAAAAGGCTAGGCAGCGCCTGTATCACCTACGACAACTGAGGAAGTTCAGGGTCTCTCCAAAGATCCTCAGGATTTTCTATACAGGCGCTGTGGAGAGCATCCTCACACAGAACATGACATCGTGGTTTGGGAACAGCTGTGTGAAGGACCAAAAAGCTCTCCAGAGAGTGATCCGTACAGCAGAACGCTGCTGCAGGATTGCTCTCCCCCCGCTTCAGGACACCTACACCAGGAGATGCCGGACTAGAGCAGCGCAGATACTGAAGGACCCGTCCCATCCAGGCAACAAACTGTTCCAACTTCTGCAATCTGGTAGAAGGTTCAGCATCATCCGGGTAAGGACAGAGAGACTCAAGAGGAGCTTCTATCCCCAAGCCATCCGTGCCCTAAACACACACACCCGCCCTCTCACATCATCTATAATTGACTGAGACAGGACTCTCCCAGACACTAAACCAAGGCACAATGTACATTTCAAATTCCTTTAATTTTAAATATGTTTATATTGTCTATCCTGTAAAATAGTCAGATTGTCTATTCTTATTTAATTCACTTAATGCACAGAATTCACCTGCTTGCTGCTACTACTGTACATTCACCTAATGTATATACTATATATATAATGTTCTTCCTCTACCCCCCCCCCCCCCCCCCTTTTTGCAAATGTCGAGGAGCGTGTCAGGCTACATTTCACTGTGTGTTATACTTGTTTAACTATGCATGTGACAAATAAAGAACCTTGAGCCTTGAACCTTGAACTCTAATGAACTCAGTGAAGATCTAAGAAGAAAACTTGTAGAATCAAAGTTGGTAAGGTTTCCTGGACCATTTCCAAATAATGTAATTTCAGCTGTTCACAGGCACCCACTAGAGTACGCTGGGCCCTCAGGCCCCCCTCATGAAGTCAGTTTCTGATTCCTTGATCAGAGACAATTTAACATTGTCCTGGGGGTTGTCTCATTGTTGCCACTCTAGCACACATGTTAATTCATGCCTGTTAATTTCATCAACACTTCTGCTACTTAACTGAGGTTTAACTGACATGATCCTTCCTTAAATCTGTTTGAGCATTTTATTATTAGCAGCTTTTACAGCTCTTTATTGATATATTATGTGTTCGAGTTCTGTATTATTTTTTTTTCTGTTAATAATTTTATTCTGCATTTCCCTGAACTTCTTGTTGTCTTAAGATGATTTTTTATTGTATTGTTATTTGTGACTTTAGTTCTTAGTTTTCTGTGACTTCAGCTTTGTTAGATGTCCTCACCCTGTTTTTGGTCATGGTCCCTCATGACATTCTCTTTTTCCTTGGGTCCTTGTTCTTGTTTGTATGTGTTTGTGGGCGGGACTCATCACAGGTTCCCGTCTGTGGCCGAACACACCTGCTCCAATCACCCACCTAATGATCTAATTAAGAAGCCACTACTTAAAGTAGCTGCTGAGACTTTGTATTCACTGGATCATCGAGCTAATCGGTTAGTTAAAACCGTGCTCCTGCTACTCCAGAGCCTCCGGGCTAGAACCAGCAGACTGAGAGACAGCTTCGTCCATCAGGCTGTCAGGAAGCTGAAGTCTCGCCCTGCTCCGTCCCTCTCGACTCTCACACACATGAACTCCAGACCTGTATCCAGCTCCTCCCTCCGAATCCAACACCGCCCTTTCACTGACTGCCCCACCCCCACTTGCACATGAACTCTGACACTAGTTGGTGTTTTTATCAGGTAGTATTCATTGCATTTTCCAATCGCACCTGTATGCAATCTTAACTTATATTATTGCATTACTGGAATAATCTTCCAGTTGATATTCCCGTGTCTGAATTCATTCAATCTTTTAAATTACGATCAATAACTTATTTATTTAACTTAGCACTGCCGAGTAATTAGCGCTCTGTTTCATCTGGTAGTGTATTTTGCACTTCCTTAAGTGATTTCAATTTTATGTAATTTTAATTTAGTTTCCTACTATTGTATTATTGAGAAGCACTTTGATGTACCTCTGGTCTTTGTGCTACATAAATAAAGTTGTATTGTATTGTAACTGTCGTACATACAGTGGCTTGCAAAAGTATTTCGCCCCCTTGAACTTTCCCACATTTTGTCACATTACAGCCACAAACATGAATCAATTTTATTGGAATTCCACGTGAAAGACCAACACAAAGTGGTGCACACGTGAGAAGTGGAACGAAAATCATACGATTCCAAGCATGTTTTACAAATAAATAACTGCAAAGGTAACTGTAAATAACTTCACTGTAAATAAATGCACTGAGCTGTAATCTCCCGAGTCCTGCACTTGAGTTGTCCAGGTCTGGAGTCTCACTGCCTGTTAGCTTTGACAGTTTTCTCAGAGCTTTTCTGGTAATTTGATTTGTGATAAAGATGACGGACACCCAGAGGAAAAAATGCAGATCTCTTCCCCTTCTTTCTAATTTACATTTTACAATGGTTGTGTGTTTATACTATAAAATCTAAGACTAGAGCACCTCCATAATGACTGCTAAAGGCTATTTTGCACTGTTTCAAGACTTAAAATAAGGCTGTTGTCAAGTGTGAAGCCTTACTGTGATGGCAGGTCCAGCAAAGGCCAGGCTGAGCAACATCAGGAAGGGGATGACCTCGTGGTTAGGGTCAATGTAGGGCAGGCTTAGGCTGCGGTCATGACAGTTGAAGCCAGACTTCACTGGCTTGAACACATCCGTCCACTCCAGGAAGTACAGACTCACCACAGATGAGACCAGGATGGGCAGCTACACACAGACACAACATCAGCAGACAGAGAAAATGAGGCGTTAGTTCAAAGTCATAAACAGCAAGAGCTTCAGCAGATTGCCACTGAATAGCTAAACAGCCAGTCAAAGCTGCAAATGCCCATATGAACCCGTGGGTCAATGAGCACATTAACATTTCATTTCATAATAAGAACAACAACATAGAAAGGTCAGGATGGATGGACGGTTATGCAAGATGGCACGTGGACTTAATTCCTCTTATTAATTACATCCCAACAAACAAAATGACAACCAGGTCTTAAGACAACATTAATTATAACATGTTCAGTTCAATCCCAACTATAAAATAAGGTCAGAGTTATAAATGTGGTATTTACTTTTTCAATTCAGCAAATGGAAGTACTCGCTGTACTGATGTGTAAGCAAAATACTCAACTAGTTACATAAATATCTGCTTTATACAGTGAGCTAGGGACATTGTTTTTAGCAGAACTGTGAAGCTGAGAGGAGGTTTATGTGTGCAAACGGGAGCATACTCGGTTTTCCTTTTGACATTCTTCACCAGAGTTCAACTGCCAGTGCCCAGTACCATAACATCTCCTAGGTGCCCAGCATGGCCCATCTAACCACACTCTGCTTGCCAGATGAGCAGTGGGTTTTACCAAGAAGAAAAACTATAATATGGGAAAAATATGAAGTACCATATTTGATATTGCTTTAGTGTTTTTTGTTTTCTTTCAGTGCATCTGTTTTATGAAACGCCACCGAGTCAGTCTGAGTGCATTTAGCTGGATTTGAGCAAATAGTGTGAATCAATCTGTGGTGGGGCGTGGTCTGCGTGGTCTTTTAGTGCCCCTCCCGAAAATCTCCCGGAGCCACCATTCTCCCGAATTTCTCCCAAATTTCCACCCAGACAACAAAATTCAAAAAACCATATCGCAGAATTCATAGCGCGGCCCAGCCAATTCCAGTCTCTAACAATGGCAGCAGCAACTTAGTTTTAATATTACTCTTATTTCTCTTTCTGGGTCGCAAAAAAACTTTTAACATATTTTCAGGAGTGAATGTAGCTGTGTAAACTTCAAATATCTGAGCCGACTGACACATCGTCTTCAAACCCTGCGGTCTTTCGCTACTCGGGTTAAGCATGATATATAAGTCACTTTGATAACTTAAAAATGTTATTGTTTGACTTTTTCAGTGTTTTATTTGTTCGTGAGTAAATCGGTTTGGCTGAGATTAAAGTTATTAGATTAGATTAAATTAAATTTAACTTTATTATTCCCTCGGGAGTAGGGATGGGTATCGTTTAGGTTTTATCCGATACCGGTGCCAAACCGGTACTTTTGAAACGGTGCCGGTGCTTAAAGAATGGAGAACACCAACTTTGTCCAAAAACCTCTCATGTTCAGCTGTTTTTTTGTAAAAAGATAACAATGTTAGCCTTTTCTGCAGCTATGGGGCATATATGGTATCACTCTTGGCTGGAAGCAGTGCTTAATCAATGGAAAAAACACAAACTTTGTCCAAAAACCTCTCATGTTTAACTGTTTTCCACTTTTTCTTTGGTCATTTTAGCCTTTTTGGCCAGGGTGAAGGGAGTATCTGCCATCAAACAAGAAGACAGCCGCATGTAGCTATGATGATGTTTGCTAGTTCACCTTACCTGCATTAATGTAATAACGTGGTTAGCCTACTCAACGTGAATTACACATGAACAACATTAAGCTACTCACGCAGAGAAGAACGGCTGCTGCTGCATCATCATCCTCATCATTTCTGCTACACTGGCAGGGCTAGGGGCCAGGACTCTGCTCTTCATCAAAGGAGCTTGCAAAGAAAAGCGTCTGGACTTCTTTAAGTTACTTGAAGACGTTTCACCTCTCATCCACGGGACCCACACCCAGTTTCACACCTTGGCTCAGGCGATTAGAGGATCATCAGGGGGTCCTTTTGTCCCTCTGTGGGGGGAAACTCCCACTAGGTTTATATCTGGGACTCTCCACCATTTGACCTTAGAACTGAAGAAGCTTCTCGGATGAGAGGTGAAACGTCTTCAAGTAACTTAAAGAAGTCCAGACGCTTTTCTTTGCAAGCTCCTTTGACTACGATGACCTGGATGACTGAGAACCTTCACAGACGACTCTCCTCTTCGTGTTTTTGGGGGATGTTGCTAACTCCGGGTCCGATAACAGGCACCACACCCGCAGTAGATGTGCACGGTGTGAGGTCTCGCAGCAAGCTATCAAATACGGCGCATTTCTCGGCTCTTAAAAAAATGCTATGCGTCGCCAGGTGTTTCATCAGATTCGAGGTGTTACCTCCTTTGACAGTATCACAGTATCAGCTTAAAGCACTTGTTGCAGGCTGCTGAGTTTGCATCTTTTGCTGTGAAGTACAGCCAGACTTTTGACCGCTTCGCCTTGGGCATTTTTAATCTGTAGCTCTGCTCTAAAAGAACGTACGTACCTGGGCCCGCCTACTATCCTTGGAAAGGTAAAATGATTGGCTAGAATCTAAAGTGTATGACATCTCAGGAAAAAAAGCACCGAAATAAAGCACCGAAATGTGCGCTGCTTTTCGGTCTGGTTACTACCGTTTATGTCAGAACCGGTACCCATCCCTACTTGGGAGGGTTCCTCTGGGGTTTTCACACAGCTGAATAAACGTCAAACAGAAAATAATTAAACAGAAGAGTTTACGTCAGCGCCCGGTTATATTTTAGATAGCAAGGAGCAGACGGCAGTTTTACTCCACCGAGGGAGCTCGTGACGTACTACCCGGCTTTCTTTAGACCGTGAAGGCCGGGTCCTCAGGTGGAAGCATCCTCTGAATTTGGACACCCCCGCTGTTTCTGGGCCGGCCAATAATAACGGTGACATTTAACGTAGTTTATCCGATAAATAAACTCTGTAAAATGTTTTTACCCCCCCATCCCCCCCAACAGCCCTTATGAATGTCTCCCTAGTATGGCCACAACACCTCACTCTTGGAGCACTTTTTTGCCACATGTATCGCAAACCACGTCTCAGCTGTTTGTGGAGGTAAAATAAGTCCGCACGTGACTACGATTACGCTCAGCCATTGTTGTGAGTGCGCACGCCAAGGGGCTGCGAGGCATTTATACAGCCCTATTTTGCACATGACTGTGAAAGGCGGAAGAGGAAGTAGTTCCTTTGAATGTAGACAATCCGAATGTTATAGTTTCTTTTCCACTGTGTTCCTGTTAATGATAAACTACAAATTTACTCTAAATTACTAAAATATCGATATTTTATGATGAATGAGCCATTACAAGTCATTAAATTGCTTGTCTTATTACTTGGCCCGGAAATTTGAGCATCTAATGTTGCTCTGCTGAGATTTTTGTAATCAAGACATAATAAGAAAGAAATGAAAATCCCAACATTAAACACACAAACTCACAAACAACACTCTGAAGGTATGCTGTGTTAGCAAAACTGAACACACTAACACTAGAACAGGAAGTAAATACAATAGGAAACAAGAGATAAAAAGAGAGACGCAGAGCTGACGCTGGAACGAGGATGTAACTCGATGAGACGTGACACATGAAACGCAGAAGAAATCACAAAATACAAAAGAACTGCAAGAGACTGAACCATGGAAACATTCATCAAAGAATATTAATCATCAAAAACATAAACACTGGGTCGACAGAGCAGGACCAGGACAACCCTTACATGCTCTTTACATGCCTTTCCAGCATTTTTGGTTCAATTTTGACCAAGTACTTACGTGCCTACACACTTCTATTGAGAATGTATAAATGGATGATTAATACCTAATTAATGTTTCAGAGACCTGGAAGAATGTATTGTTTAGCTTTAACAACACTGATTTTTGGATACAAACATCTATTATCAGACAATATTATGTTCTCAATTTATATTGTTTTCAAAGGGTAAGTTGCATAAACATTCTAGAACCATGTATAGCAGCTACAATCATTAAACACTGTCCTCTCTTATGTCCAGAGGCTCAGAGACACGGTGACCAACTGGCTGCAGCCGGAGAGAGAAATGTGACTGTGAGTGTGTGAGAGCAGTTTGTGGACGGGCTGCCTGTGAAGAAGCAGGATTCATTGCTTCTCCTGGACCATCATCATCATCATGGGCCACCACAACCTAGCACATGCAGTAACACCTTCGTGTCTGCTCTCTCTCTTCAGGTCCCAGAGCAGCTATGGACACTGGTTTCCACTCATAGGCAGGAGTGCTGGAAGTGCTGGAACCTCCTAAAAAATGGAAGGACGAAGAATCCACAGTTTGGTGGACAGAAATGAGCCGGGGCCTGAGGCACCAAACTCATCATTCCTGCCTCACCCTGTTGTGAAAAACCTTCCCACACCAGCCTCGACAGTAGATTTTTCAACAGATGACCCCCTGCCCAGCCCTACAGATTACCTGGACATGAAAGATAAATACTTCAGAAGGACTTAGCTGCCATGCTGGAGATGAGAATGATGGAAGAGTCACACAGTGCATAGTGAAGATGGGTCTATATGCTTCTTTAGAAGAAGAAGGTGTACTTTATTGGTCCCCGTGGGGAAAATCCCTCTCTGCATTTAACCCATTCACTCAGTGAAGCAGTGGGCAGCCACTGGGCGCCCGGGGAGCAGTGTGTGGGGACGGTACCTTGCTCAGGGGTACCTCAGGGTAGCTGTTCAGGGGAATCGAACCCCCGACCTTCCGATCATGGGGCCACCACTCTACCTACTGAGCTATCCCTGCCCCCGTGTGCACTACTGCGAGGTGAATGAGGTTGTTGAGCCCTGCTAGTTTTACACCGGTCTGCACAGAGTGCATTCAAACAAGCTGTGATTAGTGTTTGCTGATAAAAAATAAAAAGACTAATCAGAGCTGTGAAAGCGTCCATCTTCCTTTGATGATGCCTATTAAATATAACATGCTGGGTGAATGAATAAAGGAAGCACGATGGATGCAGGAGTCATCCATGTTTGACAGTGAACCACCTCCACACACTGAGCTCATCCCTACGTTCCTCCCGACTCCCATTTTCTCGTCTGTTTTTTCCCGGCCGCTGCCAGCTTCCCTCAGCTTGTGAATATGACAAATATAGGTCAGTGACTCACGTTGCTAACACTGCAGACGAAGCTGCTCCAGGAGAAATACTGTACCCTTCATTCTTCAAAGCCGATTTTAGCGGAATAATTTATGTCACATGGTCTCATTTTGAGAGTGCAGTATGATTTGCACAGGTCAATAGCAGCTAACTGCATTTGAAACATTTCATAGTGTCATGATTCCTTTCAGCTGTGAGGTAACACACATCAATGCTTTTTTTTGGCTCACCTCCATTATTTAAAAGTCTCACAAAGGCGGAATGAATCGTAGAGTTTATTGTAACCAACCCCTGAAATAAGTAAAGTTCACTGTCCTCTATGTAATTAACAAACATTTAATTGAATTTCTCTGTTAATTGCCTAACAAAGTAATTAAATGTTTTTCAGATGCTGTGAAACATCGTGAGTTAGATGTATGCCACAAAGGAGAATGCCCTGGTTAGAAGGGATGGTGCTGTTGTTCTGGGTTCTTGCTAAAGCCACGTTGAATTTATTTCATTGTACAGAGATGATCCTCAGTGAATATCAGTAAATGAAGCTGAAAAGGTAAACCAATAGATCACTGAAGAGATTTTCAAACTGAGATAAAAACACTTGGATTAACTGAAGGCTTTTCATGGAGTTTTTAGGACATCCTGATAATAATGAATTACAGTCGTCCAGCCCGGAAGTAATGAGTGCATGTTTTTCCAACATCACTCTGAGACAGGATGTTTCTTATTTTAGAAATATTTCACAAATGGAAGAAAGCAGTACTATGTAGTAAGTAAGTAAGTAAAGTTTATTTATTAAGCGCTTTTCATAGACAGGGCTGTACACAAAGATGAAAACAAACAGAAAGTTAAGTAACAAATTAGACAATATACACAATAAAAAATGTTAAATGTAAATGAAAAATTTAAAATTTAAAAAGCGTTGATCAACAAAAGGCTGATTTAAACAGAAAAGTTTTTAACTGCTTTTTAAAGGATTCCACAGAGTCAACCAAACGTAGTTGTGGTGGTTGACTGTTCCACGGCCTTGGTGCCACAGACTGAAAGACTGAAGGCTATATGTGTTTAATATGTGCGTTGAAGGACATGTCCTGGTCAAAAATGACTCCAAGGTTCCTCACAGTGTTACTGGAGGCCGAGGTAATGCCATCCAGAGTAAGAATCTGATTAGATACCATATTTCTAAGATTTTCAGGGCCGAGTACAATAACCTCAGTTTTATTTGAATTAAGAAGCAGAAAGTTAGCAGCCATCCAGGTCTTTATGTCTTTAAGACATTCCTGCAGTTTAACTCATTGGTGTGTGTTATCTGGCTTCATGGACAGATAGAGCTGGGTGTCATCTGCATAGCAGTGTAAATGTATGCTATGTCTTCTGATGCATGAGACGGCTGTCAAATTCATTTTACACTGTGGGCCACATACAGTCCACTCTGACCTTAAGTGGGCTGCACCAGTGACATTCTCCTTTCTGTCAGAGGAAAGAACTTACATATTGTTTTTCTACATGATTACAAAAAAGATGCTGTGACAGAGAGAGAAATTTGTCAGTGCGACTCTTTGGAGTTAGATTGGAAGAAATGTGTAAACAGTTCATTGCCCAGACTGTCCAGTTTTGTTTTGTTTTTTAACTGTAGCTATAAAGAAACTGAAATTTCTATAGTAGAGAACCTCTGGTACCGAGGGCATTGGAGTTAAACAGGTTAATTTGTAATTGCTTAATTGCTTTGTGTAGTATGAGTGGCCATAAGGGAAGTTTTTATCTGTAGGAAAAGCAGTAAAACTGAAGAAAATACAGTTAAAAGTCCAAAATTTCAGCTTCTGTTTGTGTTTGGTGAGCAGTTAATAATTAAAAATGGCTTCAAGCGCACATTCAGGCCTGTGAGACTCAATTAGATAGACACTGAGCCATGGCTCTGTGGTACATGCAGACATCTCTGCATCTCTGCTAATCAAAGACACCTTGTATCTACTTTATTTTATGTAACACTCAATACTGAACTGTAGATTTTAGACTTTTTCAAGGAAATTTTTTGTTCAGTGTTTTCATAAAAACCTTGTTTCTATGCATTTACGAGGGTAAACAAACATGAAGTTTAAGGCCTGGACAGGTTTGGAATTTTCTGTCTTCCACAATGGAAAATGGGTAAAAATAAAAATGGGTGTCAGCTCCTAATTTTATAAATTCTGCCCTCAGCTTTGCCGTCTCCAATATCATTGAAATGCACCCAGATGCTGCTCACTTTATGCTTTCCCTTATTTCTTCACTTTTCCCCAGCATGCTTGCACTTAAATCAGGCTCCTCCATCTCTCAGTATACCTGGAACGTACCACTACACTTGCTGTCTTCGGGATGGGAATTGACAAGAATTTAGCTATTCCAATTCCATTATTGTTATTACTTATTGATTCTCATTGGGTTCTCACTAGCTCCACTTTAAGAGTCAACACCATTAGTAAGCAGCATATCAAAGACATTACATTTGTGGAAATTAATTGCATGTTGTGTGGTCAAATGTTTGTCACTTGGGGTCCTTGGCTAGTTTAGCGTTAGCATGCTATCTGTGCAGATGCTTGCAAAGAGCGAGAGTGTTAGAAGCAGTATGCAGATGTTCCTGTCCTGCATGCAGTTTGCACTTTACTTTTATTTTTATTGCACTAAAGGACAAATGCAAGAACCTATGAGCAGAATCAATAGGCAAGCAGACTAATGATTCCAAGGACTCTCCATGGATTTTCAGCAGGGATTCAGCTCCCACAAACAAACATACCATATCCCGGATATAGTTGTGTCATGGGCCACATGTATGTTTGACACCCCTGGCCTAAGGGAAACCTATATAATGTAATGTAACCGTCTCTAAAGCTGTTCAAATAAACCATTCCTCAGATGATCAGTTAGCTGTTTGACAACTACTGTAGGAAGGTTAATGGAGATTGGCCTATAATTAGCTAAGACTGCTGGGTCTAGAGATGCTTTTTGAGTAAAGGTTTAACTACAGCCAGCTTGAAGGCCTGTGGTACATAGCTGATCATTAGAGATAGGTTGATCATATTTAAGATTGAAGAATTAATTAATGGCAGGACTTCTTTGAGCAGTTTTGTAGGAATGGGGTCTAAAAGACAAGTTGATGGTTTGGAGGAAGTAATTATTGAAGTTAACTCAGAAAGATCAATTGGAGAAAAAGAGTCTAACTTAACATCAATGGTACTAAGAGTAGCTGTAGATAATATTACATCTGTGGGATGTTTATGAATAATTTTTTCTCCAATGGTTAAAGTTTTTCTTTAATGCCTCGGCACCCATATCAGTGAGAATCTCACCTGGACCCATAACACATGGCAGATCATCATGAAGGCTCAACAATAAAATTGTGAATTAACCTCCAAGCTTCTCAGCAACTTCTACAGATGCACAGTGGAGCGTATCCTGACAAACTCCATCACAGTGTGGTAAATGGCCTGCATTTGTATAGCGCTTTTCTAGTTCATAGGACCCCAAAGCGCTTTGCACTACATTCAGTCATTCACCCATTCACACACCCATTCACACACTGGCGATAGCAAGCCACCAGGCCCTCTGACCACCACCAGTAGGCAAACATGGGGTTAGTATCTTGCCCAAGGATATTTGGCATGCAGCCAGGATGCAGCCTGGGATCGAACCACCGACCTTCTGATTAGTGGCTGACCTGCTCTGCTATCTGAGCTACAGCCACCCCAGGGAACAGCACCACTCAGGACATTTACAGCACTCGGGTCAGGAAAAGGGCACACAATATCATCAAGGACCGCACCCACCCACAGCACACACTGTTCACACTCCTGCCGGAGTGTAAAAGCAGGGACAGGCATTGGCATGAACACACAGTACTTACAGAGTTTGAACAGTAATTTACTCACATTTGAAAATAAATATTATAATCATTTAAGGTACAGGATTCCATGAGCTGTAACCCATAATGATCAGAATTTTGGACTTGAAGCATATAAAATCCCTTAAAGTTCTTCTGACACAATCCTTCTACTGGCTCGTATGTGTTCCTGGCAGCTCCTTAGTGATTACAGAGATGAGAGCACAGCGTAGAGACAGTGCATTTTGAATAATAGATGTGTAAAAATGGAAAGCAGGCTCCAGTGGGCTTTTCCTGGCAGTTATTTTTGGTGGGTCCTGGGCCAATGGCACCAACAGTCATAGAGCTTTTTGAGTGACTCACTGGTAGTAATTCCAGTATATCAGCAGAAAGTTAAAAATGTCATAAAGTGAATTCTGTCACACAAAAGTAGAATGGACACAAAGCCCTTTGGAACCAGCCTCCAGGTTAGAGGGTCAGTGCTGCAGCTGTGATTACATCCTGCTGGGGGCAGATACCCTCTGTAGCACCACCGTCCACATGTGTCAGTGTAGTTACATAAAGGAGGAGGCACTGATTTAGCCTGAAGCTGCTGAGTGATGCATTTACAGTTTGAAGGAATACCAAACTCGCTATAAGAGGATTCAGCATCAAATGTATAACCAAGCTACAGCGCTATGACAAAGTCTTTACCTCCTTCCTGATTTCTCAGCTTTTTGTCAAACTTAAATGTTTAAGAATGTTTAAAGAAAGGTTGAGCCATTTCTTTCCAAGCGTGACTTGGAAAGTGTTATTCACGCCTTTATTACTTCACGTTTGGATTATCGGAATTCTGTTAATAGGGGTTGGGCAGGGCACTTTGTCACGCTTGCAACTAGTGCAAAATGCTGCGGTACGATCTTTAACTGGCAAAAGGAAATTCGTCTGATTTGTTGAAGCCCCACGTCCCCATTCTTTCACTTCGGTCAGCTGAGCAGCTGTTGCTTTCGGTCCCAAAGTCACGGCTAAAACTTAGAGGAGACCGAGCATTTCCTGTTGCAGCGCCAATGCTTTGGAATAGCCTTCCTCTCCATATTAGACAGACTACATCAGTGCCAGTTGTAAAGTTCAGATTAAAAACCTATTTTTATTCCCTGGCTTTTAACTCTGTGGGTAACTGACACTTTTATTAATTTTATTGCTATGTCTGCTTTTTGCTATTTTATTACTATATTTATATTTGTATTGTACAGCACTTTGGTCTCCCAGGTGTGTTTTTACAGTGCTATATAAATAAACGCTGATGATGAGGATGACGATGATGTTTCAGATCATCAAACTAATTTTAATGTTAGACAAAAATAATTCCACAATTGCTCCTGAATTCCTCCTACATGACCGGTTTAATCTAGATGAAACTTCCTAGAGAACCAAAATTCATAACATCTATAAGGTGACTGATTCAAAATTAAAATGTTTACTATAAAATTTTCTTTTTCCATGTATTGGTATATAAAAACTATACTCTCTTGTTAGGCTGTGGCCTATCGATCCTGCCAGGGAAGTCAAACGTACATGTGACCCATGATACAATTATATCCGGCCCGCAGGATAATTTCATATCTCAGTGATTAATGGCCTGCTGGCATGTGAGAGCTGAATCTTCAACCCTGCTGAGAATCTGGACCTGATTTGGGAACAGCACCAAGCAGGACAGACGAGATCTGCAAAGAGTGGTGCGCTCAGCCGAACGCATCATTCAATCAGAGCTCCCTGACCTGCTGTCCATCTACACCAAGCGGTGCAAGTCCAAAGCTAGGAAGATTATGATGGATCTCTCCCATCCCAACAATGGACTCTTCTCACTGTTGAGGTCTGGGAAGCGCTTCCGCTCCCTTAAGGCCAAAACAGAGAGAATGAGGAGGAGCTTCTTCCCCCAGGCTATTCGGGGCCTGAACCAGGTGTAGGACTGGACTCTCCCAAACATGTCACTATAAGACTGGACTCTCACACACGTCACCACACGCACCACCACACATTTCCTATAATCCTATAATTCCTATAATTTATAATCCTTATCTTTATAATCTCTTCTGCTATTTGCACATTCTTTACTGTAAATTCCTAAGTTAATTTGTAAATTTTTGTAGTAAACTGTAAATTGTAAATATTGTAAAACTTTTCTTCTGTCATTTAATGGTCGGGCATTGTACAGCTACAAGCATTTCACCCCCATGTCATACTGTGTATGGTTGTGTGTGTGTGACAAATAAAATTTGAATTTGAATTTGAATTTGAATCCAGGGAGAATCTTTGGAATAGTTGGGCACTTATAGGGCGGATTTGGACATTACTTGTATTTTTAAGGACGAGAGCTAATGGTAAAGTGCAAACTGCATCCAGGACAGAAACAACTGTATTATGCTGCTAACACAACTTAGGCTCTTTGCAAGCACCTGCACAGACAGCATGCTAACGCTAAGCTAGCTAAAAACCAAGAGTTACGCTATGAGCAATATAATGAATTATTGTCTCCTTGGAGTGATTAACTAACGTACTTTGAATAAAAGCATTCTGTGTGATGTGTGTAATACATTTCTTTTTTGAGTAACAACCCAACACTGATCACAACAAAGAGGGGAAATACATCCAACATGCACAAACATTTGACAATACAACATGCAGATATTTGCAGAAATGTCTTTGAGAGTTACCACCATCACTAAGCGGCACTAGTGAGAACCCAGTGACAATCGATAAGTAATATCGATAATGAATCAGACTCACCAAATTCTTATCAATTCCCATCCCTAGTCAATACATCCTTCAGACGAGGAAGAAACCTGTGTGTTCCTTCCCCAGACTTGTACTTATCTTCATTCTCTGGTGTAAAAGTAAACTCTGTAAATCTTAGTCTTTGTCGCTCTGCTTTTGGGTGCATTTTTCCATAATGGCCTCACCACCCTGACAGAAACTACGTGATCAAGACGAATTCAATTCAATTCAATTTTATTTATATAGCGCCAAATCACAACAAAAGTCGCCTCAAGGCGCTTCATAGATACAGAGAAAAACCCAACAATCAGCATGTACATGAGTACATGCTGATTTTATTCACATAAATTGAATATCACATTTTTATGTTGATATGCACGTTCCACGTATATTTTAACCCATCATTACAGGGTCTAAGTTTTAAGAATTGGCAATGTTTAATTTCCTATAATTCTACACCATTGAAAGACGCCACAACAGATGGCAGAGACAGGGGAGTAATCTTTCTGTAAGTTTGCTTATTATATCCCCTATGAGCAACTGCTTTGGCAACAGTGGGAAGCAAAAACTGCCTTTGAACAGGAAGATACCTCCGGCAGAACCAGGCTCAGGGGCGGCCATCTGCCGTAACTGGGTGGGGTGAGGGGAGGAAGACGAGACGAAGACACGCTGTGGAAGAGAGCCAGAGATTAATAATAACTAATGATCACATGCAGAGTTGTATATAAACACATAGTGACTAAAAAAGAAACACTTCAGGCGGACTTCCGGTGATGCCGGTGAAGCAGCAAAACAACAAAGCGCCGCCACACAACACACGAAATAAGGGATGACTGAAGTCAACAGGCTGTTAAACAGCCAGGTGAACAGAAAACCTATATGAAATGACTATGAACAAAAAACAAAGCCGGATCTAATGCTACTGGAAGAACTGCAAAAGCTACGTAAAGAGAACCAAGATGGACACAACCACACAAAGATGTCACTCGAAAGACTGGAACAAGAGGTCACAGATATTAGAGACCAACTCGAAGAGCGAATTGGACCAATAGATGAAAGAACTAGCAGAAGACACAGTTATGCGACACCAGACGGCGCTGTGATTCCTGCTACAAAACAGACTGACACGCAACAACGTGGATTTTTCAGATTCCAGAGGGAAGTGAAGGAAATGATATGATCAAAATTAACCGGAAGCTGGATCACTGAAACTCCCAATGGAGATGGGTATCATCATTGAGAGGGTGCATCCTTCATGTGGTCCTCGACCTAAAGACCCCACGACGCCTCCTAGATCTATCATAGTGAGATGACCATACAGACAGCATGGAGCCAGAGACAAGTCTTTTTCAAAGATACACAAATCTTTTGTGACCACGACTACTCGTCCGACCTACAGAAGAAGAGAACCAGAACATATGAGGTTATCAAGCAACAAGGTGCAGGCGAAATGTCTATACCCAGCAAACCTGAGAATAAAACTGGATGCAGGAGAGAAGACCGCTGCTGAAAGAGCTCAGAGTCAGAACATGGTGCGACATCGAAGACGAGCGGAAGGAAGGTTGGACATGCAACAGGAAGACCCAAAGAGACACAGCGTTGTCAACATCAGACCTAAGAGCCCTCATGCAGGAAGAACTTTAAATGAGTTAAATGCTAGAGTGACTTAAAGGTACGCTGATTGACATGTAGAAAAGGAAAAAAGAAAGAAGACAGAGTATATCTGGATATTTGTTCCTGCCAAAATATAAATGGTAAATGGCCTGTATTTATAATACTAGTCTTTACTTTACTAGTCCCTAAGGACCCCAAAGCGCTTTATATATCCAGTCATCCACCCATTCACACACACATTGGTGATGGCAGCTACATTGTAGCCACAGTCACCCTGGGGCGCACTGACAGACGCGAGGCTGTCGGACACTGGCGCCACCGGGCCCTCTGACCACCACCAGTAGGCAACGGGTGAAGTGTCTCGCCCAAGGACACAACGACCGAGACTGTCCAAGCCGGGGCTCGAACCAGCAACCTTCCGATTACAAGGCGAACTCCCAACTCTTGAGCCACAATCGCCCCAAAATATAGATGTAAACTGTCACATATTTACAAACATTATGCTTCATAAAGTCCAGGCGGTGGATGTGTAGGATTAATATGAGTGGACCACACTCATTTTTACACAACAGTGGGATATTGGTTATTTGTGCATTAAGCATTTTTTCCCACAGAGAAGGAGGGTCACACTTCTCTGCCCCAGTATAAATGGGGTTGTCCACAATGTGGACGACTGGAAGCGTGGAAGCCCTGTTCTTTTTCCTTCTCTCTGACATGTTACAGACATAGTTTACATTTTCACTTACAGACTAAGCATGTATACATTATACACATGTTAGAACACAAAGGGGAATATGCCATCATGTGGCGAATATGACAGATATGAACTTTGTTAGTTATAACGTAAAAAGAATTAATAACCTAATTAAGGGAAAAAAATCCTCGGACAATTAAAGAGACTGCGGTGCTCTGTAGCTCTCATTCAATAAACTCGCGCATCTGAGACAGAACATCAACCAAGAATATGATGCATCCTGCAGGAGCAGGACGAACAGAGGGGTTGCTGTCCTGTTTAACAAATGTGCTTATTACAGTAATGGAAAGGTTTTTCAGGATGATGAAGGCCGTTATATGATGGTAACTGGAACAACTGGAGGCTTATATGCTCCAAATGAAGATGAAAAAGGTGAAGGACTCTTACTTATGGCGGGGACTCCAACACTTTACCTTTCATTAATGCAAAATCTGACAAAAACCTAAAAATAGAAAAGGATTGGACAAAACATACTCTGGAGGTGTGGACAACAATAAGTAAAAAATTGGGGGGCTCTTTATCTGTCTCAAGTGCCATGCCAGTGAGAGGCAATGTAGAACTGTCCCTGTGTGGACAGTGGATTTAGTAGGTAGCCAATGCAGGCCTTAATACAATAAATCAACTCATTAATGGAACAAGTCATTTAACCAGCTTCAGGAACAATTCCAACTCCCCTCTAAACACGCATATAGATATCTTCAAATAAGACACTACATCCTGAACCACAAAGAAAGAGCTTTGATTGATCCTAACAGCATAGAAGAAAAACATCTCCCAACTAAGGAACATGTTTCTCATAAATACAAAAGCCTTATATGAGTCCTGCCAAAATACAGGACATATTTAGGAGAAATGGGAACTATTGAGTGTTATTATCACTGATAATGTATCGGAAGATCATTATCTGTGCGACTGTTCCTCTGCGTTTAAAACACATCGTAAAGGTTTCCCTCTTTGCTTTCCTCATATTTAACGTCACATCAGCAGCGACATCAGAGGCAACGTTATGTATCTGAAAGCTGTTCCTAAATAGTGCCAAAACTGGCATTTCCAACGTACGTCCCCCAAAATCAAATTAAGCCCGATATCGGCTACGGATGTTAAATTCACGTTATATTTTGGTACCATTGACGGATATTTTCCGTTTATGTTAACATTTAGAGGGACTTCTTTTTACTGTAACTCATTAAATGTACGTCTTTATATCCTTAAACACATATTTCCACACAATTACAACCTAATGCACCATTTGCTCACAAATTCTTAAATGTAAACTTCTTAAAATAATCTGTGCTTTGTAAACAGCAACATTTGTACAATTAATGTTAAATATCCTTATATAGTTCTTGTGCAACCCCTGTCACAAGGGAATAAATGGTAAATGGCCTGTATTTGTATAGCGCTTTACTAGTCCCTAAGGACCCCAAAGCGCGTTACACAACCAGTCATCCACCCATCCACACACACATTCACACACTGGTGATGGCAGATACATTGTAGCCACAGCCACCCTGGGGCGCACTGACAGAGGCGAATAAGCAGTCAACTAGTCAACTGTGGAGAGAATCTGATTGGAAATTTAAAATCTGATTTTTAATACACCTCTTGTTATCTCCCCATGTTATAAAAAAACCTAAAATATAGAAATATGTCCGAATCCAAGGATTCTGGATAAGAATCAAAGAAGAAACAGAGAAAATCCTTCTAGTTAATTCTCCACTAAATGAGCTATACCTTGAGAGACATACAGTCCAGTCAAAAACTGTATTCTACAGATACTAATGGAAAGAAACAAGCCCACCGTCCATAACAATGGAAACATACTGAAAAGAGTTCACACAAAGGAGTGAATGACAACTGAAAATGACCAGATACCTGGGTGAATGAACAAGAATCCTGGAATGCTGTATTATAAGGTTGTAAATTCCCTTTATGATATCTTATTTTATTGATCTTGGTCTGGGATATGTTTGTTTTTTATGCTCCTTTGTCAGAGAATGTTAACGTTGTGTTTCTGTTGGATTATCACAAAAATGAATGAATAAAAACAAAACAAAGTAACACTTCCAGTGACATCACAGAAGCTAATTTAGCAAAACAGTGGTGCTCCACCAAACAGTGAGAAAAATAAGTGACATTATACATAATAGCAGCAAAAAATAAATACACTCCTACAAAATGACTACAACCATGAGACAATAACTCTGTGTACAGATACTTGGAAAGAAAAGGAAGATAAACAGAGAGCACCAAGCCAGCCTGACCTAATGCTACTCAAAGAGTTGAAAACGCTGCATAAAGTATATCAAGATGGGCATAATTACACAAAAATGTCTTGAGCGGTTACAGATATTAAAGACCAAATTGCTAAACACAAAGGAAGAACAGGACAAATAGAGGAAAGAGCTTGCACAGTCAAAGACAGCGATTTTGCACCATACCAGATTCACCATGATATGGACCTCTCCACAAGCTGCAAGGATCTCCAAATCAGACTGAGATGCAACAACATTAGCATCTTTCAGAGTGAAGATCCTAATGTTTGATGTGATGACTTTTCCAAGCTCCTTATTCCAGAGTGAAGATATGATCGGATTTGTGAAGCTGCTTCGGTAGAAAGTGACACAACTACCAGAAAAGGACATCAAAATCCAAGGTTTACAAAATGATCAGACAACTCAAAAGAAAAGATGTACAAGTAAAATGTCTGTATCCAGCAAAAGTGCAAATGAAACTGGACACCATCTTTGCAGCACTAACAGAGGCCTCGCTGCAGCTGAAGCAGCTCTGAGCTGAGACGCACTGAGCAGAAAGAGCTGAAGGAAGGCTGGAGGAGCAACGTTAGGACTAGAGGGACACAGTATTAAGGCCCGTTCCAAGAAGAAATATAGAGGTATGCTGAGTGAACTGAAAAAAAAAAAAAAAAAGTATAGGTTGAAAGACACAACAGCAATTGAACCAGTCACTATTTCTGACTATACCCAGCTGTCATCAACATTAATACAGGACTACGGGACCATTTTAGGCTAAATGTTTCATTACTAACAGATACTTGGATTAAACAAGAACTACAAGCTGCTTTACTCGAATACTTTGTTCGATGAAGGTAATGTTTTCTCTTGATGTGGGATGCAAGTAAGGCCACAGTAAGGGGGAAGCTTCTCTCAAAAAAGGCTCAAAAACCAGCAACAACTGGAAAATGAAATTAAAAAGAGAGAGGGAGCATAAGCAATATGGAAAGAAGCTACATTGGGGCGACCGTGGCTCAGGGGGTTAGGAAGCGCATCTGTAACCAGAAGGTCCCGGTTCGATTCCCGGGCTCTCTGTCGTTGTGTCCTTGGGCAAGACACCTTACCCTACTGGTGTTGGCCAGAGGGGCCGATGGCGCGATATGGCACCTTTGCTTCTGTCAGTCTGCCCCAGGGCAGCTGTGGCTACAACTGTAGCTGCCTCCACCAGTGTGTGAATGAATAGTGGCATTGTAAAGCACTTTGGGTGCCTTGAAAAGTGCTATATGAATCCAATCGATTATTATTATTTAAATAGTTATAAGAAACTACACAATAATTAGATGAGTCCCTAACATATAAGGCAGACGGGGTATTGTAACTGAATAGTAAGGAAGGGTTCCTTTCTGAAATTTACTGTTTTGTGGAAAAAAACCAAACAAACTGACAGGGGATTTCTTTAAATCACCCTGTAATTCTTCAGCTAAGACACCTGAGTTAGAAAACACAGAGACTGCAGTCGTTTTTACACATGTGGGCAGCAGCAAACGCACCCTACAACTGCGCCCTGCTGCCTGCGTACTTTTATTTTTATACATGTCTGTGTGTGTGTAAAAGTAACAACGTCACTCTGACTCTGCACAAACCCAAAGCAACGGGTTATTTCCCCTTTCTACATTTGTTCTCAGAAAAAACAGGAAGTGGATTTAGTAGCTGAATAAGTTCATCAGAAAGTTATTAGGTGAAAGATCACATAGACATTTAGATTGCTTAAACAACAGAAAAACACATTTCATAAAGCTGATCAAATTATATAAAAACAAAAATCTCTTGACACAAACACAATAAGTGGCTTAAAAAATACACTTAGTGCATCACGGGCTGCTCCACGGTGTGGGACGGAGAGATTTCGCAGGTCTTTCCTCCCCACTGCTGTCAGACTCCATAATAAAGACTTTAACTGATCAAGCACACACATCCATACATATGCAATAATACTAAGTGCAATAATCCTTTCTGTCATCGTTGTATTTTTACTCAGTTGTATATAGTATTTGTATTTGTATTCTATTTTTATCTTATTGTATATTTATTTTATTTTATTCTACTGTATATAGTATTTTATTTTATTCTATTCTGTACAGTTGTGTACTGTATTTATTCTTATTGTATTCTAATTTTTGCCTCATAACTTTTGCACTGTCCACTTCCTGCTGTGACAAAACAAATTTCCCACGTGTGGGACTAATAAAGGTTATCTTATCTTATCTTATCTTATCTTAAATAGTTGCTTCAAACAGCGTATGTATCCATTCAGTTGTTTGAGGTAAAGTATTGCCAGTCATCTCTGTCAGGTTTCTGTATATACGATTAAAAACCCCTGTTATTCATTGTAATGTGTGGGTTAAGTGTCTGACTTGTAGCAAAATGTTGAAAGTCATGTCTGTGACCTTCAGGATTATCTGATAGAGAGCAGAATTCATGGTTCCATCAGTAGAGGCGAAGCATTCAAGCACTGAAGCAGCAAAGCAGCCCCAAACCATCATGCTACCACCGCCATGTTTGATGCTTCCAGCAAATGTGTTAGTTTTAAGACACTAATGTAATGGGATGTAAGTTCCAAAGTTGAACTTTTTGGAAGTTGTACATTCAAAAAGTTCCACTTTTGTCAATCCACAGAATATTGGCCCAAAAGAGACGAGTCTTTGTGTTCTTTTTGTCAGCAGTGGTTTTCTCCTTTGAACACTGCCATCAATGCCACTTGTCCAGTCTCTTTCTTGTTGTTGAACAAAGAACTTTGACCTTAACTGAGACAAATAGCCTGCAGGTTAATGATGTTTGGATGGTTTTCTTGCCTTCGGATTAGTTGCACTCTTGCAGTAATTTTGGTAGGCTGGCTATATTTTCTCCTTTTATGGATTCTGACTGCCGCTGTGGTTCACGCCTTAGAGATGGCTTTGTAACCCTTTCCAGACGGATAGATGTCAATTACTTATTTTAACAACACATTTGTACATAGATGGAGAGTTCTACCACTGGGCAAACTGGTACTATGGATATTTCTGTCATATTAATTCCCCGTTTCTCAGAGAATGAATAGAAAAGAAAAAACAACATTTTCTAAAGCATCTGAAGCATCTGAAGCACCCAACTTGACACATATTTCAAAAACAGGCTTGGCTGTTGTACAGCATCCAGAGGCAAAGGCTTTTCACACTCAGCTAGAAGACAAACAGAATGAGGGTTACTGGACCATTTTAGTGATAGGCTAGTTTACCCAAGTAATGACTATTTGACTGAATACCTAATGAACACAGTTATTTTACAGACAGTGATTAGTGAGTCAACTGAAGGCTCGCAAAGCGACCAGTGCTGTCAGAATGGAAGATTAGCAGAGTGATCGGAGCCAAGACTGTCTTGCATTGCTTATGCTGCCTTTCTCTGAAAAGCCTCGTCTCCTGTGGGATAGCTCAGCCCAGCAGAGATCCTCCATTGGCCTACATATGCAAACACTCGCTGCCAGCCTACTTTGTGTCTCATTGCCCTTTTCTTTTTGTCATATCATAAGTTTTATTTCAAAACTGCAAATAAAATTGATTGTGCCTTGCATTTTTACTCAAAGTCTTATTTAGGAGCCCAGCAAACTCATGACTGAACTACTGCAGAAGCAGTGGTTTCTGGCACAACTTCACCTACTTCCAAGATGCATTAAAAAAAAGCCTGTCACCATGACCCTGGTGAAGGGCACGAGATGAAATGTGTCAGTCGAACAACAGAGTTGTTCTTTATCCTACAAGTGTTGCTGAAGCTTTGCTGTGGCTGTCAGCTGTGTTTGTTCTGGCTTAGCTGCAGAAGGAAGAAGTGTGGCTGTGATTTAGCTGAGAATCTCCTCTCCTTAGATAACACATGTAGGCCCACGACATGCACATGGAGGCGGAGCAGTGCACACAGTTCAGTTCAATTCATTTTTAATTACGCAGTGCCAAATCACGGTGCTCTTTATATTGTAAGGTTAGGACCCTACAATAATACAGAGAAAAGCCCAACAATCAAATGATCCCCTCTGAGAAAGCACTTCATGACAGTGAGAAGGAAAAACCGTCTTTAATAAGAAGAAACCTCTGACAGAGGCTCAGGGGCCAGTTTGGGGTAACAGGAGGAGGAGAACATGCTGTCGAAGAGAGAGATTAGCTCTGTAGCTAGAGATGAATAATAACTAATGAGTAGGTAGCTGTGAGAATCTCTAAAGAAAGACTGCTCCTTGGCTGGGTCATAGTATGCACCCAGCAGTATTAGGTATGCATGCAAAAAGTAACTGAACTGTACAAAACAGTGAAGTGCTCTCACTCTTATTGAGGACGACCCACAGTAGCTGGATAGTTGCTACAGTATCCAATCACCAAACTGTGCAGGCAGCATGATTACATTAGTTGCAGCTTCCTTAAACTTTGAGACTCATAGACTAAAAATACCTTCATATATACTTACTTATACTTATATATATACTTTTTCATTTTTGTCTGTGTTCCCGTAAATATTGCTTGGCAATCGCAGTATTACAGGAATCAAACATTAATCTTTTAAAATCCACGAGGCTTAGTGAAACTTCCTGCTAATAATGACTCACGTCACCAGGAGAACATTCGAAACAGGTTGAATCTATTTAGGTTCACAACCCACTTTCAGTTTACTGTCAAATAACATTTGGAATAGAAGTCCACCTGCTGTCAGCTGATGCTAAATAATATCTGAAGCAGAAGAGGAAAAGCAAATCAGATGTGACTGCCAACAACAGTAAACAAAGGAGGTGGAGCTGTTCTTATTGTGACAAGAAAAAGAATATTGCAGCAACTTCAATCAACGAAACTTTGTTCCTCGTCTCCAAGTCTTTTGTCTGTTTTTTGTCTTAACAATAATATTAAGTTCATATGTAGCTTGTACTGATGTCTGTGTCATCTTTGCTTGCACAAACTTCCAGGCCTGTGCTGTTCTCTAACTTTGAGGCTAACAAATGTTAGCTTGAAAAATACCCATAAAAAGGCAACAGTGCTCATAAACTAAAGGCTTGGAAGCTTGAACTGTCCCACTACAGTGTAACATGTTGAGTTACGGACTGTGCAGTCACACCAGTGAGCTGAACCAAACCTCAGCGATATTTACATCTATATAAACGTGTTAATATTCAGTAATCCTCACTGAAATTCTGTAGGAAATATTTAATAAGCACTGTGTCTGTTTGAGCTCAGTGACCTGCCCAGGCTGTTCTCTGCGTCTAGTCCCCACACTGGCCCAAGCTGGATAAGCAGTTAAGATGAATGGATGAAGGGCTAAATAGACTGTTTCCACCTCATTCTGCTCTGTGTGTTCCTATTATTAGACCAACAGATGAAGCAAGCTGTTTGAAAGCACGGGGGTGTCAGGTGTGACTGGGTGGCAATGCCAACTGTTTCCATGGCTGATGTACAAGAGCCTCTTGGCAGAATTTGAGGCTGCAGTAAGTCAGGACTAGCTGTGTGAAGTGCACACTTTTAATGGCACATAAAATAAATGTTGGCAGCTTTGCTTCACACATACGCTCAGGACATCTGTCTCAAACAACAAGTTCTGTTTTTAGCCACCGAACCACAGAACCTTGAAAAACATTGTCAGTTTTTAGCATTCTGAAAAACCTTTGGGGCAAACTTAAAAGACCGTGTTAAGCACATGTTAGACTAAAGCCGTGATAAAGCTGACTATGTATTATTATTATCATATATCATTTTTATTGAATGAATATTGAGGGAAATACTTGATAGCATCAAAGCTTAATGAATCCAGATAGTTTGCTGTTTGACATGCAGCCACATAATAGCTTGCTTTGCAGTTTGCAGGCTGAGAAAACAGCGGACGAGGCGCACAGAGTCAGGCTCAGTTTGTCACACAGTGGAAGACAACAGATTCTCTGTTCCTCACATTAAACAAGCTGTAAGACGAATACATGCATGAAGAGCTTCTCCAGCGTTACACAACCAGAATAAACACCGCACTGTTCCTCCAAAGCAGGCAACCTCTCCTCTCAGGTGTCCTGGCACACACATCAGGTTCCTGGGGAGCCTGACGAGTGTGATCCATGCTCTAGTTGGAAATAGAGCTGCAACGATTCATCGAGTATTTCGAATAATTTGATAATAAAAAATTCTCGACACAAATTCTTTTCTTCGATGCTTCACTGAAGGCACGGCTCTGTGACGCGCCGGTTTTAAACAGAAACACTGATAACACAACAGCAGCAGACGTGATGACACTTTCACAGTTTAACATGGAGTCGGCGTTTGTTTACGCACCGTGAAGAACGAAGAGGCGGAGCCATTACTGAGACCGTGATCTCAAGCAGAGTGAAGAAAACATGTTTCTAGCCTCCAAAGCAGTCGCGCTGTTACTGTGCTCACCATTAAAACCTTGACTAACGCTAACAGGACTCCTTCATCAGAGCACCTGATCCACCACCGTTTGTTTTACACAGAGAAAATCTGCAGCAAAGCCTCCAGAGCTGCATTAAAACACGCAGATGAACTGTGATTCTCTTATAATTGCACAAAACTGACTCACTCGATTAGCAGTAATGCCCTGCTTACTGTCTGCCCCTCAAATGTTTTTTCCTGGGGTAGAATGATTGTACAATATTCATGTTCAAAAAGAAAGTGGGTGAACAAGGTTCACTTTATTTTAGATTTATTCTAATCCAGCGGTCCCCAACCCCCAGGCCACGGACCGGTCCTGGTCCGTGAGCCATTTAGTACCGGGCCGCGAGAGCTGAGGCTTCGGTGTGAAATATGGTTTTCAGGGCTTTTATCATTAACTCGGTGTCCCTGGGTCTTTTCCCGTCTGTTATGAATAAATCTTCTTCTTTTTTTTGGTTTTATTTTGTTGTACTTATCTGCGACACCTTAAAGGGCGGTGCGTGAAAATATTGTCAGACATAAACCGGTCTGTGGTGCAAAAAAGGTTGGGGACTACTGATCTAATCCACACAGGGTCAGAAGTATACATACAAATATATACATGCATTCAAGCCTTTCAGTAAGTGGTGCTAAAGGATCTACGGTGTCTTCTAACTTGACCAAAGTCTATTAACTGCTCATCGTTTACCACAACTACTCGTTTCTCTTTGCAGCGTAGCAAGGATTTAACAACAGTCATTGGACTGACTGGTATTCACAACAAAAGTCAAGTCAAAGAAGCAGAATTACAAATTTACACTAGTTGGTAGGTCTCTTGAAACTCTTCCTAAACAACTGCAGATTCCAACATAATGAGATCAGACAAATGTACATAAGCACACCTTTTCCAGGGTCAAACTGCAAACTGCTCCAAAATCCACTCCTCCAAAGCTCAACTGAACATTTGCCGTTCTAACGATGAGACGAGAATTGAGCTACGTGGCCACAACGGCGAGAGGAGTAAAAGCGAGGCTTTGAAACCTAAGAAAACTGTTCCAGCTGCCGAGCATGCTCTGGCTGTCTCAGAAATTTGAGTGTTATATTTGACAGTTCAATGTCGCTTGACAAACACTCCAAACAACTGTTTTTTTCATCCAAGAAACATTTCTAAACTCAGACTGCTGGTGTCAAAGGCAGAACCTGCTTTTATTTCTTCTCGTTTGGATTATTGTAGTGGTCTTTTTACTTGTTTCAAATCAGCTTTGGATCGCCTTCAGACTGTACAGAACGCTCCAGAATCCAGTTTTGGCTTCTCTTCATTGGTTGTCAGTAAATTTTAGGTTTCATTTTAAAATTGTAGTTTTATCTTTTAGCGCTCTGCACGGTGAGGCTCCCCAGTTTATCTCTGACCTGCTGAAACTTCATCCTGAGCACTTAGGTCGTCAGGTCAGAGGTCACTGTTGGTCCCGGGCACCAAGGCTGTGGAGCTCTGTTGTCTTTACGCTGTACAGACTCCATCGACTCTTTAAAAAGCAGCTGAAGACATTTCTATACAAACAAGCTTTTAATTAATGTTTTATATTATTATTTATATTTCTGGTTGTATTGTAACTTTAATGACATATAAATACGTTTAACTCACTGTTTTGCTCCCAGTAGGATCATGCTCTGGGGCTGTTTTGCTCCCAGTGGTACTGGTACATTGCACAAAGTAAACAGGAGGAGGAGGACTGCCTCCAAATTCTTCAACTTCACCTCACATCAACAGCTAGATGTTTTAAGCTTTTGAGCATATGTGAATTAGAGAAACTCCAACATTAACTAAAACGTGTGCTTTCAATTGTTGTTGTTTTAAGTATTAAAGGTGAATGCTGTACAATCAGTCCACCCTGCAAAGACAAGACTTCAAAGAAATCATGTGAAGCTCACATTAACATGACATGCATGCCCATGATCGGTGTACACATCATTCTCACCACAACAATAAGTACGAGGGACTTTGTTCTTTGGGCACAGTAAACTTTCAGCACTGACCTACTTTAAGCCTCCTGCTGTTTGCAAAAATAGAAAAGCAAAAATCCTTCAGTGAGCTGCTTCAGTGATTCTAAAAAGCTCGAGGCTGACTTTCACTGTTCTGCCACATTAACTGCAGTGAGGTCGCACTGCTGTGTGAATGAAAGATTCCCAAAACAAAATCCAGGGAATCCCCTGACAATGTCACTGCTGAGAGAGACGTTCATGGAAATGTTGCAGTCATTCCAGAAATACCTATCACACAGTATTAAATGGAGTCATATATTATACATAATGCTGTATAACTGTAGAGCCAAAGGCCAGCAATGAATTAGGGCATGCATAAAGATAGCAGTGGGGGAATGAGCAACGGCCAACAGAAGCTGCATGCAGCGCTTCAGTGTTTGAAATCATCAGTTCATTTTCATTATCTTGTAACCGACCTTTTAACCTGATTTTCCTGATATAAATGTGTGTGAAAATAAAAATGCACCGCTACACTGTTGGCCTTCATCTGCTTCTGTCATGGCTGCACTAAATGCACTAATTTGTCACCTAAAAATGGTAAAAAAGAAAGTGCACCCCCTTTGAGTTCTAAGGTTTTACTATCAGGACATAACAAGAAATTACAAAATTTGATAGATTAGGTAACTACAACCTGAGAACAACAACACAAGTGAAATTACACTGTGTCATTTTAACAAAAACTAAGACACAATGCAGGGGACTGTGTGAACAACTCAATACACCATAATCCAGCAGCTTGCAGAACTCTTCCTTTCAAGTAGTTGTTTTCTATTCAGTTCATTTTAATTTTATATATACAGTGCCAAATTATAACAACAGTCGCCTTATATTGTAAGGCAAAGACCCTCCAATAATACAAAGAGAACAGAGAAAGCCCAACAATCATATGAACCCCTATGAGCAGCACTTTGGCAACAGTGGGAAGGAAAAACTCCCTTTTAACAGGAAGAAACCTCCAGCAGAACCAGGCTCAGGGAGGGGCGGGGCCACCTGCTGTGATTGGTTGGGGTGAGAGAAGGAAGACAGGATAAAGACCTGCTGTGGAAGAGAGACAGAGGTTAATAGTAACTAATAATTAATTAAACTAATAATTAAATGCAGAGAGGAGTATAAACACATAGTGAGCAACACTCATTTTGATCCACTGTTCTTTAAAACATTGCTTCGGTTCATTGAGGTCTCTAGTTTATCCACAGCTTTCTTGACTCCTCACCACAGCGTTTGAGGCCTGAACTAACCTCGTAATATTTTGATTCTTTCCATTATCTGATGCCAGTGTGCTTCAGATCGTGGTATTATTCCTGAGAAGAAAAGACTTACAATTGGCAGGTGTACTTTCTTTTTACTGACTAAACTTTACAGCTTCCTAACATGCACTTACATACTTTTTCCATAATATTCTGCTTAAAGCATTTTTGTGTAGACCCTGCAACTTGAAATTTTGACTCTGATCTCCTTTTGTTACAGTAGGCAGGAGACTAATTCCAGGTCCTTAGACAAAGGTCTTTTTGGTTTAGGGTATATTATACGTCTAATGATTCCCTTAGATGTATACTCACAGCCTAAAAACTATCCAGCAACTAAAATGTTTTCAATTGAGAAGGAGTTAAAACCAGCGTGTTTTCATTTTGTATTTTGGGGGTTGGCTGGAAAAACGAATAGCAGATGGACGATTCTAAGTTGGGCTAAAAACAGCAGCTGAATGTGAGACTGTGCAATGATTTCTGCAAAATCTGATGATTATGATATGTGATTTTTGCTTTTTGAATGATACATATTTCAGAAATGTTGAGGTCTCATAACTGATGCTCATGAACCCAAACACTTAAAGGGGAGACCGGGGATAGTTGTAACATTTTTGACATTTCTGTCTGTAAATTGGAGCTCGTTTAAGGTAGTGGATTCAAAATGTAATGCAAAGTATTTACATGTCTCTGCTATTAAATAGTGCAGCTATTTTCTCTGCAGCACAATTACCCATTGCATGGTATGGTCTCAAGCACAAAGAGTGAAATGTTACAATTAACCCCATAGTCTGGGTTAGTTGTAACATATCCTGGGGTGAAATGTAACACAATGAAATAAGGGTACTGACAAAACATTAACATGTAATCTTTGTTTATTCAACACATGAATGCACTTAGAGCCATTTATGTAGCTGTGTGTGTGTGTGTGTGTGTGTGTGTGTGTGTGTGTGTGTGTGTGTGTGTGTGTGTGTGTGTGTGACAGAATGCAGAAATCTAGCTTTTGAACATATTCCAACCCCCCAAAAAAGACAAATTATAGAATTTTCTGCAACTGAATATTTCATTAACTTTGGTTGGTCTTCCTTGAGTTTGGCCTCATTGGCTCAGTGGGCATTATAACCTACAACTCTTGCACCAATTTTGAACATAACAATGAAGCTGAAAAAATGTAGTTGTTCACCAGCATCGCAATTCCATTACTTTTTATCATGGCTTACCTTGGTGAGGTTTGCAAAGTGCTTCAGAAAGATGAGGAAATCTGTTTCTTGCACCCATCCTGATTTATTTCCACTACCAGTACTTCCTACTGGTCCATCTCTGACACAGAGGTCTGCATAATGTATGTGTGGGAACACAAACAGTGGAGGAATTGTGTTGCCAATGGCATTAACCGCATATACAAAAGCGACCAGTGAACCTCTCTCTGCTGATGCCGTTGCCCCAACTTGTTTAATATAAGTTAAAGTAATAGTGTGGTAACATCTGCATTATTGTTACAACTAACCCAGACTGTTGCTGTTACAACTGACCCAGACTCCTATAGCCATGAACTAGCTAACATTACAGCCAACGGCTAAAACATTAGCACTAAAGACTTACACAGAATATATCCCCATAGACATACAAATAACATAATTTAAGTTTGATGAGTTTAACTGCAAAGCAGATAATGCTATTAGAAATTGAAATAGAGTAGAAAAACGTACTTTTTGGCATACAAATTACTTTTTTTCATGTTAAATTGTCTGTGTTTGACAAAATGTGCTGATTTTTCACATGTAATAGCAGAACTGAATTGGGCATGCACAGGATGAGTCACATCATTTGAAACTTAGCCCTGATTGGAGAAATTGGAAGTGTTACAACTATCCCCGGTCTCCCCTAATTTAAAAACATTTGTTTTCGTGGTTTGCATTTTGCTTTCTATTGGATCCAACAGAAAGCAGAAAAAATTAAAAATAAATTAAGAAATGATGCTACGTTGTGATATTATTACCACGGATGATTGTTGAGATGTCAGCGTTTTACTGTGTGAGCAGCTAATATCATACATATTAGAAATATAAAATTCAATAGCTGCAGCTGCACAGCTACTTAAAAAATAGAAAAAAGCAGCAGCCCATTGGCTTTTACTTGACCTATTTTGATAATGAGAACAGGTGGCTGTGCTGAGCACATGCAGAGGGGGTAAAGGGGGGATGCTGTGCTTTATCACATACTTTAAGTGGATGAAAATCTCGATGAAAACGTGCGCGCCATTTGCTCATCACAGGCTATTGCATTTTAATGCTGACCAATTAGAATTACCTATTTTTATATAGCTTCATATAACGCACCTACTAATAGAGGCTCGTGTATAATAATGCAGCTCTGATATAAATACGATCAAATCAAATGACATCCTCGCTGTAGCAGGCGTTTGATGGAGGTACAAAGCAAAGCCTGACTCACCTCTACGAAATAGAAGCAGGGCAGCAGGCTAACACTGTCTTTAGTCTGGATCCTCTTCTCTCGTACAGACATGGTCGGCCTCTGAACGTCCAAACAGATCCGAGATGTAACGAGGAAAGAATGGCTGCGCTCCTCCAGGCGTCCTGCTGGAATCAGGAGCGCTCCATACCGCTGTGTATAGCAGTATGCAACAACCGCTCAGTGTTCAGCACGGGGACCCGATGCTCCCTCCAGCGCGACCCTTTATACCTGCTGGTGAGCTGCTGGTGAGCTGCTGGGAGCGCGGTTCTGTGTGTTTCTCTCCGCTTGCTGTCAGGTAGAGAACAGCGCCTGAGCAACAGAGCGAGAGGAGGAAAGAATGGGGGGGGGGGGGGGGAGAGCGCAGACGCACTGAGGAGGGCTGACGGTGGACCACCAAAGTGGATGTGCATGCAAAAACGTCTGTTTCACATATTCTTAAACGTAATATGAATGCTGCTTTGCCACACGCTGCTCACGCTTAGGTGTTATGGCATCATTTGTGGTGATTATGGCGCATAAGCAGCACTTATCTGTGCGACTGTTCCTCTGCGTTTAAAACACATCGTAAAGGTTTCCCTCTTTGCTTTCCTCATATTTAACGTCACATCAGCAGCGACATCAGAGGCAACTTTATGTATCTGAAAGCTGTTCCTAAATAGTGCCAAAACTGGCATTTCCAACGTACGTCCCCCAAAATCAAATTAAGCCCGATATCGGCTACGGATGTTAAATTCACGTTATATTTTGGTACCATTTTTGACGGATATTTTCCGTTTATGTTAACATTTAGAGTTTTACTGTAACTCATTAAATGTACGTCTTTATATCCTTAAACACATATTTCCACACAATTACAACCTAATGCACCATTTGCTCACAAATTCTTAAATGTAAACTTCTTAAAATAATCTGTGCTTTGTAAACAGCAACATTTGTACAATTAATGTTAAATATCCTTATATAGTTCTTGAGTTGCAGATATCAGATTTCAGTGTTGATTCAACAGAATTGCCTGATACTGATTTAACTTTGTTTCAATCAGTATTTGATATCTGGGATACTAACGACAACATCCACCTCGTCATAAAACGAGTAAACAGCTAACACGTGAACAAAATAAGTCATCTTTAAAATTTGAGCATTTTTATGTTCCTTGAAATAAATGTTTCTTTATGTGAATACGTTGATATACATTCATTTAAGTGGCTGCGACGTGTTTTCTTCAAACAGGATACCTGACAATCCCAACATTTACCAATATAATAAAAATAATATACTATAGACATAATAACATCCAGAGTGGCTTTAAGGTAGGATCGCTGCCTTGTGGTTGCTGAGCTGATGATACAGTATATGTAGTCAGTTATGGTCAAAGTTTTTTTTTTAAACTCACCTTTTATTCCCAAATGAAATCAGACTGAGCATGTGTGCTAGATTAACACTGTAGGGTCTTTACCTTCAGACAACATTTGTTGACTGCTAAGTGGTGCTAAACTGAACAGCTCCAAAGGTGTTCCTGAAATTTGGGTTTATTAGAACAGAACAGATCTCAGCAGAAGGCTGACAGGACTTTTACCAATAAAATAAACATAAAGTACAGAGAAAAAAAAACATTTAAATAAAAAGAGATGAGGACAGATTACTACACCAAACCATAAAAACACGTTTACTGGATTTGTTGTGTCAGGGGTGGAACACTTCAAAGAGACCCTGAATCAGTGTCCCCCTAGATTCTCTTCCCTTATTTAAGTCACAGCTCAAAACATACTTGTATGGCTTACTCACTTTAATACAGATGTTGTCAAATCTTGTTTATTGTTTATTGTTTTGCTATTTTAATTTATTTTAATCTATTTTTAATCTACTGCTATATTGATACATTTTTCTCTTTGTAAGGTGAACTTGGGTTTCAGAAAGGCACCCTCAAATATAATGTATTATTATTATTATTATTATTATTATTATTATTATTATTATTATCATGCGGACTGTCATGTATGGAACGCCAGGACTGCCATAATGAATTAATTAAATACACCATTAAATAATTAATTAAATGTGGCAATAATTAATTAAAATTGGAATTAATTAATTAAATAAATAGTTATGACACATGTAATTAATTAATTATTGACACATTTAATTAATTATTTATGTATTTCACATTTTAATTAATTATTGACACATTTAATTAATTAATTATTGACACATTTAATTAATTATTTATGTATTTCACATTTTAATTAATTATTGACACATTTAATTAATTAATTATTGACACATTTAATTAATTATTTAATGGTGTATTTAATTAATTCATTTTGGCAGTCCTGGTGCCTGGCTCTCATCATGAAATAATTTTATCTGTCAGCCTCACCCATCAAACTCAGGAGGCGGGGTTAACGCTGCCCATGCAGCTTCTCTAACATTTGATTGGTTGCCGTGCAAAGTAAGTCAAAACAGGTCGATCCTAGATAATCGATTGCTTGTGTAGACTTGGGGCAGCCAGTTATCCCAGAATGCAGATCAAATCACAAGCAGCAATGGTGGTGGTGTAGTTTTAAAATACCCCGTTTTTCTGTCACCAGCTACACTTTTAACAGTGTTTTAGCCGCGAATGTCGCGCATACGGCGCGAATGTCGCGCCGTATGCGCGACATTCTGGTCAGGTTGTCAACATAGAACATGTTTGCAAAAGTGCTCAGATGTTTTCAGAGATTTCACTAGCTCTGCTAACAATTAGCATGCAGAGCGCACCGAGGGGGTTACGTTAACCGGTTTGTTTACATATTCCACTCTCCGTGTGGGAATCACTGGTGGCTGGAGCGGCGTCTAATAACCAACCAAAGTAAAACAAAAATAAAAACAAACCAACAAACACGAAAACACCAGACATCATGATACAGACTTATAATTTGCACCGATGTTTTTTAGAAATTCTGTACGCGAAAAGTGAGCGCGAGAGCCCTCGGTGCGCCTGCTCGCTGCTGAAGTCAAAGTAAACTTTATTGTCATCTCCGCTACAGACAGTCCAGCATATAGAGACGAGACGACGAGGCTCCAGTTACAGCAGTGCAAGTAAACAAACAATAAATATAAGAAGAGTAAGAAAATAAATATACACTTTAGGACTCGGGGTAAAGGATCAATAACAATTTATAATTTACAGTTTGATGATTTAAAGTCTCACACACAACCCGTCGAAAGGGGCGGGGCTGGCTGCTTCCAAATAGAGCACATTTCATTCATAATGATGTAAATCCAAGCCCATCATGTATTCATGATTTGAATCCTGGGTTGTGTGAAATCCCAGAAATAAACCATAGACAAAGTGAATCTGTGAACTAAGGTGTAGGTTGTAGGGGATGGGTGTTCATACTGGAGTGCAAAATTAAAACCAATGGAAGATGGACAAGAAAAGTCATCAGGTGCTCAGTTTAGAAAAAAGAGAAAAGAAGAGGAGGAGAAACGAGCAAAAGATGCACTCAAAAAAATGAAATTGGATGGTTGTTACATGCATAAGATCCAAACTTGTAATTTGAACTAAATAATTCCATGTTTCTATGGTGAACGTAATTAAATTATGTAGCATCTGCATGAAATTCAGCAACTTAATTTGTCCTTGTTGAGATGACATCATACAATCTAGTAAGAGTGGCTGGATCCAGGCAACTAACCACTCTTACTAGATTGTATGATGTCATCTCAACTGTCCCCTCCCTCCTTTTCCTCCCCATCCCCGGCTACCTCCCTCTTCCCGCTCCACCACACTCACCCACACAGGTAGGGCCTTGGGGTGCGGGTGTGTCACAAGGGTGCAGGGGAGACCCTTCCCCCCCTGTCCCCTTCTGGCCACCTGTGCCTCAATTTTATCTCACAACTTAGACATTCACAATACTCACACTCTCATAACACACACATATATATAGGGCCTTGAGGGTGGGCACGTTAATGGCGTCCAGTGGACGGTCTGTGTACTCAAACCTACCTCTGGCGCTGGTGCCCACCTCTCAATTTTAAATCCATGTAGACACTGAGGGTTCTCGGGAGGGGCCGTGCTAACACCTGCTGCTCTCTGGCAGCAGCACCATGCTCTCCCTTGTTTTAAATGCACTTTAGAACAACACCCGGGGTAAAGAGTATGTTTGGGGAGTGTGATTGTGTGTACATGTCCATTTATGTCAATCCTTACGTTGGGTGAGTGCTGAGTGTTTGTATATGTGTGCATGAGGGTGGGAATGCATGTTTGTGTCTGTGTCTATATGTCAGGTCTCTCCCCTATCTCCCCTCACCACACTCCCTGCCGGTGACTGATGCCCTCAGGGGTCGGTGCATTGGTGGTTCTTGGTGTCCGGGGCTGGGCACTCAGGTATGTACCGGCTCACTCCCGGTGACTACTTGGCGGGGCCTGGCGCCTGTTGCTCGGTCAGGCCTCCTCCGGGGTGCGGGGGGCCCTCGGGCCTCCGGCCTCTGGGCCTGCGGCTCGGTTCACTCTGGCACAGCTGGCTGCCGGCAGAGCCAGCGGGCACGCCGGTGCAGCCCCCTCTAGCTTCTGCTCGGTGGCTACTGGGTGACGCCTCGTCTGGGGATCCTCAGCCCTTCCCATGAGGGTGGCACGATGCCCCTCCAGTGGTCCTCCTTGGGCTCTTATACTCTGGGGCCTCGGGATGTCTTGGGCCTGGATCTCCTCCATGCCTGCTTCATGCCCTGGGGGACGGGGCTATGGCACATTATACACAGTTCAGATTTCCCCTCCTGACCTCTGTCATTGAAAACAAATGGTATATAACCAAGTTTTGTGATTAACTTTTCTTACTGATCAAATACTTATTTTCCACCATAATTAGCAAAAAATTCTTTAGTAATTGGTGTGGCACGGACTCCACACACACACACACACACACACACACACACACACACACACACACACACACACACACAGGATTTCTGTGCTCACAACTCTTTGCGACTTTCAGCTGTTTCACTTTTCAACGTGACAGCACAGGTAACTCCAGGATAGGGATGGGTATCGTTTAGGTTTTATCCGATACCGGTGCCAAACCGGTACTTCTGAAACAGTGCCGGTGCTTAAACGGTGCTCAAACCGGTGCTTAAAGAATGGAGAACACCAACTTTGTCCAAAAACCTCTCATGTTCAGCTGTTTTTTTGTAAAAAGATAACAATGTTAGCCTTTTCTGCAGCTATGGGGCATATATGGTATCACTCTAGGCTGGAAGCAGTGCTTAAACAATGGAAAAAACACAAACTTTGTCCAAAAACCTCTCATGTTTAACTGTTTCCCTCTTTTTCTTTGGTCATTTTAGCCTTTTTGGCCAGGGTGAAGGGAGCATCTGCCATCAAACAAGAAGACAGCCGCATGTAGATATGATGATGTTTGCTAGTTCACCTTACATGCATTAATGTAATAATGTGGTTAGCCTACTCAACGTAAATTACACATGAACAACATTAAGCTACTCACGCAGAGAAGAACGGCTGCTGCTGCATCATCATCCTCATCATTTCTGCTACACTGGCAGGGCTAGGGGCCAGGACTCTCTTCTTCGGGTTCTTGGGGGATGCTATACGTCGCCAGGTGATTCATCAGATTCGAGGTGCTACCTCCTTTGCACAGTATCACCTTAAAGCACTTGTTGCTGCTGAGTTTGCATCTTTTGCTGTGAAGTACAGCCAGACTTTTGACCACTTCGTCTTGGGCATTTTTAATCTGTAGCTCTGCTCTAAAAGAACGTACGTACCTGGACCCGCCTACTATCCTCGGAAACGTAAAATGATTGGCTAGAATCTAAAGTGTATCACAGCTCAGGAAAATAAAGCACCGAAATGTGCGCTGCTTTTCGGTCTGGTTACTACTGTTTATGTCAGAACCAGTGCCATCATGGCACCGGATACCGGTACCCATCCCTACTCCAGGAGCATCCCCTGCTCTCACGACTCCTCACACTCTTCTCCTCACCTCCTTCATCACTGTACATAAATAGAGCAGAAAGAGCATGATTAATTTTAGTCCACACCTAATTCCTCTGCCACCTCAACGCTGCCCTGAGAGCTCACCATACTGCAGCAGGCCAGAGACCACACCCCCACCTCAATCAGACAATGTGATTTTTTTTGGATTTTCTTTTCTCATTTTGTCTCTCATACCCAAGATGAAAATTACAGGCCTCTCTCATCTTTTTAAGTGGGAGAACTTGCACATCTGGTGGCTGACTAAATGCTTTTTTGCCCGACTGTATGTGGCTTAATTTTTTACCTCCCAATAAGAAGTTTTCATTCTTCCTCATGTTGGAAAATGCCACTAAGAGTGTACGGAGAGCATCAAAATATGATACGAAGGGGTTTTTGATCAAACCTCTGCGTAGGCTGATGTTGGGTGAACAGGTGCATCTAACAGGTTAACATTTTCACTTTGGAGTTTGTTTCTTTTCATGTCATGTTTTGTTTGTTTCTCATCAGGTTCATCATTTACAAAGCACCTGGAGAGATTATCCCTAGATCTAACCCTAGAAGATATAACAACAAGATGAACTACTTGTACATTGATTCAGCAAACAGCAAGTCCTACATGCACAATAGACCCGACTACAAGAACCTCAAAGATCCATCTGGTGCCTTGGCCCACACCCTGAGACCAATCTTGAAGAAAATTAGAAACATGGTGAGACCATTAGTTTGGTCCAGTAATGGTCCTCTACCAAAACACATCATTTAATGCATATGCTGGAAACACTCAATACAGGTACACGTGCAGATTTAAAGTGTGAATGCTGTTTTATCATGATTTTTCATTTTAGCTCCATGAAATGGAGAGAAATAATGATTAGTTTAAATTGTAGGTGCTTAACAGTAGTTCTGACATATCCAGTTGAAACTATTACAAGCGCATGCAAGGGATTGAAGAAAAACAATGGCTGGGTAGTGCTGTCAGTGGACAAGTGAAAAAAACAACATGCCCACTTTAGTCGAAGAGGCAAAAGCGCATCACATGAGACAGCTTCAGGCAACTGAGGAATTTTTATTACCAGGAGAAAAAAATCCACATCCAGAAGCAGGAATTAGATTAGATTCAGTGTTTTCACCATTTCACAAACGTCTATGAGACTGTGCTGTCATGTAGGTCGAGGATGTCTCTTGAAAGTGTTAATGCAGATTTTTTCTTTTTTTTTTTTGTATGATTTACAGCTGCCAAACTTTGGATTCATCAGCTACAGTGATCAACCTCCAGGATGTTCCTCACATACCACATTTGGCCACAGTAAAGGTAAAGAAAGCTTCTTTTTACAGACAACACATTGTCAAACATATAAAACAAACACTGGAAAAAGTTTGTTAGACTATTGATCTTATAAAATGACTGAATCATTATTATGAAGGCAGTGAAAGGATTAAAGTGCTTTGAATAAAATGCATCCTATTCCTTATTTTATGACCAGCACTGTAACTGTTTACTGTCCACAGGGGTGATCATGGTGGAAAGAGACAGACCTGGGGTCTGGCTCTTGCACAGCACACCTCAATTCCCCTTCAGAAGAGACCAAAACAATTTCTGGCCTGAATCTGGATTACAACTTGCTCAGACGTTCATCTGTGTAACTTTCAACTATAACCAGTTCATACAGATCGGTAAAAAGCTCAGTTCGAACTCTGGACATTTCACAATTTAAAGCCCAGAGGCTGATCTAAACCTCACAGTAAAGATCTTGTTTAACTTTTTCCAGGCAAACATCTGCAGTACATCAGAGCTTTTCCATTTGAACATGATATTCCAGATGATTTCCATCAAGAGCTCATAGATGCAACAAAATGGGTTGAAGTTCCCCCATCGAGTGATTACCAAACACTCACATCAAGAGGAGGTCTGAGGTTTTATAGCATTGCTAAACAACAGTTGCAAGAGCCAGGTGAGATGTCTGCATGTTTAAAGGTTAAAGTAATAATCATCCTTTAAATTACACTGTGGAGGTATGGCACAGACGACACAGGAACTCCAGCTTTTCACTCCGACTTTATCCGTCTCCACATAACTTTGCGCCACACACTTGACAACAAACCTCCCAGCAACCTGGGTGTGAGTGGAGCCCCCTAGTTGGCTGCCATAACACCCGTTTTTGTTGGTTAAGCTTTTAATGGTTACAGTGATATTTGTCTGGTCTTAAACCAGACAAATATCACTGGGGATGAGAATGGATGACTTGGAATCTTTAAAGAGAGGACAGGTTTTAGGATCAGCCTAGCTCAATGCCAGTTGACATATATGTATTTACATCCAAATAGAAATTTAGGCGATGATATTTATGCTGCCTATAGCTGCCGACAGCTGCTGCATATCTGAAATCCACGTACTGTTATTCACTTTGTTACTGACGTTATGTCTTCATCAATGGCTGAAATGCAGTGTCTGAGAAGAGAGTGTGAGTGTAAACGGGTTTTAAAATGTTCAATGTTTCAAAAAGACAGGAAATGCTTTAAATGCTCCTTGATCCTTTTGCAGATGGAGACCTGTACCACACTATTGCCCAGGCAGTTCAGAGTCATGTGTATGTGCAGACGTGGGGCTGCCAGAAAGATCGGGCCGATTCTGACTGCTCAGGCCCCAATCATGTGTACAACATTAAAACTATAAAAAAGGTTCTGGGTCCTGCTAGTACATGGAGTCCTACAAAGGACCATTCAAAGTGGTGTGTGACCAACAGTGAATCCAACAGTGAATGGACCTGTACAGCTGATGTCAACAGGGCTGAAACCCAGTATCAGAGACGAGGCGGGGCGCTGTGCATTGTGAACAGAGACGTAAGAGACAAGTTCTGGGAGTTTGCTAGAGAGTTTGATGAATGTAGTACGACCCCAACCACCATGGACACCAGTGACTGTGAGCCTGACTCAAAAATAATCCACTTGGATCCGTCAGTGACAGGCTGAAAACAGCTCAACTTTACTTCACTGTGGACTTTACCAATCCTGCCGTTAAATATTAAAAACATAAGGAAAAGGAAAGATTCGTAAGTGTTAGTTTAATTATCATTCTGAAAAGATGTGTGACAATATGACAAACAATAAAATAATAAATCTGGATAAAATACATCTGGTTTATGTTATGTTTGTTATGCTTTCACTCATTGTCATTTATTCTGCAGTTGTTGACCCTTTCTGCAGTGCCTCCTGGTGTTTGAATTTCTGCTTCTTTAATTTTCTTTCATACCTAAGAAGATGAATTAATTGCTTAATTAAAAGGATACAAATACAGCTTCAATTAAGTTTATAAGAATAACTTGTGTTTTTGAACAATAACACAGTACTCACTTTGAAACATGCAAAGTCAAAATAAATTAAACACTACATGCACACAAAATAGTGTAATTTATATTTCCCTTTTATTGTTTTTTTCATTTAAAAATTAAGGTTTTCCTAGAAGAAGTTCGTTAACATTTTGCTGATAAGTGAAGATTCTCAGGAGAAACAGAAAAACAGGAGACCACACAGGACTGTGTGAACTTTGTGTGTACATTTGTTTGAAATATTAACGAAATACTGTGTCAACACAAATTTGATTTTCCCAGAAAAAACAGGATAAAAAGGAAAAACTGAAGATCTCTCAGATATTGTATCCCTTACTATTTGCTCCCCATTTTATTGCTTAATAAGCTCAAGGTTTAGTGTACTTGAACTGTAAGAAATAGAATCAATTTCAATTACAATTCCATACAATTGTATTTTATCTTCAATAGAACACAGAAAAACATCAAATGTTTGAACTGAGTAATCATGCCATTTTACATTCGCCTGCTATGAAGCCATGCTGCTGGGATAAATGCAGTATGTGGTTTAGCATCATCATGCTGACACATGAAGGCCTTCCCTAAAAAGGATGTCTGGATCAGAGCATTTCCTGCTCTATAACCTGTACATACTGTTTAACATGTACGCCTTTTCAGATGTGAAAGCTGCTATGGCATTAGGCACTAATGCAGCACCATACCATCAGAGATGCTGTTTTTAGACTGAATCATCTTACTAACCTGTTATCAACTAATCATGTGTAAAATGTTCCAACAGTTCTTTCTTTCTTAGTATTACTTTCTGTTCCAGGGTTCTGTTGCCCCCATCGCAACATTTTTGAGATGTTACGGCAAAAAAGAAAAGAAAAGAAGAAGTTCCAGACATAGTATGCAAAATATAATGTGATTCTCAGACATGTTTTAAAAATACATGAGAATCCTACAAACTGTGGGCCGGTATGCTACTGGAGCACCTGCAGGAAATCCATTTAACATCTGAAAAGTCAGATGTCCTGAGATATGCATAACAACAAATTACCTCTGAGGCAATAACAGAGTGACCAAATTACTGAGAAGAGAGAAAACAGCTGTTTAGGTCAGTTCTGTTTATGTCATGTATTTTTAAGGGACAAAGTCCACGCAAATATTGACTGGTCTGAAAGTTTGAGGATGATAAGCTGTAAACAGAGACCTGTTCCTGTAAATGTCTAATCAAATAAAGAACACGCCAGGTGAACGCTGTTTTCTATTTTTCATGCTATGAGGAGTGTTAAAAAGATGAATCAGACAGAAATGCATTTGCAAGTAGAAGTTTGAGAACACATCGTCTAAATAAAAATTATGTAAACAGAATGTGACTGAAAAAAAAAATCAAAGCAAAAGAGTTCTGTCTAATGTTTTCATTAGAACCATACATCACTTTCTCTTAACCACCACAGAAGAGAAGAGCTCCTTTCTACACTCAAGCTAAAGCTTTAATAACAACGAGCACCACAATTCGGATAATTTTCTTCGACTTCTCTGGCCCCGATAACATGATCCAGTCCAGGATGCTGAGGGAGAAGCTGGAAGACATGCAGGTGGAGGATACACAGGTCCAGTGGATCAGTGACTTCCTGACAGGCAGACCACTGTTTGTGAGACTGCAGCAACTGAGCACCCTGTTCTGTCCCCTTTCCTCTTCACCATCTGTGACTGTCTCCTCCAGAAATTCTCTGATGACATGGCCAACTCGAGACCGCTTCCTCTCATCTCATGGTACAGAGTGTACACAGTCCTTATCAGACCTAATAAGGTTAAGATATTTTATCAACATATAAATGATTATATATCTCCAAGCATAAATAATTATATGTTTCTAAGCACAAATGACAACCTAAAAAATATCAATTCTAACAATTACAAGTGCTTTTCTGATGAAGACTTTTTTAAACTGTGTCCAAAAGTCCTCAGCAGTGGAAACACCACAGTTCAAAATCCCAAGTGCAAACCTTTTTCTCTGCAGTCCTCAAGATGCTCTCAGCTGTTTAACTTTAGGTAGAGTAGAAAAGCTTTACATATTTCAATACCACTGAGTGTTACATAAGACCCTGAAAACAAGGTGACAGTTGCTTCCCAAGCAAAAACCTCTGCATGTGCTCAGAAATCACAACAAATAAGACAATAATAAGACCAAACATATAAGTGACATAAGAGGCTAGGGAAAGAGCAAGCATGAAGTGAGATGCTGTTTGTGTGTGTACGTGTGTGCACACTTGTTCAAGGTCCCTCTCGTTATGTACCAGTGTGATAAAGTCCTGAATGCAGCCTTCAGTTCTGAGCCTTAAAGAACATACACTCAGCAGCAGAATAGAATCACGTATAACTACATTTATACATTTTCTAAATTACCAATTAGTACATGCACATTCCTGCAACAATGTGATACAAAATGTGAACTACAGTTGGTGGTTTTAGCATGGAATGGCATAACAAGCAGGCTAGTTTCCAGATTAGGGCATAAGTTAAGTCCTGATTTAACTCAGTAAAAAGTGAATCACATTTGAAGCAGAAAACCCGGGGTTAACCCTGAAGTTACCTGGATATGACAAAATCTCCTCTTATACTAGAGGCCTCTGTTGTCAGGGGTGGAACACTTCAAAAAGACTCTGAATGACTTGGACATTAGGACAGACGCCATAACCACTGAAGAAACTGCAGCCGTGATCAAACTCCTTGAGAATGGCAATGCATTGGGCATGTACATGGTGTCTGCAGAAATGCTGAAGCACATCAGTGCCCCGTCAGCTTATGTTGGTCATCGGCACAAGTGCAAGAAGATTGGCTAAGAGGAGTTACAGTAAAGCTCCCCAAGAAAGGCAACCTGGCGGACTGCAACAACTGAGGAATCACACTATAGCCGAAGACTTCATAAGGCCCTGGACCAGAAATTCCGGGAAGAACAAGCCGGATTCTGCAGTGGCTGGTTGTGCACAGAGCAGAATTTAATCCTGTTCACAATCACCGAACAGACTTTGGAATACCAGCAGCATCTCTCGATTAATTTTGTCGATTTCACATAGGCATTTGATAGCGTCATATGGCATCCCTGAACAGTTCATCAAAATATTCTGAACCCTCTACCTTCGATCCAGTTGCTGCGTCCTCACAGAGGATCGCTACATCACCACTGAGACCGATATGAGGAAAGGGTGCATTCTATAAAATAAAATAAAAATATTACTGCATTGTGGTTTAGGTAAAGAAAAAAGAGAAATTAATTCACTTAAATGCGCATTCATGTGAAAATAAATACACTTCCAGACCAAAGCCAAAATTTCCTTTCATGTACAATAGTAAATGGAACAATGCTGCCATCTACTGGGCAAAACTTAATAAGCAGTACTTCTTAAACAGAATTAGCCTGCAGCACAAAATACACATACCTGCAATAACATGGGACATGAGTAACCATGGGTTTCCAGCAACAGGATCCCGCCCAACTATCAAGAGAAATTTCAAATTATTAGACACGACAGTCTCCTCTAGCTGTTAGCTGCTAGCTCAGCGTGTCCATTTTTCCTACCGTCTAACCCATTAATTGCGAAACAAGATCATAAAACTGAAATCTACTCAGATGCTACTGGAGGGGCAGTTCATGCTGTTAATGCACTGTCATGTTAACCTCAATGGGGATCTTCAAATATGTTTTAAACTCATGTTCAGTCAGGGCGGACTGAGGAAGAACTTACCACAGCAAAAGCTTCTTTGCTACTAAAGGGATAAGCTTAGGGAAAGCCCGTTTACCAGTAGCAGACTTCCACTGCGGATTTTCAAAATAAAAGTTTTAAAATCAAATCTTTCAAAATAAACCCATGGTTGCGATCCCAAGTTTAACAGGAATTTAACCACAACAAAACCATGTTCATTATTTTACATCGTTACACATACTTTCACTTACCTAACATTAACCGACTTCGTCCCTTCCTTACTCCCCGTGCTGCTGCCATCCTTGTCTATAGTCTTATTACTTCCCAGATCAATTATTGCAACTCCCTCTTATTTGGTCTCCCCAATAAGTCCCTCCATAAACTTCAACTTCTTCTTTCTGCAGCTCAGGTCATAACTCATACTCCATTAAGAGACCATATTACCCCAATTCTTCAACAGCTTCACTGGTTGCCCATAGAAGCTCAGATAAACTTTAAATATTAAATTCTCACGTTTAAGTGCATCCATAACCTTGCCCCTCCTTATCTGTGTGATCTGCTTCAAATAACCTCTGTTTCCTGCTCTCTCAGATCTTCATCTGCCACTCATCTTGTTGTTCCTTCTGCTCATCTTGTCTTTCAGTTGCTCTGCTCCTCGGCTCAGGAACTCACTTCCTCCAGTTATAAGAAATATAGATTCCGTTCCCTTATTTAAGTCACAGCTCAAAATTATTATTACTATTTATTATTACTCATTATTATTACTATTACTATCATCATCATCATCATTATTATTATTATTATTATTATTATTATTATGCAGACTTCTATGGACCAAGATGGCTTTGGGATACCTTGGCGTCCATCAACACGCCAGACGGACCTCAACTTCGCAGATGGCATTGTTTTGTTGGCTGACGTCTGGAAAAACATGAAGACCATGACATGAAAACTTGGAGCAAGAGGCAGCCAAAGTGGGCTTCCGGATTAGCGGGAACCAGGCCAAGGTCATGAGAATTGGTTACGTGACGGCACAGTATCCCACAGGTAGGACAGCAATGTCTGGTGGAGGTGAACCAATTCACCACCCTGGGCAGCATCCTTGCAGGCGACAGAGATGCTGATCATTAGTCGTGTGTCAGATTGTGAAAGCGGGTGCGGTTTTCCAGTGACTCTGGCTGATCTGGTTGATCCCGAAGATCGACCGGGCTACAAAGATCCATCTGCTCAACTCCATCATTATACCTACCGCGATCTGCACTTGTGATACATGGAAAACATCAGCCAAAATCGCCAAAGACTCAATGTGGCTCAACACTCATGTCTAAGACGGATCCTCCCTGTTTCTTACTCGGACCATGTCACCAATGAAGAAGTCCACCGCCGGACTGCCACATGTCCCCTCAATGACATTGTGACTGACCGGCCTTTTGGGGGACAAACACTGTGCCAACTCCCGCACCAACTGCCCAAGATCACCATCCCATGGAACCCACCCCTTGGAAGACACAATCCAGGCCGCCCCTGTACAACATGGCGGAGGACTTTCATTGGTGAGTTACACACCTTAGACAGCCGAAGCTGATCGATTGTGCTGGCGGAGATCTGCCGCCCAATGCAAACAGCAGGACCTAAGTCTAAGTAAGTCTCTGTTGTTAGACTAACAGAACACAAACCATGTGAAACCTCTGGGGACACTAAACAGCTGCAAATTTACTGGGTTTCTTTTTACTGCTGATGTGGTATTATAAATGAGTTTGAGTAAATTAACATTTAGTATTGTCAGAGAAAATCACATTTTCTCAGATTCTAATTTCTAGGATTCTTCTAATCTGAACAGAACAATAGGACACCATATGCTAGTTAGACTCTTTAACAGTGTGTGTATGCTGTTGTTGTAATGAGAGCAGGTTGCATTACAGAGTTACATAATGAGACTCTCAGCAGTGATACTTCAGCTTCTTCCCAGCGTAACATAACTGCTGGCTTGGTAAGCTGACACCACATGCACACTGTGTGAGACTGTGTCACCAGAACTCCTGTTACTGTTGTTGGAACAGATACAAGTTACAGCAAAGGCAATGCTGCCTTCATGTCCAAAGAAAACACCAAACTTTCGACTTTTTTCAGTGAAAACTTTTTGAGTTTGTAATAAACAACATGTTTTGGAGAGGAAAATGAATTTAATACAGGACAGAGTTTGAAAGCCAATAAACATAGATTGCATGTAAATATAGTTTTTTTATGCAGAGTCTTTGAAAGCAATGGTTACAATAAAACATTACTTATCATAAAAGCTATGAATGAGTATGTTTTCATGAAAAAATAAATATAATTGACGTTATCAGTGCACCTTTTATGATTATGGCTCCTCAGCATTCAGCATTATAATTGTTTTATGACATTAGATGCGAAAAAAAAACTTCTATTGATTAAAAAAGTAGAATATAGTTAAGTGGTAACCACCAGAACCACCTCCGTATTATTTTTGATTTAAATGGTAGAAACGCAAAAGGACGACTTTTGCATTAAAACAACATGTTTTTTTGTTTATTTTTCCTTTTTTGTTTGTTTTTGCTATAATATAATGAGCTCATTTATTTTCTTTTTCTACGCATCTCTCTCTTTTAGCTTTTCTGACACGTTAATGCAACATTGATCTCCCCCACGAGCGCTTAAGTAAACCGCGCATGCGTCTCATCACCAGAATCTGCGATCGTGCAGCACTGTGGGTCCCGTTACTAAAAGGAAAATCCCAGGAAGTGTGACGGGATAAGGTGGCTGACGGACCCGGTGGGCCTGGGCGTTGTGTCAGCTGCAGACACCGGACAGCGCTGCGCTCAGACGGTTACCCACAGAGACTCCAGAGAGACTGCGCGAACTCTTGGAGCTGGCCAAGGTACGAGTCTCCGCGTCTGCTGCCGCTGGTCTCCTCCGAGGTGACAGAAAGCTGACGGTTCTGTCGGTATCTGCGACAGCCTTGATAACATCATACTTAACAGATCACACCTGTGTGTTCAAACCAGTAATATTATGTCATCACCGAGACCTGTGGCAGGGATCGATGGGACCTCTTTTATCCACTTTGGATGTCAGTGTCTTCCACTGATGTTTGAGGATGGTGGCTCAGCGCGTTCAGCACTTTTACACAATGCTGAACAAACAAACAAAGTCTCAACTTGGCACATAAAACTTTAACAGTGAACTTTACAAGAAAATGTTATTCAACGCCGTTTCACACGTTTTTGATGATGGTCGGAAATAATTAGGCATCCATTAGATTATTTATTTAGGTTGTAAAAGCATGTTGAAAGGATGGATATCATACTCAGATATAATTAGGAAACTGTGGCTGATTCATCATTGTATATATTAGTAAATATAAAAATGTAACTTTTGATAATTAAATTCTGTATGACTCATTTTGAAAATTGTACTGTACACTCACCTCTAAAAAGTTTTCTACAGCTCTGTTCAGAGCTTTGACATCATTGCAGAGACTGCAAAAAGAACCGCTGCTGTTTCTTTTTAAGCCATAAACCAGTGAGCTTCCCAGACAGAACTAAGCATGCATTCTGCCAGTGATGGGTCGGTCGAAATGGCTCTCAGAGCCGGATCTTTGAAGTGAACAAGGTTTTTTTTTCTTTCTCCTGCCCTCTCTTTCACTTTTTTTCGCTTCACGTTGCAAATCACCCTTGTGTTTGCGCTGAGCAGAGACGGCAAACAGAGCCTTGCGTTTGCGCCCCTCCCCCCTCTGCTCAGCGCTGAGCTGAGGGGGCGGGGCGGTAGTTACACTCGCAACAGCAGTAGCACACAACAAGAGCAGGAGGGAGAGGGAAAGAAAGAGAGCCGGGATCAACAAGAGACAACACCGTCACATTGGAAAGGTACAGTAAAGAAAATGAGTGACACCAAGAAAAGAAGCAAAGTCTGGAGCCATTTCAATCTTATTGACAAAACAAAGGCAGAGTGTACAAGAAAAGGATATCATATAGAGCCGGCTCCACAAACAACATGCACAGGCACCTGAGAACTGTCCACCCATCAGTGCAATGGGAAGATAAAACGCAGTCAGTTGAGTGTGATATTAATATTTCTAAATGCCAACCTTTGCCTTAATTAAAGATCTGGGCGTTCTTTTCTTTTTGTCGCTTTTTTTCCATATTTTAATTTATATTTGATTGTGTTGTGGTTTGCAGTGTTTTGTGTTGTTTCACTTTAAATTTGTTTAACAGGAAAAAGCTGAAAATTTAAGTAGTTAAAAGTTAAAATGTATGAAATGTAAATAGTTGGTTTGTGTATTTTATAATTTATTTATTACATTTTATGTGGAGTATATTTACAGTGGCCCCTAGAGACAAAGCAAGTACAAACTCCAAAACGTACAAACTCCAAAACACAACGGAAGTGCTCCAGGATGCTAGGGGCCGTGTTGAGCTTTTACCTAGTGGCTACACAAGCCAGGAAGTACCAACAATTGGATTGGGTGTGTGGTAGTAACAGGTAAATGAGGGTTTTTTTTAAATTATTTTAATATATATATATGAGTGTTTGTGTATTAATACAAAAACAATAGACATATGAATTCGATTGTGTAATTTAAGTGATCTAGTAGCTCTGTTTTGGAAGTTTAGTTAATGCTAGAAATGTGTTTTGGAGTTTGTACATGTTTCGTCTCTAGGGGCCCCCATAAAAATTTATGTATAAACATGCATAAAGAAAACCACGTTTTTTTACATTACTAATTCCTTTTGTGCATAATTTTATGTTGTTGTTGATAATTAATTAATTAAAGCAACAAAACAACCTGAAGAGCCGGTTGGGAGCCGAAAGAGCCGGCTGTTTTTAGTGAGCCGAGCTGAAAGAGCCGGTTCTCTAAAAAGAGCCGGAAATCCCATCACTACATTCTACTGGTGGTGGTCAGAGGGCCCGGTGGCGCCAGTGTCCGCAGCCTCGCCTCTGTCAGTGCGCCCCAGGGCAGCTGTGGCTACAATGTAGCTGCCATCACCAGTGTGTGAATGTGTGTGTGAATGTGTGTGTGAATGTGTGTGTGAATGGGTGAATGACTGAATGTAGTATAAAGGGCTTTGGGGTACTTAGGGACTAGTAAAGCGCTATACAAATGCAGGCCATTCTTGATCTCCATCACACATGATACAAAAAATATAATTTGAGCAATTAACCATTCAATATTTCCTTTTTTCCCGTTTCCTTTAAATATGGATTTTTAAATATGTAACTTAGATATATTTCATGTTTATGTGTGATTGAAATTGAAATACAGCATGCAGGTGCATTGGATTGTGTGGTTTTTATTTAAATTCAGATGCGTTAGGGTTAGGGACCTGAAGGGATGGACATGATCAGCAACAACACTCAGGTTGGCTGTGATGTTTATGCTCAGTTGGTCAGTGTGCCAGTCTACTTCAACATTTGATAGGTTTTGCTTTCATAGATCAGGGCTCTAGACTACCTTTGTGCCATTGGTGCGCCTAACTTTTTTTCTTAGGTGCACCAGCACAAAAGTTAGGTGCACCCAAATTTTTCAACCACATCGCTTAACACCGCAGTTTTACATGTGCACTTTTTGGGGTGGAAATTTGCTGTCCATACAGCCAATATTGATTTGTAAATGATTAACTAACAATCTTGTCAACACAAAGTTCTTCATTGGGGCGCGACCGTGGCTCAGGGGGTTGGGAAGCTCATCTTGTAACTGGAAGGTTGCTGGTTTGATCCCCAGCTCTGTCTGTCTTGGTCTTTGTGTCCTTGGGCAAGACACTTCACTTACTGCCTACTGGTGATGGCCAGATGGGCCGATGGCGCAATATGGCAGCCTCGCTTCTGTCAGTCTGCCCCAGAGCAGCTGTGGCTACAACTGTAGCTGCCTCCACCAGTGTGTGAATGTGAGAGTGAATGAATAGTGGCATTGTAAAAGCGCTTTGAGGGTCTCAAAAAGCGCCATAAAAATACAGTCTATTATTATTTATTTGGAGCACAGTTCTACAAGAAAGATAAGTTACTGAAAAAGTGCTTAAAGTGCGTTGGCACTCTTTGGTAATATTGTAAGCAATGTTAAACTTAATCATCACATCGGCTCCTCTGACGACCTGTTTGCTGCTGCCTGCTGCTGAAAGGCCGTGGGCAGAGGGGACACTTGGGCAGTGCATTTATCACAGCATGTAATGTGTTTTCTGGATACGCTGTGCTTTTTCAGCGTTTCAGTTTAAAACGTATTAGCACCAGTCACAAATGCAGTATTGCCGGCCGCGGTCTGTCCACACCCACAGCAGTAAATGCAGTGCATCATGTTGTCAGCTTTACTGTATCTTAGCCAGGGAAACTGGTCAAGCCGCTCTCTTCCAAATGTATACACTTTCCTTCTTTTACTTTCAGTGGGCTCTGGCTCGGAGTCGATCGTATGTGGCTCATTATGTGATGCTGTCTCCGAACCAGTGTTAGACATAACCTGAGAGGTTGATGGCTGTGTGTCAGAGCCATGAATCAGGCCTTAACAAAAAAGTTATCAATCGTTCTTTTCACCTTTTCTCGTTACCCACAGCTACATCTTCTTCTGTCAGCCACTAGGGCTGGGTATCATCGCTGATTTCTATAATCCATTCACTTCAATTCAATTTTGACTCAGACAGTCAGAAATATCATCATTCTGATCATTTATCAGTACTGACACTGTGAGACTTCATCAGAGGTGTGAGCATCACAGCAGAGGTCTTTGTGTCAAAGTAACTGTGAATAAAACAGAAAAACAAGAAGCAGATTTTCCTGTTCTGGCTTTTTATAGCAGATGACCTTAAAAATATTCTGCAGTAGAACAAAAACAAAGAAAACCATGAATCAACGTATGAACATTACCTGATGCTGCTGAAGTGAAGCAAAGTTACAGAGGTTTGATTACAGACACAGCTGAGTGTTTTGCAAATTGTCATCATTTTAAAAAGTTTACGTTTCTTCAGTATTGAACAGCAGACTGGTGCGCAATAAGCAAACAAATAATGCAGAAAACAGATTCGAGAAACTGTTCTTGAAGTACATTTTGGTGTGAGCCGTTGACCTTCAGCCCCGACGGCGTGTCTGTGTACGAGAAAGCTGACATCTCACTGACGCGTCAGGTCCACGCTGTGTGTTCACGTCTTTGTCTGGAATCCGTGTACCTGCTCTCATTTACTGTTTTAGCTGTTTGGTGGCTGTTGAAATCGTTTTGTGAGCTTCTGGCGTTTCTGGCAAAATACATTTATATTTAAAAATCGATTCAGGATTTAATGAATCAATATCACATCATTCAAGCTAAAATCCATTTTAATCGGAAAATCGATTGTTGAAACCCCCCCCCCCCCCGTGCTCACCTCTTTCTATCCGCCTGCACTTTCAAACATACATCGACATCGACAGGAATGTCTGGACCACAGCCAATCAGAGAGGTCCCACCCCTGACTGTCTCTGATTGGTTTAGATCACGATAGGGGCATAATGTGTGTCAGTTGTTGACCACATGGAGGCTTTCCGAGTTGCGGACACTTTTTGTTATCTCTAACGGCTGGTCACACCAGTGCCACCTAGGATTTTTTTTAGTCGCACCACTGAGAAATTAGGTCGTATTTTCAACGCAATTTTGGTCGCACTCTAGAGCCCTGATAGATGCTCTTTTGTACACTTGGGTCGTATGAAGTGGTTCTTTGACTTCATGGTCCTTCCTGTTAGCTTGAAGCAGTCTAGTCTTTCTGCTTTGACATTTTGAATTTTTGCCCAGAGAACTACCACTGTTGGTTTTTTATGAGAGAAGACACATATGCTCAATTTTATCATCAATTTATTCATAGATTTATTATCAAACTGTTAGAAATTAGTTTTACATGGCACCTCGGACCTCTGTGGCTCAGAGACAAAGACTGCTGCACCCAGGCAACCGAACGTTAACATGATTGATTGAAAGGGTGGCCTTAGGTCTGAGCTCACGTGTCTTCCTCTGCACCTCAGTTGACATCTCCTTATATAGAGATCAGCCTTTTGAAGGCAACACTCCCATTTCTATTAAAGTTTTAAGTCAGCCTTGAAGTTTTGTAACTTGGTGCCATCTCTAGAGCAGGCAGACCTCAGAGACTTCTCTCTGTTTGTGTCTGGAAGTATCTGTGTGTAGCAGTCTAAATCATGTTATCAATCTCCGGCTCTCTTCCAAAATTTGCCCCTCTGAAAAACTAGTTCATGCATTTATTACTTCCAGGCTGGACGACTGTAATTCATTATTATCAGGATGTCCAAAAAACTCACTGAAAAGCCTTCAGCTAATCCAGCAAGAGTCCTGACAGGGACTAGAAAGAGAGAGCAGGTTTCTCCTGTATTGGCTTCCCTTCATTGGCTTCCTGTTAAATCCAGAATTCAAAATCCTGCTCCTCACATACAAGGTCCTAAATAATCAGGCCCCATCTTATCTTAATGACCTTGTAGTACCATATCACCCTATTAGAGCACTTCGCTCTCGCTCTGCAAGCCTACTTGTTGTTCCTAGAGTATTTAAAAGTAGAATGGGAGACAGACACTATCTCTACTTTCAAGATTAGGCTTCAAACTTTCCTTTTTGCTAAAGCATATAGTTAGGGCTGGACCAGGTGACCCTGAATCCTCCCTTAGTTATGCTGCAATAGACGTAGGCTGCCGGGGGATTCCCATGATGCATTGAGTTTTTCCTTTCCAGTCACCTTTCTCACTCACTATGTGTTAACAGACCTCTCTGCATTGAATCATATCTGTTATTAACCTCTGTCTCTCTTCCACAGCATGTCTTTATCCTGTCTTCCTTCTCTCACCCCAACCAATCGCAGCAGATGGCCCCGCCCCTCCCTGAGCCTGGTTCTGCTGGAAGTTTCTTCCTGTTAAAAGGGAGTTTTTCCTTCCCACTGTTGCCAAAGTGCTGCTCATAGGGGGTCATATGATTGTTGGGTTTTTCTCTGTATATATCATTGTAGGATCTACTGTACAATATAAAGCACCTTGAGGCGACTGTTGTTGTGATTTGGGGCTGTATAAATAACATTGAATTGAATTAAATCCAAAACCAGACTACAGTGCACATCTGTGTACAACACAGGACAAAACACAGACACACAAATTATTGTTAGGATGCCTGGGTCGTTGACCCAGGGTATTTGAGTTTATTATATTATTTACACTTTTTAGTCTTTGGTTTCTTTGAGTTCTGTCTTATGGTTTATGTCTCTGTCTTCTTTAGTTGTTCTGTCTCCCCTATCACCTGCATCCCCTTGTCTAGTTCGCGTCTCTGTGTATCCTTAGTTTCTATATCCCCGTGTTCAGTCAGTGTTTGTGTGTGCCCTGGTCCTACGTCTCTGTTCCCTCTGTAGTGCCTGCATGTGAGTCTGTTTTATGTGTTTCCTGTTTTACTTTGAAGGTCTCTGTCTTATCTCAGTGTGTTCAGTTTACGCTTCCTTTTGTCTCGTCAGTTCTGATTTGCCCCAGCTGTGTTTCCCTCCTGTTATTCATTCCCTGATTGCTCCCTCTGTGTACTTAAGCCCTGTGTTTCTCTATGTCGGTGTCGCGATCTACCGTTTATTTTGCTGTGTGTTTTGCCCATCCACCGGTGTTAGTTTATTTTGAGTTTTGTTCCAGTTATGTTATGTTTGCGTTCAGCATTAAAGCTGTTTTGGTTTAAGTTCTGTCTCCGGAGTCTGCACCTTGGGTCCTATCCCTGTCCGCACACAGCCATCACCTAACAATTATGAGGTATATAGCCTTTACAATAAAAATAAATTCTAACATCAGTCAGTTAATATTCTCTCTGCCCAAATGCAAAAATACAAATAAGTTGCTGCCTTGTGATTGGCTGATTAATTTGTGCTAATGAGATGTTCACAGGTATACCTAATGAACTGGACAGTGAATGTGTTACATGAAATGTTTCATTTAGAGATGCTGAGCTCTGTCACTGAGGAGGTCCCTGCATGAGGGGTGCTGATACCCGGGAGGTCAGTTTGCTCACCAGCTGCTGAGCTTAAGTGAACAATCAGCATTTGGACGTAACTCTTCCAGATGTGCCAAGCTGAGGTGAAGAGCACAGGAAATGGTGTCCTCTGTGGAGAGGTTTGGCCAGTAAGCAAACTTGAATGCGATGAATACATGATGCAGCAAAAGGGATGCTGTGGTCCTTTGCCAGCCTCTCGAAGCACTTCTTCAGGGTGGTAGTCATTACCAAATGTAATGGTGGATTTTTGGGCAGCTTGAATCAGTGGCAGACTTGAAACACGATGAAACAACATCCTACTCCAGCATGGTGTCCAAAAGGACGTGTGCTGTTGGTGCCTGCGGAACAGTCAGTCTCCTCTGGCTTTTACAGACATCAGCCCGGGTGAAGATCGCCTCTTATTGCAGGGGTGTTCTCATTTATTGCAAATCTGGTGAAGTCAAGTCTAATTTTTTTTAAAGTATATTTAAAAACAACAAGAGTTGACCAAAGTCCTGTGCAACTAAAAAGAATAACACATAGCAGGGGAGCGTAAATAAAAAAGGCAAAGTCAGCAAACTTCAGAAAGGTAATCAGGTGTTTAATTTTAATGACTCAAAAGAGTTTAGAGAAGCTAGAACGGGGTATAAATGGTCTTTTTATGTGCGCCTGTCACATTTCAGACAGGTCAAGAATGCGGAGCCTGTCCAATTCCAAAAGAAAGGCTATTGCAATAATCAAGCTTGGGTGAAATGAAGGCATGAATTACTTTCTCGACGTCAGCAGATGAGAGAGCGTTCTTAGTCTTTGCGAGGACCCTCATAGAAAGACAATGTCTGCCTGTCATTTTAAGCCTTTTTTCCTTTGGAACCAGCTCCACATACGTGGAGCTTCACTGAAGCTGTCTGCATGTGTGCCTGTGGGTCTTGTAACCTTTGAAACAGTAATATTTCAAAAAAGTTAGCACAGGTTTATCTCACTTTACTGCATTTAATGGAACTGAAACTAATTGCTGTAGTTTTGGAAACATTCTTGTTGTCTTGATGGCAAAGTTTTGGGCTTTCACCAATCATATTGCAAATTTCACTCTGAAATGCTTTTATCTAGTTCCCAGATACTTTCTCACAGTGGTCAGGTTTCTCCATGGAGTACAGCTGCTCCAGGCTTTAGAACTGTAGATGCAATATGTTGAAATGTTTCTGAAGCTTTGTAATGAAAAAAATTTGAATCATTTCTTCTCTGATCTCGTTTGTCTCTCTTTAGCTGCCCTGGTAAGAAGAGAAGTCAACATGCCTTCAAAACCACCAAGTAGAAAAGAGCGAAAGAAGTGGTTCACCTCTCTGACGGGGGAGGTAAGACGTGTTTCATGAGGTACGAGTAGATGGGATTGATGGATACTTTCAGTTGCATCAGAAAACTTTGTTTTAAGTGTTGTCCTATTAAAACAATGAGACTACTCTAACTAGTTTGAGTGCGTGTTGTTCACAATCTCACCAGTGTATGTATGTATGTATGTATGTTTCTATCTATCTATCTATCTATCTATCTATCTATCTATCTTTCTTTCTTTCTTTCTTTCTTTCTTTCTTTCTTTCTTTCTTTCTTTCTTTCTTTCTTTCTTTCTTTCTTTCAACGATACCTGAGTCAAATTACTGGAGAGTTGTGAATCAGTATGTCTGGCTTGGTTGCTTTATTATGGCTATTCAGTACTGAGACTTTGTACCTTTCTAACACAATCCAAAGATGATCTTTGCATTTCACTCAGATTGGAAGTAACAACTTTCATGATCTGCAGCTTTTGTTGATACTGTTGTAGCTACAGTGCTCCTTTTGTGCCAGGTGTGGGTCTTTGGTGTTACAGAATAGTGTTCTGTCACCCTCTGGTGGCAACAGAATCAGATCACACATCTCAGCAATTCGGCAACTGATAGTCTTTGTGAATTTGTATAGAGCTTACTCGTTTGCTTTTATCGGTGTGTTGGGACTCCTTTCAGTAAAACAGAACCCTGTGATTAACTTTGAACAGATTTAGCAGCTTTGATCAGACATTTCTATTTCTTTTTATTTTATTTTATTTTTTTGCTGTGGAAGAAGTAGTATAGTGAGTTACTTGTACTGGTCATGGACTTATTTAATTATTATAGTTATAATTATAATCTAATAATAATTACAATTATATAATTATAGTATAATTATAATTATATTAATTATAATATAATATAAGGCAGCACGGTGGCGCGGTGGTTAGCACTGTTGCCGCACAGCAAGAAGGTCCTGAGTTCAATTCCACCATCAGGCCGGGGTCTTTCTGTGTGGAGTTTGCATGTTCTCCCCGTGTCTGCGTGGGTTCCCTCCGGGTACTCCGGCTTCCTCCCACCGTCCAAAGACGTGCAGCTTGTGGGGATAGGTTAATTGGATAATCCAAATTGTCACTGGGTGTGAATGTGCGAATGAATGTGAGTGCGAATGGTTGTCTGTCCCTGTGTGTTAGCCCTGCGACAGACTGGCGACCTGTCCAGGGTGTACCCGCCTCTCGCCCTATGACAGCTGGGATAGGCTCCAGCGCCCCTGAAAAGGATAAGCAGAAGTGAAGCGAATGGATAATATATATATAATATTATTTTTAAGTTTCTGCTTTTGAAGGCAGATAGTAATTAACACAGGTGCGTAAGCCGTGAAACATCTGCTGTCTGAACAGAGAGAACTGTACAGAATAAAGAAAGTGAATACTGCTAACATTTGTATACACAGCAGTCCCTCGCTATAACGCGGTTCACTTTTCGCAGCCTCACTGTTTCGCGGATTTGTTTTCTCTGCAATTTTGCATGATTTTTTTCTTATAGTGCATTGTGTTCTGCATCCTGATTGGCTGTAGACCGTTGTCAGTTAATCTTGTGTCTCCTGTAACAGTCAGATAAGTCAAACTTTACTCAACTCATTCTTCTTGCTTCCTCTACTCCCGTACCATTGATTCATTAATGCTGAATTCTCTGGCAGCTGCTCTATTCCCATGTTCTGGACCTGAAAACAGGGTTTGATCTTTGGTTTCTATAATACTGGACTTATTTTTCTACAAAGGTTTGAACTTTGAGAGTTTAAACAAGAGAGAAAAGTGTGAAAATGTTCATGCCTGTCTGAGAAAAGTGTATAGAGTGTGTAGTGAGGGGTTTCACAGCCGTAAAACATCTATAATAATTGTAAAAAATAAAGTTGGCTACTTCGTGGATTTCACCTATTTTTAGAATGTAACCCCCGCGATAAACGAGGGACTGCTGTACTTATAAATGTTAGAAGTATACTTAACATTTATATACTTATACTTACTAGGAAAGCTTACTGACCATTAAAGCATCAAATAAAAAGTATAGACCCAGAAAGAACTATGCCCATATCTCTTCTGCTTCCTGAACTCCACAAAGGATGTCATCACTACTCATTGTCCATAACTGGGTGTAAAACAGCAACAATCGAACGTATTGGCCTTTCACTGTGTGGTCTTGTTTAGCTGCTCTCTCTGATGTGAAGTGTTGAAAGGAAGGTTGACAATGATGTCATCATTGAATTTTACAGCATTGGAAAGTGGAAGTGATGTAAAAGAATAGTCTGACAGCCAAACACGTGGGAAAGCAGACAGATGAGTGAAGAAAGTGAACATGATTTGCTGATATACAAAATTCAATTATGCTTTTTGCCAACTGGACTCTGATGGCCCCTCACAGCAGAATGAAATCCAAGCAGTGATAGAAATTACAGCAGAAGAAAAGAAACAGCAGTCTTGCTGTTGTAGGAAGTTCCTTCCTGTTAAAGAACAGATGTATGTTAGCAGCAGCATCGCAGAGGCACACGGTCAGACATAACATGAATAAACATGCATCATGATGAGTTAGAAAACTTAGGGAGGGCTCTGGATAGCAAAGGCATAAAGCAAAGCAGAGCCTGAGCCTGCAGTACAGCTCAGGGGCCACTTCAGCGCAGGAGAGAGCAGAGTCTAAGATAAGGCAGATACAGAGCCTGTGATAAGGCAAGGTGTAGGCGAAGGACAGGACATGAGAAAGCCTGCATTACAGCTCAAGGATGCTGATGGATTCCTGACTGAACATAATCTTTACACTAGATTAGCATAGTGCAGATTAGCAATTGGAGTTTAAAAAGAAGTCAAGGAATCAATTTATAGACCAAAATGTATTCAGACTTTTCACTCATCAAAGTAGCCACGGGATATAACAGCTGGACACATCTGTAGTCGTGGCTCATCATCAAAACACTCCACAAATCCTGCCAGTGATTCACTTCCTTATAAACCATTGAATCAGGTACTTTCCATAGTGATTCCCAGTATATTACACAGAAATAAGTTTTCTATTTTTTCATTTGGCTTTTGCTTTGCTCCTGATAAATTGTTTTCAAATATTGTGTATCCAAACTGTGGACATTCCCTTTTTAAACTTTTGTGAAACAATAAAGGTAAAAACCTGCGTATTATTATTATTACATTATTATGAGGCCACACATAAAAAACAACACATGCAGAAGAAAAACATTGACAATCAATACAATCAATATGCACATTAAGAGACACAACACTCAAAACACAGACAGACAGCACAGCAGATACAGACTGCATGGCTACAGTTTGATTTTATGTACACTGCCAAACGTTTTAGGACGCCCCATTTTTTCCAGTTTTTTATTGAAAATTATGCAGTTTAGTGTCTCATTAAGTTTTGTTTCCTTGTGCTTATTAGTTTTTTCTAAACACTGTATAATTTCCTGTTTTAGGATTTGTGTCTAGTTATAGAGGATCATATTAGTTCTCTTTAGTGTTGTAGTGTTCCTGAGACTTGAACCTCCTGAACCTCCTGAGACCTGAACTCTTTCATGGCATGCTTTTCTAATTTCTCTTCACTACTTGGGCTGACTGGGGCCTGATGAATGTAAAAACAAAACATTACCAGATTTTTGTTTCTGAGAAAAATGAGATCCACATATGAGGACATTTGCTGTAAATTTTGATAGAGCAGTGGCAGCATAACGTCCTCGTAAGTGGATATCAGGCCCTTGTAGAGCACAATGTAGTACTTTGGTCCTTCCCAATGAATCATTCAACTCAGCAAAATGAGCAGAAAAAGCCAAGAACTCCAAAACTTGGGCGGAGTTTGATCCTTCTTCATGTCTCTGCTGGAATTTCCAATGGTGGACGTCTTGTGAACTGCTCGTTCCCAGAAGACGAAGCGAACGACACAGAACGTCTCCAGAAATTCCCAGTTTATGCTCTGATCTTAAAAGACGCTGATATCTACCCAGACCACATTATCCTCTCCATCACCGAACGTTCAGCTAATTTAAGGTATTTAAGTTCAGCTTTTAATTTTATGCTATTTTACTTCAGTTGGATTTGTCTTTAGCAAATTCTCACAAGAGCACTCATCTTAGCACAATCCCTTTTAAAGCAGTTAAAGCAATACGTTTTCTTTAAAACTCTGTGTTAGTTAATCACAGTTTACTCAATGCAGTCGTCGTTTTACTAAAGTCAGAGGTCAGAGTGTCCTGTGCATCGCCTCGCAGCATCACAACTCTCAAGTTTCAGTTAGGCCTGTCTTTAGAATCGTTATTACATTTTTGCATTGCTCAACTTAAACACAATTATATCTACCTGAGTATATTCTGATTGGCACTAAGTATAGTAAACTGTCAGCAAAACCACATGTGAATCATAATCGTGTTTAACCATTACAACATTTAAAACTACTGACAGGTTGGTTGCACAGTTCTGATCTTCTTACTCCCAGAGATGAATATAAAGGTCAGTGATCGATCATGTCCACACCTCAAAATCCAAACATTTTTACTACTCAAATTACATTTGATTATATCCTTGATTAACAATAAAGAATAAAGTTACTATTAGCAAAAGCACACACAGACAAGAGTGCTTTAACACTTTATAAATCACATATAACACTCGATGGTGAGTCTTATATGATCCACGAGTGTTTGTTGCCTCCATCATGATGGTGTTTTTCTCCTGCTCTGCATCAGGTTTTTAAAGATGACAGATATTTAGTTTGGCTCGTTCAAAGTGGAGATGAGCTCTTTTGTCCAGGAGCGTCTGAGAAAAATAACAATCTTGGCTGATTACAGTTATTTTTTAAAGCCACTACATAATCATAACAATTACACGACTCCCCCCTTACTGAACGGTGTTGCTGATAAGTCTCCGTTTTCTCCTTTTGTTAGCTGTTGAATTTTAAAGTTTAGCTGAACAGTTCTGTAAAACAAAAATGCATTCATGTGTTATATGTCATTTTTTATTCATCATATAATTATAAACAGATAAAACACTGACACACCTGTGCTGTTACATGTTGCTACAGCAGACTCCTGTGAAGAAGGCGCCTCCTGTGACTCATAAAGCCAGTGATTTGCACTCTTTCACTAAAGTTCTGAATCTTTCTTTCAGCAGCGCCAACAGGAAGTGACCTGCCATATGTGCCACAGAGAGCATCTGCATCCCTCCAGATGGAGACTCTGCATCATGCACCTTCTTCTCATTCACTTCTATTCATCTCCTCATTTCCCTGAGCACTCATATGACGTCCATGGCCCCTCCCTGCGCATAATCCCGTCTCTCCGTTCTCTCCAGCTGATCCTTTCTCTGCTGCTAAACACACGTCCGGGTTTACGCACACATATGGTTTACACACACACACACCCACACACACACGCACACACATACGCACACCCACACACACACACGTGGATCACGTCAAGCTTTTAGCCAAGCCTTCTCAGCTCTTACGCGCAGACACACCCTCACACACGTCGCTCGCCCCCACACCTCCCCTTCTGTCTCAGTCAGTGTGCAGCGGCAGCAGCGGAGGGTGGAGGACGTGCTGAACGCAGTCACGGAGGCTTCTGGCGCACAGCCGAGCCGTCATGAGCCGCTCAGCGGAAGTGGACGCCGCTGCGGAGGAGGAGGGGGCTGAATAGAAGAGAGAGAGAGACTGTGTTCTAATTAAATGTCTCACGCTCTCCGTGTGCATCATGCTGTATTTCCAGCTGGTGATCATGGCCGGGACCGTCATGTTGGCCTACTACTTCGAATACACCGACACCTTCACCGTGCACGTGCAGGGCTTCTTCTGCTACGACACCACGTACACCAAACCGTACCTGGGGCCGGAGGACAGCAGCGCCGTCCCACCCGTGCTGCTGTACGCCGCGGTGGCCGGGCTGCCCACGCTGCTGGTGAGTGCACACCTGACCTGGCCGCATCAAGCCTCACTGACACTGATTGTGCTGTCACACTGTCGACGGCTGGCTGCTGCTGTGCTGCTGTAGCTGTACGCTGGAGTCATGCAGTGCAGGATGAAATGCATCAGTGCCGTTTGTTTCTCTGTGGCTGGAGCAGAATAAGAGCCTTTAGAAAGTCACTCTAGCTTATGGGACTTTCAAGATAATCAAGGATTATTAGAATATACACTAATGAGATCTGCCCACTAACGCACACTGATCAGTCTGATTCAGTATTCGTAGTATTCACAGAACGAGATGTAACAAGTTTTTGGTGTTTTCAGCTTCCATGTAGCATGCACCGTCTACAGCTTCATCTTTAGTGCAAATTATAACACAAAATGTGAAAGAAGCGGTTCCCCAAATCATAAAATGCAGCATTTGAGTCATTGTTTTCCATCACTCCAGACTGAAGATTCTTTCATGTTTATTACATCTCATCATAGAATGAATGACCATCGGGCCACCTTTTCTCAGCGTGGGTATTTTATTTATTTACAAATTTAAATGGTGTTATTAATTAGAAGAAAGAAAGCAAACAAAACATTGAACATCATGAAGGTTAGAAATGTTATAACACTCACACCAAGGACAAACGCTCAGTGTTGTGTGTGGACCCGACTTTGATGTTTATGGTGCCGATTTTTTTATCTTATCGTTGCTACTTTTGACTGTTTCAGCCACATCTGCTGGGATGTCTGAAATAAGCAAAAGCTAAAGCGTAATAAAGAAGCTGAAGTGAGAAATCCCTGTGGAGTCAACAGACTCAAATATAGCAGTTGCTGCAGTTCCTCTCTACCCGCATCACAACCATCAGTGTGATGAACTCTTATCAGCTTATAGCGTTATGTTAGCGTACCTCTTTGGCTGCTGCATGCTCAGCTAGATTGACACTGTAACTCTGTAGTGTACTGACCACTGATGCTGGAACTGAGGTTGGTAAAAAAAAAGACAAACAAGCTCACCCTGTGAATAACATAGTAAATATAAATAGTTATTTGTTATCTTATGTGCAGAACTTTGTGATTCTGTGTAGAAAGGTGCTATATAAATGAAATTGCATTTATTATTATTTATTTATAGTTTACACAGTCATTTTATCTGTCTTTGAATTACAGACTGGTGTAGCTTTAAGACTAATCTGCTTGATGTTCACTGAGATACAGTATATAACAACATCATAGATGATTATCCCTGTCAGAACTCAGTCAGAAAGTTAAAAGGTGACAATTTTGCGGGTTTATTAAACCTGGGAATCATCTGGGAGAGAAGGAGATGATACATACTTCACTCTTTGATGCTCTCACGTCTCAGATGCAGCTCCTGCAGCTTCCTGTTTGATCTTAACCTTTCCTTAGTATCTGACTCACAGTACACTCTACCGTGCTTCCTGGCTAATGTCCAACGGCTCTCTCATCAGCTTTTCCAATTACAAGCCGACTGTGCACTGAAGTTCAAATGCAAGCCTGAGCAGTGCAGCGCAGCTTGAATGTTAAGTGCAGTTATTACTGCTGCAGTCGCTGACAGTGCAGGCTGAGCTTACATAGCTCGATACACGCAGGACTGTCTGCAAGCCCCGAACTCTGCTTCAGCTGCTAGCCTACACACACACACACACGCACGCACACACACACACACACACACACACACACAGACACACACACACACACACACACGCACACACAGACACACACACACACACACACGCACACACGCACACACACACACACACACAGACACACACACACACACACACACACACACACACACACACAAAATGTTTAAAAGGAGTCTGTGATTTTCTGCTATAAAATGTGTGTGTATACAGTATGGATAGGGATTTGTCCTGGGGTGTGGGACTCTAGCATCAGGTTTAAAAAAACACCCAGCACGCCCCTGTGGGCGGTTTATCCTTCAAGCTCGGGTCCTCTACCAGAGGCCTGGGAGCTTGAGGGTCCTGCGCAGTATCTTAGCTGTTCCCAGGACTGCGCTCTTCTGGACAGAGATCTCCGATGTTATTCCCGGGATCTGCTGGAGCCACTCGCCTAGCTTGGGAGTCACCACACCTAGTGCTCCGATTACCACGGGGACCACCGTTACCTTCACCCTCCACATCCTCTCGAGCTCTTCTCTGAGCCCTTGGTATTTCTCCAGCTTCTCGTGTTCCTTCTTCCTGATATTGCTGTCATTCGGAACCGCTACATCGATCACTACTGCCGTCTTCTTCTGTTTGTCTACCACCACTATGTCCGGTTGGTTAGCCACCACCATTTTGTCCGTCTGTATCTGGAAGTCCCACAGGATCTTAGCTCGGTCATTCTCCACCACCCTTGGGGGCATCTCCCATTTTGACCTCGGGACTTCCAGGTTATACTCGGCACAGATGTTCCTGTACACTATGCCGGCCACTTGGTTATGGCGTTCCATGTATGCCTTGCCTGCTAGCATCTTGCACCCTGCTGTTATGTGCTGGATTGTCTCTGGGGCATCTTTACACAGCCTGCACCTGGGGTCTTGCCTGGTGTGATAGACCCCAGCCTCTATGGATCTTGTGCTCAGAGCTTGTTCTTGTGCTGCCATGATTAGTGCCTCCATGCTGTCTTTCAGTCCAGCTTTGTCCAGCCACTGGTAGGATTTCTGGATATCAGCCACCTCCTCTATCTGCCGGTGGTACATACCGTGCAGGGGCCTGTCCTTCCATGATGGTTCCTCGTCTCCCTCCTCTTTCTTGGGTTTCTGCTGCCTGAGGTATTCACTGAGCACTCGGTCAGTTGGGGCCATCTTCCCAATGTATTCTTGGATGTTCGTTGTCTCATCCTGGACTGTGGTGCTGACACTCACCAGTCCCCGGCCCCCTTCCTTCCGCTTAGCGTACAGCCTCAGGGTGCTGGACTTGGGGTGAAACCCTCCATGCATGGTAAGGAGCTTTCTTGTCTTTATGTCAGTGGCTTCTATCTTCTCCTTTGGCCAGCCTATTACCCCAGCAGGGTACCTGATCACGGGCAGGGCGTACGTATTGATGGCCCGGATCTTGTTCTTACCATTCGGCTGACTCCTCAGGACTTGCCTGACCCTCTGCAGGTACTTGGTGGTTGCAGCTTTTCTAGCGGCCTCTTCATGGTTCCCATTTGCCTGTGGGATCCCCAAGTACTTGTAACTGTCCTCTATGTCTGCAATGTTGCCTTCTGGTAGTTCAATCCCCTCAGTTCTGACTACCTTCCCTCTCTTTGTTACCATCCGGCTACACTTCTCCAGTCCGAACGACATTCCAATGTCATTGCTGTATAGCCTGGTAGTGTGGATCAGTGAATCGATGTCTCATTCACTCTTGGCATACAGCTTGATGTCATCCATGTACAGGAGGTGGCTGACAACTGCTCCGTTCCGTAGTCGGTATCCGTAGCCAGTCTTGTTAATGATCTCACTGAGGGGGTTCAGGCCTATGCAGAACAGCAGTGGGGACAGAGCATCTCCTTGGTAGATCCCGCACTTGATGGTGACTTGTGCTATGGGCTTGGAGTTGGCCTCTAGTGTTGTACGCCACATCCCCATTGAGTTCCTGATGAAGGCTCTTAGGGTCCCATTGATCTTGTACAATTCTAGGCATTCCAGTATCCAGCTGTGGGGCATTGAGTCATAGGCCTTCTTGTAATCAATCCAGGCAGTGCACAGGTTGGTCAGTCTGGTCTTGCAGTCTCGGCTGATTGTTCTGTCTACCAGTAGCTGGTGTTTTGCGCCTCTGGTATTCTTGCCAATTCCTTTCTGTGTCCCGCTCATGTATTGACCCATGTGCCTGTTCATCTTAGCCGATATGATGCCTGACAGGAGCTTCCATGTAGTACTGAGGCAGGTTATTGGTCGGTAGTTGGAGGGGACCGGTCCCTTCTTGGGGTCCTTGGGGATCAGGACCGTCCGGCCTTCAGTTAGCCATTCCGGGTGTCTCTCGTTAACTAGCAGCTGGTTCATTTGTGCTGCCAGACGCTCGTGGAGTGCAGTCAGCTTCTTCAGCCAGTAGGCGTGAACCATGTCGGGCCCTGGTGCTGTCCAACTCTTCATACTGGAGACCCTTTCTTGGATATCTGCCACTGTGATGGTTACTGGACCCTGTTCAGGGAGGTCGCTGTGGTCTGCCCTCAGATCCTCTAGCCACTGAGCATTGCCGTTATGGGTTGCATCCTTCTCCCATATGCTCTTCCAGTATTGCTCCGTCTCCAGCCTTGGTGCTGCTGTTCTCTTATTGTTCCCTTGCCACTGAGAGTACACCTTTGCTGGTTCTGTGGAGAACAGCTGGTTTATTCTCCTGCCTTCTATCTCTCTGGTGTACCTCCTCAAGCGGCTGGCCAAGGCTGTGAGTCTTTGCTTGGCAGTTTCCAAGGCCTCAGGTATGGACAGCTTGCTGTATTTCTTAGGCACCTTATTTGTCGCACCTTTCTGCAACTCCGTTAGTTGGCTAACCTCCCTCCGTGCTACTTTGATCTTGCCCTCTAGCCTCCTTCTCCATGGAGGGTACTGCCCCTTGTCGCTGTTCATCTTGTAGCCAAGCATCTCACTGATCACTGCTGCCGTATTGTAGATCAGCTTGTTAGTGTCGGTAATCGTGGTTGTAGGTATTGCCCGTAGTGCTGCATTAACATCATCTAGCAGACCTTTTGAGGGTACTTCACGTACTCTTAGTAACCGGCTACGGGGGATCCAGGTTTCAAGCTTGATAGCAGCTGGATAGCGTAGTGGTTAGACTACACGCCTTTGGAACAGAGGATCGCAAGTTCGATTCCTGCCTGGGGCGTCTGTATCCAGTAAGGGTCCTAAGACATGAGCGAGACAGATAAATATGAAGGCATGCCGGCTCGGATGTCGCCCGGATCAACAAGGTCCGCGTCAGGTGTTGAGGAACCAGGGCACCCTGACGAAAAGTGGGCTACTGGAACAAGAAGGCATCGGTGGGCAAGAGACGAAAACTGGGCGTTGTTGGAATGCTACTACGCAAGTAACCCCGGCGGAAGGGGCTACATGAATAGGATGAGGGACCTATGGATTCTTCGATACCCAACATCCACAATGACGGCGAAACAACTAGTAGCTCAGTGTTCCAACATTCGAAAGAAGGGACTGCTCTCACAGCTAGAGATTGACGAGGTACAACACAAATATATATATATATATATATATATGGCTGGTGTTTTACTTCTCTGGTATTCCTACCAATCCCTTTCTGTGCCCCACTCATGTATTGACTCATGTGCCTGTTCATCTTAGCTGCTATGATGCCTGACAGGAGCTTCCAAGTGGTGCTGAGGCAGGTTATTGGTCGGTAGTAGGTAATTGGAGGGGACGGGTCCCTTCTACGGGTCCTTGAGGATCAGGACTGTCCGGCCTTCAGTTAGCCATTCTGGGTGTCTCTCGTCAAGTAGCAGCTGGTTCATTTGTGCTGCCAGTTGCCCTTGGAGGTGGCCAAAGCTGTGAGTTTTTGTTTGACAGTTTCCAAGGCTTCAGGTATGGACAGGTTCCTGTACTTCTTAGGCACCGTCTTTGTTGCACCTTTCTGCAGCTCCGATGGTTGTCTAGACTCCTTCCTGCTGCCTTGATCTTAGCCTCTAGTCTCCTTCTCCATGGAGGATACTCCTCTTCGTGGCTGTTTGTTCATCTTGTAGCCAAGCATCTCACTGACCACGGCTGCCGTAGGGTAGATCAGCTGATTAGTCTCAGTAATGGTCGCAGTAGGTATTGTCTGTAGTGTTTCATTCACATCCTCTACTAGATCTTCAGAGGGTACTTCATGTAATCTTGGTAATGGAGGGTGCAGGTTTCAAGCTTCATCATGATTCTGTTTTTCAGGTCAGTTTTTCTCATACTCAACGACCCTTCTTCCATCGCACTTGGGGCTTGGTACCCAATCTCAGGTGGGGGTGATGATATCTCCCCCTAACCTGTCGTCCTGGCTCCCCCTTGCTGTAGCATTTGTGTTGCAACTCGTCAGTCTCTAGCTGTGAGAGCAGTTCCTTCTTCTGAATGTCTGGATGGAGGTATCAAAGACTCCATAGGTCCCACATCCTATTCATGTAACCCCTTCCCCTGGGGTTACTTGTGAGTAGCATTCCAACAACGCCCTGTTTTCATCTCTTGCCCACTTATGCATCTCCATCTTGTTCCAGTAGCCCACTTCTCATTCTTCTTAATTCAATTCAATTCAATTCAATTTTATTTATATAGCGCCAAATCACAACAAAAGTCGCCTCAAGGCGCTTCATAGATACAGAGAAAAACCCAACAATCATATGACCCCCTATGAGCAAGCACTTTGGCGACAGTGGGAAGGAAAAACTCCCTTTTAACAGGAAGAAACCTCCGGCAGAACCAGGCTCAGGGAGGGGCGGCCATCTGCTGCGACCGGTTGGGGTGAGAGAAGGAAGACAGGATAAAGACATGCTGTGGAAGAGAGACAGAGGTTAATAACAGATATGATTCAATGCAGAGAGGTCTATTAATACATAGTGAGTGAGAAAGGTGACTGGAAAGGAAAAACTCAATGCATCATGGGAATCCCCCGGCAGCCTACATCTATTGCAGCATAACAAAGGGAGGATTCAGGGTCACCTGGTCCAGCCCTAACTATATGCTTTAGAAAAAAGGAAAGTTTTAAGCCTAATCTTAAAAGTAGAGATAGTGTCTGTCTCCTGAATCCAAACTGGAAGCTGGTTCCACAGAAGAGGGGCCTGAAAACTGAAGGCTCTCCCTCCCATTCTACTTTTAAATACTCTAGGAACAACAAGTAGGCCTGCAGAGCGAGAGCGGAGCGCTCTAATAGGGTGATATGGTACTACAAGGTCATTAAGATAAGATGGGGCCTGATTATTTAAGACCTTGTATGTGAGGAGCAGGATTTTGAATTCAATTCTGGATTTAACAGGAAGCCAATGAAGGGAAGCCAAAACAGGAGAAATATGCTCTCTCTTTTTAGTCCCTGTCAGGACTCTTGCTGCAGCATTTTGGATTAGCTGAAGGCTTTTCAGTGAGTTTTTTGGACATCCTGATAATAATGAATTACAGTCGTCCAGCCTGGAAGTAATAAATGCATGAACTAGTTTTTCAGCGTCACTCTGAGACAGGATATTTCTAATTTTAGAGATGTTGCGCAAATCTTAGCACTGGGACCAGGCATGTGTTCTCTCTCTGGAGGTGCAGGCTCAGGTTGTATAGGCGTAGGAGTGCTCCACACAGCTGGCTAGCACAGGCCGTCATCGGGTCCTGCTGCTTTCCCCTCTCTGAGCCTGTCTAGCTCTCTTCTCATTTACGTGGATGTAATGTGCAGGCCAGTCTGGGTGATGGAGATGAAAAAGAAAAGGAAAAAAAAGCAACAGAAACATCAAAGACACTAAAGAACGTTACAAAGACAGAGAACTGCTACAGCAGGCTGCCACTAGAAGGAGCCATCTGTAAACCATCTTTATTTATTTATGAATTTCATTCTGTTTGGTGTCTCTAACAAGAAAAAATCTTTTCAGAAACGTATTGCATAAGTGTAGTTTTCACTCAGAGGAAGGAAACCGGTAATGTTTTTCTATATGAAGGCATTCAACTAATTGATTTTCCTCTACTTGATGCAGATAAATACTATTAATGGGTTCACAGTACATAAGGACAAGCAGATTTGTGTAATGTTAAACTTGTGTGGATGAAGATGCTTCCTCTCAAAATGCACCAGAGGAAAAACAGTCAAACAGACTGGAACCTGTTGATTGTGTCAGGCATCAGAAGAAAAAAAGAAAAGCCTCTTTGACAGATCACATGGTATTTGCAACAGCTCAGGTTGTTTATTATGACATTTCCTTTTGTGTTACTTCTCCAGAAGAGAGTAACACAAAAGGAATTTCTGGCCAGGGGAACAGAAAGAAGACAAGGCAAGGCAAGTTTATTTGTATAGCACAATTCAACAACAAGGTGATTCAAAGTGCTTTACAGAGACATTAGAAATAAAAACAAATAAAAAGCATGATTTAAAATTGATTAAAACAAGCAAACAAACAAACTAATTAACAAACAAACAAAACAGTATATAAAATCAAAACAGATAAAATCAGAACAATAGATAAAATCAGTAGTTAAATGTAAGTTTTGAAATTTAAGCTTAAAAGTGTGGATTTGGTGCTTTATTCAAATGCAGCTGAGAATAGGTGAGTCTTCAACCTGGGTTTAAATAAACTTAGTGTTTCAGCTGATCTGAGGCTTTCTGGGAGTTTGTTCCAGATATAAGTAGCATAAAAGCTGAATGCAGCTTCTCCGTGTCTGGTTCTGACTCTGGGAACTGATAAAAGACTGGATCCAGATGACCTGAGGGATCTGGAAGGTTCATACTGGGTCAGGAGGTCACTGATGTATTTTGGTCCTAAACCATTCAGAGCTTTATAGGCCAGCATCAGAACTTTAAAGTCTATCCTCTGACGGACAGGCAGCCAGTGTAAAGACCTCAGAGCTGGACTGATGTGGTCCACTTTTTTGGTCTTAGTGAGGACTCGAGCAGCAGAGTTCTGAATGAGCTGTAGTTGTCTGACTGATTTTTTAGGTAGACCTGTAAAGATGTTGTTACAGTAATCAAGCCTACTAAAGATGAATGCATGGACTAGTTTTTCCAGGTCCTGTTGAGACATCAGATCTTTTATCCTTGAAATATTCTTGAGGTGATAGTAAGCTGACTTTGTTATTGTCTTAATGTGTTTTTCTAAGTTTAGGTCTGCATCCATCACTACACCCAAATTTCTCGCCTGGTTTGTGGTTTTTAGATGTATAGATTGAAGTTCTCTGGTGACCTGTAATCGTTTTTTCTTTGGCGCCAAAGACTATTACCTCAGTTTGTTTTTGTTTAGCTGGAGAAAATTGTGGCACAGCCAGTCATTGATTTTCTTCAATGCATTTACCAAGAGCCTGTACAGGGCCTCGGTCTCCTGGTGACATTGTGATATATATTTGTGTGTCATCTGCATAGCTATGATAGTTTATTTTGTTGTTCTTTATAATCTGTGCCAGTGGGAGCATGTAGATGTTAAACAGAGGGGGTCCCAAGATGGAACCTTGGGGAACTCCACATGTGATACTTGTCTGCTCAGATGTGAAGTTACCTATTGTTTTCTAAGTATGCTTTGAACCAGTTTAGTACAGTTCCTGAAAGACCTGCCCAGTTCTCCAGTCGTTTGAGTAATATGTTGTGGTCAACTGTATCAAATGCTGCACTGAGATCCAGTAAAACTAAGACTGACATTTTTCCACTGTCTGTATTCAGACATATGTCATTAAACACTTTGGTCAGAGCAGTTTCAGTGCTGTGGTTCTGACTGGAAGACATCATAGCAGTTATTCTGTGTTAAGAAGTAACTGACCTGTTGAGAAACTGCTTTTTCAATGATCTTACTTAAAAATGGGAGATTTGAGATCGGCCTGTAGTTGTTCATTTGTGTCTTGTCAAGATTGTCCTTTTTCAGTATAGGTTTTATTACAGCAGTTTTTAGTGGTTCTGGAAACACACCTGACATTAAAGAAAAGTTGACGATCTGTAACAGGTCTGACTCTAAAGTCTTTGAGACCTTTTTGAAAGAACTTGTTGGCAGGACATCTAAACAGCAGGAGGAGGAGTTCAGTTGACCTAAGATGTCCTCCAGGTCTTTGCTGTTAATAGGATGAAACTGTTTCATGGTGTTTGAACAGTTTTTTGGTGGACACAGTACATATTCTGAATCTGCTGTTGATGTACCAATTGCTTGTCTAATTTTTTGGATTGGACAAGGACAGCAGATGATGTTACAATAAATGTTACATTTTGCAAAGCTACCAGTTTGGAAATAACATGCTTATTTGTATAATTCTGGTTCAAATCAGATGCGATTTAGTGGTTTGCAGTAGACTGGTGAGTATATACACGTGATGCTTTTCTGTACTCCCTGATCCATCATGCACACACTTGGATATGCACCCCTCTTTAAAAACACAGCATAAAAAAGATGGGCGTCACTACCATTACTTCATGAAGTGATTTCAGGATTTTGAAGCCTCTGCAGCTTCAGCTGGCACCATCCAGATTCCAGAAACATTATCCTTCCCGCAGCCCCTAGATTGCAGCAATGCAAAGAATGGATGCAAACAGGCCAAACACAGTAATTAAGTAATGTACTGTATTACTTTTAATAAAAGTGTTCTGTGTAATATGTGTAATAGATTACTTTTTTTGAATAATGACCCAACACTGATCACAACAAAGAGAGGAAATCCCTCCAACGTGTATAAACATGTAGTTAATTTGCACAAATGTAATGTCTTAGTGATGCTGGTAGCTCTCAGACTGGAGCTAGTTAGAACACAATGAGAATCAATAAGAGAATTGATAAGGAATCGAATAATGGAATCGGAATCACTAAATTCTCAGCTACTATGTAAAGTGAAACGATAACCTGACAGCTGATCTATTGATCTGTCTTTGCTAAGAAGAGTAGGAAATAATAAACAAAACAAGATGTTTGAGCTTGTCAAAAAGAGGAGAGACAGAGAAGCAAGAAACGTGAGAGATCAGAAATGACAGCATGAAAAGCACAGACAGCGGCTGCAGTCGTTGTTTTTAACACTTGGTTTCACTTCAGTTCTCTTCACTTGTACTAAAGCAGAATGGCCATCCCTGGACTGGAGCACACAATGAACGCACCAGCAGTGCTGGACCATACACCCCACCTAACACGATATCCAGTGTTGTCTTTAATCTTTGTGATTCAATAAACTGAAAGGGTGACTTTGACCCATCTAAGGCAGCAAGAGGTGGCGATCTCCTCCAGGTGGGGCAGGGGGCAGCTAATTGTTTTGTTTTTTTTGGCTAGCTGAACTTCCTGCAAGGCTATGATGCAGTATGTGAGTACACTCTCAATGGTTATTCTGTAGAACGCCACCAGTAGCCTCTGCTTCAGGACCCTCAGAAAGTGTGAGGGGGGAGTGAGTTGGGGGGGCAAGTTTTTTTTTTTTTTTTTTTTTGGCCTGTCCCGTTTGGCTCTTTTGCCATCAGAATTGTTGTCTAAAGGCAAAGAAAGATGCCCAACGGATTTACTTTACCAAACTGACCATCCCAGCCTTGCCGTAATGGTCCATTTGATTCACCTTTTATTGTTTATTTTATTTTCACTTACTGAATACGGGACAGACTTGACTGGGGGAAAGAAGGGGAGAAAGAAAGGGGGAAAGAGAAACAGCTGAGAAGAGGGACGGGGGAGAAGGGCAAAAGACAAAAACCAACAGAACGGGCAGAGAAAAAAAATGCATATATCAATCACCTGGGTCACCTGCTGAGAAAGAAAAAAGAAAGCAAGCAGAAGAGAACAAGAGTAATAGAATAAACAACATCACAATGATATATGGGAATATGACAGTAAATACTAAATGTTAAACATTATTGTGCAGCACATAAGATCAACAGAACACAGTGTGCTTTGAGGTAGGAGCCAAAAAGGGTGTAGTTTGTGGGTGTGATCACCCGTGTGTACACCTGTGAGCATGGACGTGCTTGTTTTTTGTTTTTTAAAAGGTTCCTTCATGTAATAATCTGCTAGAGGGTGTGGGGGGGCCACAGCCCCGTCCTCCAGGGCGTGAAGCAGGTGTGGAGGAGATCAAAACTCCAGACATCCAGAGGCCCCCAGAACACAAGAGACCATGGAAGACCAACAGAGGGGCAGCCGCGCCACTGTCCTGGAAAGAGCTGAGGAGAGTCCCGGATGAGGGCTCACTCAGCAGCCGCGGAGCAGAAGCCAGGGGGAGTTGCAGTGACGCGCCCGTGAGCTCCGCCGGCAGCCAGCTGTGCCTGAGTGACCGAGCCCCAGGCCGAGAGGCCGGGGGCACCCCACCTCCGAAGTGGCCCGAGCGAGCCCCAGGCTCCAGGCCCCGATAAGCGGCCGCCAAGGAGTGAGCCGGTGTGTACCTGGACGCCCATCCCCGGACACAAAGAACCACCAACGCACCGATGTCTGAGGGGGTCCGCCACTGGCAGGGGAAGTGGTGGTAGGGGGAGATAGGCCTCCAAACCTTGGAGGGCCTGAGATGTCCCCAGAGAGGTGGCGCCTGACACCCAACCTGACATATAGACACAGACATACAGGCACACACAGACACAAACATCCATTCCCACCCTCATGCTCTCATATGCACTTACTCCACACTCAACCAACGTGGAGACAGACATAAAGAGACGTTGTACACACGATCACACTCCCCAAGCGTACTCTACAAACCGGGTCTAGGTGCCCCCGCCCCTGGAGGGGGGAACTGCACCCAGACCCAGGTGGTGTTTCCCTTTTCCCTGCGGTGGGGGGAGGCAGACCGCCCCGACTCCGCAGCAGCAGGAAGGCTCCACACTCCAGACCGCAGTCGGACGGCCAACTCCTCCTCCTAGTCCTAGCCCCCCTGCTCCAGCAGGTCGCAGAGAATGGGGGTGAGAGAAGACTCCAAACCTCCCTCCACCCGCTCATTGTAATGTTGATGCATGTGTGTTCTAAGGTGCATTTAAAACCCAGGAGGGCTTGGAGCTACCTGCCAGAGAGCAGCAGGTAAGCGCATGGTCCCTCCTGCTAGCCCTCAATGTCTACGTGTATTTAAAATTGAGAGGTGGGCAACGATGCCAGGGGTGGGGTGTACACCCTGATGGTACTTTGGACTCCGTGTATCGTGCCCACCCCCAAGATCCTATATGTATGTGTAATGAGAGTGTGAGTAATGTGAATGTCTAAGTTGTGGGATAAAATTGAGGCAGAGGCAGCCAGAAGGGGACAGGGGGGGGGGGGGGGTAGCCTCCTCTGCACCCTGGTGACATACCCCTACTCCAAGGCCCTGCATGTGTGGGTGGTTGTGGTGGAGCGGGAAGAGGGAGGCAGCTGGAGATGGGGAGGGAAGGAAGGGAGGGACAAGTGACCCCTCCCTGGGGCCAGCTCCCCCGCTGACCCCAGTAGGCACCCCCATACTCCGCGACCCGCCAGGGAAAGGGGGCCCAGGCCCATCCAGACCGGGCCCAGTGCAGCAGCGCCGCCCGGCCCCACAGAGCCCGGGACAGTCCACCCAACCCCACCACAGAGAAAACTGCACCCACCCCACCATCCACTCATCTTCCAGACTACATAAGACAATAAACACCCAGGCTGAGATCTTCCTCCACCTCTCCTGTATCTCCCCCTCCTGCAGAGGGAGCTCCTGAGGAGAGGAAAGCTCCTGCAAGATGTGACAACCTCCCCCACCAGTTGAAGAGCCCCCCAGGTGGCTCGACGCACCGGCGGCACCCTGCTCCAGGGCTGGGCCCCCATGCACCCACCCGCCCACAACCCCGGCAACACACCAACCAGGACCCAAGCCCCCGAGGCCCGGTCCGGGTCCCAGCCCAGAGACGGAGCGCCCCCAGAACCTCACGCCCATCCCGGACCCACCCAGGGGCAGCCAGGCTACCAGGTCAGTAACCCACGTCCGTCAGCACAGACCCTCCCCTAGCCCCGCTGCACGCAGCCGCGAGGAAACAGTCACCTGAGAGCCAACAGAGCCCCTAACCGGACATGACCGCTACCCCGGGTTGAGCCCCCCAAGGAAGATGCCTCCGGGGAACCCCCCGACGCCCTAAGCCTGTCCCTACCCCCACACCAATCACAACAGTGAAGGCGGGACCAAACTATGACCCCCCCACCCCCACTAGGTGATGGAGCTTATCAAAGGAGCCCAGAGCAATTGATCTGATGTGGTGGCAGAGGCTGTATCAAGACTAATGTAAACTAATAGATAATTTCTATATTGGTTAGAATTAAGATTATTTTTATTTTTCCAGTTCATGAGGACTGTTTTCTTGGCTATGCATAGGGCAGTGAAAACCATATGGGCGATATTCTTTTCTGAAGTGACATTATCTAAGCTGCCCAACAAACACACTAAGGGGGAAGTTGGAATGTTACATTTCAGACACTTTGATAAGTCTTCACATATCTCGCGCCAAAACTTCTGAACTGGTGGACCGAACCAAAGAGCGTGGATATAATTGTCCGGTGAATTGGTTTGGCAGTGTGAGCAGTTGTTGGTAGACGTAAAGCCCATCTTGAACATCCGATGACCTGTATAGTGCACTCTATGTAATATTTTGTATTGAATTAATTGAAGACTGGGATTTCTAATTAGATGAAAGGTTTTTAAGCAAATCTGAGACCAGAAGTTTAGGTCTAAGTTAACTGATAAATCCGCTTCCCATTTTGCAATAGGAAGTGATATTGATTCATCTGTTTTAGAAAGCATTCTGTATATTTTGGATAGTAATTTGGGGGATTTTAAGAGTAAGAAATTGAACCACACTTGGTGGTGTTTGTAGTTCAACTTGACCCGGTTTAAATTTATTTTTTACTATGGATTTAATTTGTTGATATTCTAAAAATCTTTTCTTGTTGATCCCATATTGTGTAACTAGTCCGTCAAATGAAATAAATTCTGTTCCTTCTAGTATATGTTCTAAATATTTGATTCCTTTATCACTCCAATCTGAAAAGTTTATCATATTATTGTTTTGTAATATGTCAGGGTTGTTCCAGATAGGTGTACGTTTGCATGGGATTAATGAAGACGCCGTCAATTTTAGAAACTCCCACCATGCTGTCAGAGAAGAGCTGATGTTGATGCTTTTAAAGCATTCATGTCGTTGGATGTTTGAGCTGATAAATGGTAGGTCTGAGATCTCTAGATTATTGCAGAGTGCTTGTTCTACATCTAGCCAAGGTTCATCTAAGAGGGTGTGTTTTAGCCATCCTGAGATAAACTGAAGCCTGTTGGCTAAGAAGTAGTGCTGAAAGTTAGGCAGTTCTAGTCCTCCTTTATCCTTGGTCTTTTGTAGTGTTTTTAAGCTTATACGTGGGGGTTTATTTTTCCAAAGGAATTTGGACATACATGAATCTAGAGATCTGAACCAATCTTGTGGCGGTTTAGTTGGGATCATTGAGAATAAATAATTTATTTTTGGTAAGACCATCATTTTTATAGCGGCAACCCTTCCCATGAGTGATATGGGTAGACATTTCCATCTAGCCAGATCATCTTCTACCTTCTTTAAAAGTGGGATATGGTTTAATTTAGTTAGATCTGCAAGCTTGGGAGAAACATTAATACCTAAATATTTTATATTTCCCGATTGCAGTGGTGTAGAAGAGGAATTATGGAAGGAGCAATTAATCGGTAGGACTGTAGATTTTGACCAGTTAATTGAGTAATCTGATATTCTTGCAAAAGAGTTTATCAATTCAATCACCCCAGAGATATTGGTTTGTGAATTTTGGAGAAAGAGTAACACATCATCCGCATAAAGGCTGATTTTATGTTCCACGTTCTTGCATTTTATGCCCTTAATTACTGAATTCTGTCTAATTGCTGCTGCTAGTGGTTCAATAAAAATTGCAAATAGTGAAGGGGAGAGTGGGCATCCCTGCCTGGTGCCCCTCAAGAGACAGAAGCTGGAGGATGTCTGGTCATTTGTTCTAACACAAGCTGTTGGGGAATTATATAATATTTTTAACCAGTTTATGAAAGAGGATCCAAAACCAAATTTGTGTAAAGTTGCAAATAGAAATTTCCAGTTAACTCTGTCAAATGCTTTTTCTGCGTCTAAAGAGAATATTGTAGTTTCTAGGTTTTTACTGTATGAGTAGTCTATCAAATTAAGTAATCTACGTGTATTTGTTGATGAGTGCCTACCTTTTATGAAACCAGTTTGGTCAGGATGAATTAAGAGGGGGGTTATTTTCTCCAGTCTCTTTGAGAGAGCTTTGCAGATTATTTTAAGGTCTACATTTATAAGGGATATTGGACGATAGCTTGAGGGATATACAGGGTCTTTGCCTGGTTTTAGCAGGAGATTAATGTTTGCAGAATTCATATTTGATGGAAGTCTGCCCTTTTCTTTAATTTCCAACAACGTTCTGTAGAAAACTGGTGCTAGAATCGACCAGAATTCTTTGTAGAATTCTGCAGGAAAGCCATCTGGACCTGGAGCCTTATTATTGTGCATACTTATCAGGGCTTCCTGGAGTTCACCTGGTGTCAGTGGTGAATCCAGTGCCATTGCTTGAGTGTCCAATAATTTTGGAAGAGTTATGTTGTCCAAAAACTGATCAATTTCTTTTTTAGATGGGTTTATTTGTGGTGAATACAACGTTTTATAGAAATCCCTGAAAATGTTGTTTATTTGTATCGGTTCATATAATGTGTTCCCAGATGAATCTTGAACAGCACATATAGTTGTTTTTTCTTTATTTATTTTTAGCTGGTTTGCTAGAAATTGACCGGATTTATTACCATGTTCATAATTTTGTAGGTGTAGTCTTTGTACTAAGAATTTTGTTTTTTTATCAATTATCTCATTTAATTCTAGTTTTGTTTTGCGGATTTTGTTCAATGTTTCCTGATCTTGGTGGGACGCGTAGGCTTCTTCTAGTGATTTGATGTTTTTTTCTAATTCCTGAATATTTTTGTTTTCTTTTTTCTTTTTATGTGATGAGAAAGAAATTATTTTACCTCTCATCACAGCTTTCCCTGCTTCCCATAGAACAGAAGCTGATGTTTCGGGAGTGTCATTATAGTCCAAATATGAAGTCCACTCTTTTTTAAAATATTTAATAAAGTCTTCATCTTTAAGTAGTGATATATTAAATCTCCAGTTTTTTCTTGGCGTAGTATTATTCTTGTGCATTAGTGTTAAAGATACAGGAGCATGATCGCTGACAGCTATAGGGTGAATCTCAGTGTCTGAAATGTCGTTCAGCAGTGAGCTGCTGACCAAAAAATAATCCAGACGAGAGTAGGAGTGATGAACATGTGAGAAAAAAGTATATTCCTTACTGGTGGGGTGAAGGGAGCGCCATGCATCGCAAAGACCAAAGTCACTCATATACTGTTTGATTATATTTGTGGACTGCCAATTACGCTGAGTTCCCGCTGTATTGAGCCTATCCATGTCTTCATTTAGTCCAAGGTTGAGGTCGCCTCCAAGAACAAGTGTGCCATCTAAGTGTTCAGAGAGTGCACTGAAAAAACCGTGAAAGAATGAGGGATCATCAACATTTGGACCATATACACTTACAATACATAGATTTTTATCACGTATAGATAGTTTAATGATTAAGAATCTGCCCTCTGGATCTATAACTGTATCGAGTACTGTGAAATTAATATTTTTATGTATTAAAATTGCTACTCCCCTTTGTCTAGAATTATAACAAGCTGAGAACACATTAGGAAACTCAGGTGTTTTAAGTTCATTCGAACCTCTAAGAGGTCTGTGGGTCTCTTGTAATAGGACAACATCTGCCTGTAGTTTTTTGAGTTGGTTAAATATTTTTAACCTCTTTTCTCTGGAGCCAGCTCCATTTATATTCCATGTAATGAACCTCAGTGTACCCATAGATGTGTGTGTATAACTAGGGATGTATGCTGTGTGCGTCGCTTAGACAGGTGGAGAGAATACGTCACTTGTTCATAAATAAAGAGAAGGAGAGAGAGAAAAAATGTGTGGCGAGATGCTCCCTGAGTCTGACTTTGTGTATGCATAGTTACTAATATGAGTAGGCTTGGCTTAAGTGTGTGTGTATCTTATATGACTGTGTGCGCTGTCTGACTGATGTAAATGTGCTGCCGTTGAGCGCATGGTGCGTATGTGTCGAAATAAAGGATGTTTGTGGATGAGTGTCGAAGCAGGTGATCGAGGCAGTGAAAGGAATAAAGAAAGAAACCAAGGACAGGGGTGAGCAGCATAAAACCAAGAGGGGGAAAAGAGAGGAAAAAAAAAACGAGAAGAAAAAAAAACAGAAACAAAACGTAAACATTCCAATTAAATCACTGACGGAGAGTGACGGTGTTAATTCTGCTATGAAAGCACACTTTAAGATGCGATTTGATGCTGGTAAGTTAAACAGATGTTAATGCAAGTTAGTGTGAGTGGATAGGGAAAGGGTGTAGCTGATTCTTATCTGGTGTGAGGTTAATACAGCCACGGAGTGATGTTGGGGTCGCGGTGGAGCTGTCCGTCCACGTACAGCCGGTCCACAGCGATGACAGCGCGGGAGCCCTTCTGGATGAAGCCGCGTCGGATTGGGAAGAGGACCCTGCGTCGTTCCAAGATCTCTTTGGGGAACTGGTCGTTCACGCTGAAGTCCGTTCCTTTTAATTCCCTGCCGCGGCTTTTCACATGTTGCTTTTGTTTGAAGTGGCCGAATTTGGCCACGATAGGACGTGGTCTCCCGGCCGTAGCCCGAATGGGGCCGAGGCGATGTACCCTATCGAAGACGATGTTCTTCACAGTGTCCTCCGGCAGCTTCAGGTGGGTTTTGATGAAGCTTTTTACCGTGGTCTCCGCGTCCTCTCCAGCGGCTTCTGGAATACCAGAAAATACCAGATTATCACGCATGCTACGAGCTTGTAGATCGATAACTGGGGGCAAGTTTTACACGCTGTGGTCTGTTTAAAAGAATTTCACTCGCTGGGCCCACGTCCTCATTTGAGGTTTGACAGCGTTTTAGTAGGTAAAGGTGATGCTTGGACATGAACTGAGCTGTGGTTTGGGGAAGGCCTCGAAGGGGACTGGCGGCGGCTCCCGGGCCTGGCAGATCATCTCCGAGGCAAGCTTTCCCAGATGAATGTGCCTGATCCCATCTGCCGGTGGATCACTGACTTCCTGACGGACAGGAAGCAGCATGTGAGGCTGGGAAAGAATGTCTCGGACTCCCGGACCATCAGCACCGGCTCCCCTCAGGGCTGTGTTCTTTCTCCTCTGCTCTTCTCCCTGTACACCAACTGCTGCACCTCCACCCACCAGTCTGTCAAGCTAATCAAGTTTGCAGATGACACCACCGTTATTGGGCTCATCTCGGACGGGGATGAGTCTGCCTACAGGAGGGAGGTTGAACGTCTGGTGTCCTGGTGCAGCCACAACAACCTGGTGCTGAATGCCCAGAAGACAGTGGAGATTATTGTGGACTTCAGGAAGCACACAGCCCCACTCCCCCCCATCATCCTGACTGACACCCCCATCACCTCTGTGGACTCATTCCGCTTCCTGGGTACCACCATCACCCAGGACCTGAAGTGGGAGCCCACCATCACCTCCGTCATCAAGAAAGCCCAGCAGAGGATGTACTTCCTGAGGCAGCTGAAGAAATTCAACCTGCCAACACGGACGATGATGCAATTCTACACCGCAATCATCGAGTCCATCCTCACCTCCTCCATCACCGTGTGGTACGCTGGAGCCACTATCAGGGACAAACAGAGATTGCAGCGTGTTGTGCGCTCTGCTGAGAAGGTGATTGGCTGCAGACTCCCATCTCTGCAGGACCTGTACACCTCCAGGACACTGCGGCGTGCAGCTCGGATCTCAGCTGACCCCTCTCACCCTGGACACAGTCTGTTTGACCTGCTCCCCTCAGGCAGGAGGCTCCGGTCCATTCGCACCAGAACCTCTCGCCATAAGAACAGTTTCTTCCCCTCTGCTGTTGAACACATGAACAATAAACGTACGACTGTTCCCACCACTAACACATGACCCTACGCTGTGTTCACTGCATCATTCCATGTTTGGCACTGATCACCACCTGCACTCATGTATATATCTTTCTACGTAGCACTTTTAATTCTTATTCTCATGTATATATCTCATGTATATCTCATGCATATATCTTTCTACGTAGCACTTTTAATTCTTATTCTTACTTTTATTTTTTCATGTCTATTTAAGCGCAATTTATGACAGTATGTTTGCACTGAAGCACCGCAGCAATTTCCTAATGTTGTAAACCTGCTCAACATTTGGCAATAAAACCCTTTCTGATTCTGATTCTGATTCTGATCCCCATGTACTAAACAGAAATGAGGAAGTTAAAGAATTGAGAACAAGGAGGGAGGGAGGGTGGGGAATGTAAATGAGAATATACAGCTTGCAGAACTGGGGGAACCTCTGTAGATGACAACCGGAAGGAGCGTGTTTGGAGGTGTGGTCCTGCTCCTGAAATTCCGATACATAATCTCCAAGTCTTTAATCCAGGTACAGGCTGAATGTGGGAGCTTCAGGTCCAGCACTCACTGCACTACAATGGCCGGCATACTGAATGCTTACCTGTAACCTATTTACCTGAGTGTTCCAGGAGGGTCAGCGTGGTATGAAGAGTGATGGCAATAGCATCCGCAGTGGAAGGGTCGATCCTGTATGGGGTTGAATTGTGCTGGGAGGCAGGCCTCTGTGTGCTTCTTACACCTTTTAATCCAGAAACGTAAGTGGACTATCTATTGAAGCAAGGATATTTCCAATATCTGTGACATATCCAGTGTTCTCAGTGTTAAAGGCAGATCTGTAGAGACTGTGACTTGGAAAGTAAAGTGATTTGTTAGTTGTTATTTTCAGTTGTCCCAGCACAGAGTGCTGGCATTCATCTCCATGAAGCCATCCCAGTGAGTTTGCATAGAGGTGTAAGGAACAAACAAGATGTTTTTCCAACACTGATGCTTGTCACAGATCTGGGTAACACTGCTATGTTTGGTGTTGTACAGTCTGGCTTTTAGACAGATTTGCTCTGATGCTCACTGGGCTTAGCCAGAAAGCCCCATGCTCTGCATATCAGCCCAGAGGTGGTGCAGCTGGTTTCATGCTGCACACAGACCCTCAGCCTCCTGTTAATATTACATATTAGACAGGTCGGAATAGTTATTAATAGTTTTTTTGTTTATGTTATTTTTTCTGGTAGTGGTGGTGGGCGGGGGTGTACCATGCCACACAACATGCCATTTACAGCCTACGGTAGTTTGCAACAGCCATTTCTTTTGCATCCATTCCCTTCTTATCCCTGTTGGCGGGAGGGGGATGAAGCAGACCCCCTGGACAGGTCGCCAGTCTGTCGCAGGACTAATGTAACAGAGTCATAAATCACATTGTTATAATTACACAAAATGTATTCTAAACCCCCAAACTGCTCCTATCATACCTGACTTTTAGGACCTCCAAGCCTGTAGTTATGTTCATTATCAGTTAGAGCCCCTCCTTATTGTTTTCTTCTTCTTCTTTGGTGCAATCCTATAAATACAGTGTACCCCTTTTGCCTCTCCCCTTTTTCTACAATTCCCCTGTGGGAGAGGTGGGTGTCATTTCTTTCCAACACCTTAAAAACACACATAATTCATATTTAGCCACCCTGATGTTTATGATTGCGATGTTAGTTCAGTTATTGTCATTATTAAGCCTGTTTTTGTAAGATGTGATAAGTGTGTAGTATGTGTGTATCATAAATGTGTTTTAGGCTCCATAAATGCTAGCATGAATATATACTCCTTGCTAGCTTGGGAGTTGTGGTGGGTTGAGCTGGAGTGGGCAAATTATTTACTTGGAGGTCTTTCTTTCTTTTACCTTTTTTTATCAGGTATGTCGGATTTCATGTTGATGTTTTTGTTTTATCTTATGTCAAATATGTTACGTGTAAATGCATATTTTATGTTTAATGTAAAAATAAATGCCCTTTTTCTACAATTCCCCTGTGGGAGAGGAGCTGGAGTGGGCAAATTATTTACTTGGAGGTCTTTCTTTCTTTTACCTTTTTTGTCAGACACAACGCAGAATCACACCGGTTACACTAACACATAGAGACAGACAACCGTTCGGACTCACATTCACACCTATGGGCACTGACGCTCTGACGCTCTGTTCTCTGAAAAAGACCTGTTGTATAATTCTGAAATGTACATTATTTTTCAGTTTTGGGTAACCCTACCCTTTTGTAACCTCTGGCAGTTAAACCAGTTAAGTCACCACTTACCTTTGTACCATCAAGCTATTCATTGGACTTGAACCACTTGAATAGCAAAAAAAACAGAAAAATGAGGGTGTTATAAAACGTTTGACAGGTGGTGTACCTGTCGGACTGAAAACACCTGAATTTTAAGATTTTGACATATCAAACACGGTTGTTTGATATGTTGCAGGCACTTCCAGTTTCATAATGGGGAAAGGCTCTCCTTCTGTTTCTGCACTGGTCCCATGTCCTGCTGTTTGGGTTGAAAATGCAAACTCATCATAGTTTAAAGATTCAATATTAAATCTTAAAGGTTGATTTTAATTTTAATTTCATTCATATAAGTTTTATGCTACTCTTCATGCTGTGCTTGTCCCCACAGAAATATAAATGACTGAATAAGTGAGTGTGTAACCATGCTGTGGTTGGGGTGTGTTTTAGTCTATTAAAAAGGTTCACAGACCCCTGAGCAGCCATAACAATCTCTTTCATAATTCATCTTACAAAGGAACAAAAAGGAAAACACTGTTGCTTATGTTGGAGAGAAAACAAATGTGCTTAAAACTGAGAGAACAGTTGTGTCATTGTTAGGAGACTTGGTTTGGTTGAAGCGACATCTGCTTTGGATAGATTTGGAACTTTTTTCTTCAATATATGAATCTGAGCACATAACTTAGTTTGATGCCAATATTTAGACCTCACTCACCTTTTTTCACTCATTATGTATTTATACACCACTCTGCATTTAATCATTAGTTATTATTTATCTCTAGCCATCTTACTCTGTGTGTCTGTTTTCTGTTAAAAGGAAACGTTTTGAATGCACAACCTTACACATGAAAACACTCCCTGCCCCTGATCAGCACAGCCATCATCATTCTGAACCACACAGGCGTTTCTAAATTCCTGCATGCTTCTATGCTTAAAATATGTCTTAAGAGAGGGTTCTGCAACCTTTTCTATCTCTGTTTTATTATTGGAAAGCACTTTGGTCAACTTTGTTGTTTTTAAAAGTGCTATATACAGTAAATAAAGTTGGATTGGATTGGATTTTCTAGCAAGATGAGCATCAACAGCTCTTCATGCCATGAGTACTTTATCATGCACCGTGGTGGCCAGTCATTGATGGGGCTGCTTGTTTTGGGCCACTGTTCAGAGCCTCCTTTTAAATGACTGCTGTGTACAGATGCATACCACACAGACGAGAGGCTTCAGTGTCTAAAAATGTCCTGGGAATCTCTTGGTGTCAGCATGCTCAAATCTTCTTCAATTTACTAGCTAGGTCTCACTGTTCTGGTAAAATGGATTGCCACTGCAAACCCAATTATTGGCTTGAGAATTGAGACGTATTGAGACGCTGGTTCAGTGTAAGTGGATTCTGTCTTACTGATGAACAGAGCTCAGTGCTTTGATATAGACTGGTGTGAAATTAAATAAGCAAGATTCAAAGAGAAGAGACTGAAAGAAGTGAGCAAGTTCATCCCTGACTGAGGAGCTGCTGAGGTCACCCTGGCCTTGTCAGCATGACTTAACCAATGGCGTATAGCTCTACAGTGAGGACGATAAGGACATAGAGAGGGCAGAGAGGTGGTTAAGGGACTAAACAAGTAGCACATTGTCACTGTGGACCTGTCAGCTTGTGTTACAGCCAGTGAGAAAGTGGGACAAAGTGCTGCTCAGGCTTTTTGGAAATCAGGCAGCCCCTTAGCCATTTCTTGCCATTCTCAATGATGATCACAGGCAATACACTGGGGTTGCTAAAGGGTCTGGCTAACCCTAGCAAGCAAGACTTTTAATAATAACCCCTGAAGTGGTAACTTACGGTAATAACATGTCCATGATCAACAATCTGAAGGTAGAGAGTAAATAGTTCTAACATTAAAAAAAATAAATCATCTGATCCTTACCAGGTAAATGTAGTCAAATAAAACCAGAAGAACACATGAAATAATACACAGTGCCATTATTTATTTAACTAAATGTAAGGAATTCTGGCCCACTGTTTTTCCACAAATGCTTCAGTTGTGTGGCGTTTGTGGTCATTCCTTTATGCACAGCTCTCTTGAGGTCCTACCACAGCATTTCAAGGTCTGGACATTGACTGGGCCTCACCTCTGACTCTAGAATAGTTTGGCATATATAAGAGTTTGTGGTTGACTCAGTGAATGTGGAGTACCAGGTGACCAGCATCTCCACTCATGTCTCATCTGTTCAGAGAACTTTGCTCCAAAAGTCTTGTTTGTTCAGCTTCCCATGGGAACACCTCCAATCATATTTCTTCAGAGTCTTTCTAACTGTACTGTCATGAACTTTAATATTTAATGTGCTAATTACAGCCCACAGGGTCTGAGATGGAGTTCTTGGGATTTCGCAGTTTCTCTTAGCATTGCATGGTGAGCTGAGCTCAGGTGAATTTCTGGGACTTGAACCATCTTTAATTTTCCAACTTGTGAATGGTATTTCTTACTGTAGATTATTCTAAGATAATACTTTAAACTATTTCATAACCTAGATAATTATGCATGGGCTACAAAAATGATGTAGTGGAGATATGATATTGTAGCAGCCTTACTCCGTGTGTAGCACAGCGAGAAGCTTGTTTGTGTTCTTTGCTGATATTCTAATGATGTTTGATTCCTTGGAAAGTGATTCTGTCACTACTTAAAGTGTGCTTGTAGCCGTAAAGCAAAGTGATCCACCCGCGATGCAGTAGTGTGGCCATGTATGCAGAATACATTTAACATTAAACATGAAATCAGATGGAAACTCTAAGGTCTGTCGCAGTCGTGTAAGAACCGTGTTGTAGTCCTGACAGCACACATGTATGTGGGGGACATGTAAGAACAGAGCTGTGCTGAGCATGTGGAGCCTACTCCTCCATGTCTTTTGTTGTTCCTCATAATAAAATGAGTGAAACCATGGCAACAGCACAAGTTTCTCCCATAATAAAAACAGCAGAAGATTTATCCTTTGTCCCTTTTTTACTTGTCACACTGCTTTACTGTGACATTTGCAGCCTAGCAACGGCACCTGATGATATCTGAGATGGCAGTAAAAATGCAAAAATAAATGGATGGATGGAACGTCACCACATTTCTCCCCGGGTACTCCCGCTTCCTCCAACAGTCCAATGACATGCAGTTTGTGGGGATAGGTTAACTGATCAATCTAAATTGCCCAATGGTTGTTTGTGTCTGTGTGTTGGCCCTGCGACAGACTGGCGACCTGTCCAGGGTCTACCCCGCCTCTCACCCTATGACAGCTGGCGTAGGCTCCAGCACCCTCCCGACCCTGAAAAGGATAAGCAGAAGCGAATGGATGGATATATATATATATATATATATATATATATATATATATATATATATATATATATATATATATATATTCGTGCTGTTAGCGTTAATCTCGTTAAAATGACGTTAATGCCATAACCGCATTATAGCAGCCACACGCTGCTATATATATATATATTTATATTTGTTAATTTGAGTTTATTACAGTTTAGGTTTTAGTTTAGTTTCCCCAGCTTGCCTTGTTTCCCCACCATCTTTAGTACAGCGGCTGAAATGAACATTGCTTTCCCTTCTATTCACTTTTTATGTGTTTATGTATGCAAGAGACCGTATAAGTAACTTTTGATTTTAGGATCACAAATAGTTCTTTCAGATTATATTTGACTATTTAGCATTTGTACATGATCTCTTTCCTTATTGTGTCTTTCTTCATGCCTTCTCCTCCACTACTCTTTCTCCTCTCTCATTTCCACCTCATTGTCTTCCTCTTCAAGCTTCATCTTCTGCACCGAAGTCAGGAGATGAGGCTCTAAAAATAGTATCATTACTACAATGTACTGGCTTGTAGAAGACATCTTGAGGTTTTAATTACTAACTATACTGGTGTGGTTAAAGGTTTCCATACAGTCACAATGGGCATGAATGTCATGGTAATTTGAGTCTTTTAATGATTTCTTTGAGCTCTTCTCTTTCCAGGTAATCACTTTTTATTGTAAGTTATAAAAACAGGATTGATTGGTCAAAAACTTGGGGGAGAACTTTCGGTCTAGCAGAATCAACATCAAAGTTTTGTACCTTCCGGTGCCAACAACAGTCCAGGCAGATCATCCCCCTCAAATTCCTCAGAGAGGGGGAATTCTCCCTGCTGTTAGTGTCTGAGTGCAACGGTCTATTCTACAATGGTAAATGGTAAATGGCCTGTATTTATATAGCGCTTTTACTAGTCCCTAAGGACCCCAAAGCGCTTTACATATCCAGTCATCCATCCACCCATTCACGCACACATTCACACATATACAATACATATATGTGTACAATAAAGGATAAAACAGTGACTTTTAGCCAGCATAGTTTGATCCTCATCATCGTCAGATAGGCTCATGTGGCTCTGTTTGAAAAACAGGCTTTAAAGTGGTCAGTGCAGTGTTACTGAGCACAGTGCAGGCCCTGCATTCTTTTACTGATGTTACGACTATCACGGTGTGCAGTGTATTTCATCCCAGTACATCCCTACCAGTGTCACCATGGAAATACAGCTCCTCATATCAATGATGAGTAGCTGACGTGGTAGGGTCATCACTTCCACTCCACCTGGTGCCAGTCGCGTTGGTGTTGAGTTTTATTTGGTTATATTTTATCAGTTGTCTAATGTAAGAGATCTATCGTGTGGACTCTTTCAGTGGCTCCAGAGTGCGATGCTTTACATTCACCTAATGAGTGAAAGCAGCCTGGTTTGATCCCTGGAGGAACCAAATACACTGCTTAGTTAACTGTCCCAACAGACTGGGAAATAAAGTATTTGCAGGGAAAAACTTGGACATATGAGAGAAAGTGAGTTATGGCGCTATGATTTATGACAGGGGAAGTAAGAAAAAAATTGGCTTGGTTTGTCCCCAGTATACCTTTTTTGCTTTCTTCTGACCAGTGCTTGTGCTAGGTCCTCATCGGGGTCAGAGTTTTCTCCAGCACCAGGTCCCACTGACTACTTTGTCCTTTCACATATGTATCTATTACTATTACGCTGCATCGGCTCACTCACAGCATGGCTGTTATGTAATTTCTTCTTCGTCTTCTTCTGTTTTACTGACAGCTGGCAACCCATTTAATTAGAGCAGGTAGTTGTACTGCCCTCTAGTGGAAGAGAATGTAATTGTTCTGCCCGATACCCACACCGATCGCTTAGATTACTAATCAGGTGGAACCAGATAATCTTCCACGGCACACCTGATCATTTCTCACGGCACACCTATGTGCCGCGGTGCAGTGGTTGGGAAACACTGCCTTAGCTGAAGAGGAGTGACTGCGTCAACCACCGTACCTGTTTTTACTGGTCACCTCGGGTTTCTATCACTTTTCACTGGTTCCCTAAGCCACCGTAGTTTTTGTGTCTAAAAGCTATTATGTTCTGTAGTGGCATGATCTTTCATATTTTTCTCCTCATGAAGAGAAATCCCACATCCAGACCCAAACATGAGTGTGTCTGCTAACAGGAACTGTGTGTTTAATAAAGTGTGATATTACTCGGTGCCACACACATGTCAGTGATTCACTGACTGTTACACTGTTACACTGTTACACTGTTCTTTCATTCCACAAACACACACTGGCTTCTTTTGCATCAGTTACACATTCACCATTCTGCTGCTCACTGGCATCAGTGTCTGAAAACAATAATAAATACAGTTTATTTATAATTAATTTTAATGTTGCATTGAAGCTGCCTGACGTAAACAGCTGTTTAGAAAATTACTTGTTTGAAAGGTTTCCATCCGTCCCTGATTTAGACGTTTGCTCCAGCTCTTCAGACCTCACCCTGGGGACTGGAAGGATCAGTGGCCTGCCATGTTTGTCTGTAGCAGCTTTCTTTGGCTAATAGTCAACTTTAGAGAGTTGCATAGAAAGTGGGCTCGGTCCTGTTTTCAAAAGCATACATATTTGCACATAGACAGGCTTGAGTCCTTTTGTGTATTCAGCAGCTGTGTCACTAGTGATGGAGCCCACTGAGAGAGCACTGGTACGAATGACTGACAAAATAACACCACCCACACTAGCAGCACCCACTCACAGGTAAAGTGCTGCTCCTTTCAGTAATCTGTTTTCTTTGTGTATGTGGCCCCTATTTCTCCTAGATCACAGTGACAGAGACTGTGCTGTTTCTGGTCCAGTACACGTCCAAGGAGTTTGACCGTTTAGAGAAGACGGTGGCCACCGGAGACTGCTGTTACCTCAACCCACTGGTACGCAGGACATTCCGCTTCCTCGGTAAGTTTTAGGCGTGTGTATGCTTGTTTCTGTTACTTCACCTGTCAAAGCTGAATGTTTTTCCATAAGTCTGTGAGAAAACTGGCCACATGTGACATTCACATAATAAACTAGTTAGTTGAGTTTGTTGATCAGGTCCTTTGATCAACAAACACACTTTTTCCCACTAAACTGAAAAACTAAGATCGACTACAGGAACAGCACTGATGTTTTGGACGCTAGAAACAACTTTTCTTTCACTCAACCTGAACTAATCGTCTCAGTAAAGCTCCACCTGTTTGCTCTTTGCATTGTGTAACTGTGCCAGCGTCATCATTGCTGCTGCTGTTGGGTTATCAGTGTTTCTGATTAAAACTGGGGGCTCCTGAATACGTTTGTGTTGCAGGTCTGTTTTTAGTGGCAAATGTGGGTGCGTTTGCATTTCCACAGTGACAGTGGTGCTCTACAGAGCCATGCCTTAAACGAAGAGAAAGACCTCTTGGATAAGTATTATTTAAACCATGAAAGGACATTCATTACCTTTAAGTCCAACTACTTGTTCTAGCCTTGCCAGGAGAATATTGTGATCAACCGTAGGGCTGTGCGATATGACCAAAATCTCATATCCCGATATAAGACATCTATCATCCCGATAACGATATAAATCACAAGAATTTAACATTTTCTGTAAATTCTGTGAATCTCAGGCAGATTGACTTGCATTGAAGTGTTTCCAGCTGGGCGTCATGTACCTGGAGTTGAGACTTTTAACCGATGCATGAAACGATACATTTTTAGACATAAGTTGTAACGGCCGTTGTTTTCTTTGTGAGTATTTATTACACGGCGTGCTGCCGGGAAAAGCCTGCTCTAACGTTTGAGTCTAAGGTTTATTTTTTAGCACCCGATGGCTCTTTTTTGCTTCTCATCCATAAATGCTCTCCATACTCTTTCATGGGATTTAGTTTATTTTGAAAAGTCTCAACAGGATTTTGAGCTTTATTGTAAAAGGTATGCAAAACAAACAAGCAGACGGCGGAGCCACGCCATTTTTTTACCGTCTTGGTTGCTAACGACAACGTGTAAAAACAGGCACTTGTCCGTCCGTAGTGTGGTTATATTAAATATAAGACAAAGAGAGAACTTTAAGAAACTAATATAGCCACTACAGTGACCATCAAAATGATGAAAAACTAGAAAAATTTGCATTTCCTGCGAAAATGCTGTGTGGATGCCTTAACGCTGAAGATGTCTGCTGAAAAAAGCAGAAAAGGTTGAAAAAAAAAATGTTGCCCTGAGCAGGATTCGAACCTGGCCCTTCTGGTACTCAAGGCAGGCACATATCTCTCTGCGCCACAGTCTTTCTCACAAAGAAGAGGTGGAGAGACTGACAATTGTGCTGAAATGAGCAGAAGCTGCGGAGAATAGACTACTTGCACTAGGGCATGTGACGTATTTCCGTTTCCAAATAGTACCGCTTGTGCGTTTCCGGTACGTTTGCTTATCTATCGGTAGCTATGCTAATGTCGCTTCAGAATGAGTATAAAAAGGAAAGTATTTAAAACAGAACATTTTCAAAAACAGGAGAAGAAATACTCCGAGCATTGCTGTGTCCCACTTTGTTCAGCTTCAGCCAAATTTAACGGCATACTAAGTTTTCATGCCTTTCCGACCCATTCCGACTTGAGAAGACAATGGCTGGTAAATATACGCCGGGATCATTTCACGATTACCTCTCACACCAGGCTCTGCTGCAGACACTTTGCCAGTGATCAACTCATAGAGCCAACAACCCTCGATGGTCGAAGGCGGCTTATTAAAGGTGCTGTACCAACACTTTTTGAGTGGAATGGCTATAAAGTTGAACCACCGCGGCATAGTGTTTGGGAGAGAACGGAGTGACGCCCTGAACTAGTTCCTCCTGACGATCAAGAAGAGCACAGTCTTACAAGAGATCATGACTACTGCTCAGTCCCTGAGCCATCTGCATTGGACATATCTGCATCAGCTGCAGAAGACCTGTCCAAAGACGTGGAGACTCTGAGGAAGAAAATACAGGAGTTACGTGTCCAGCGAGAATTTGGGTTACAGCGTTTTGCTGACATCCGATTCTATACCAGGTACATCTAAGTTCTATTCAAGCTAACTGTTTAAAATATACCAAGGTCACCATCAGTTAAATTTCGAAAGTTTTTCCAGTCTTAATGAAAACAAAATAGAAATTTACTTTTTCTCTGCTGATTGTATGTTTTATGTAGATGCTTTAGTATTTAAACAATATCCTAATGCTACAGGTAAAATACAACACCAAATACTCTTAATCAGACTATTTTATACAGCAATGCCATTAGCATATTTGTCACAGTTCACATTATTTTTATGTCAGTGTGTAATGTTAATTAATGATTGACACGATGTATGTCTCTCTCGTGAATAGATTTCCAAGCTATGATCATTTGATGGCATTCTGGGTTTTGATTGAGCCTTGCATCTATAAAATGATCCGGGTTTCAAGAGCCAAGTCAGCTGCCAATCGGAACGAAGAAGTGTTGACACCTGCACGCACATCAACGGTAGGTTATGGGTTTGTTGGTAGTTAGAACTAGAGGTGTAATGTTATTGTATTTATGTACAATAACATTACATTATGTACAGTAGCATACATACACAGGTGTATGTATGCTAGACTCAGTATCCTTTACATACATACACCTGTGCACTACAGCACCTCATTGTTTACCCCATGGTACAGTATGGTATGCATAACCATTACAAAACATTTAGCCAAGAAAAGAATAATTTTACTAGTTCATAGCTTAAGGAGTAACATTTTCCCTTTTGTTTTCACCTTCCAGAGGCAGCTGCTACAGCCAATTGATGAGTTTTTTCTTTTCCTGGTTTTCCTGTCAGTTGGTTTGAAGGAGAGGGACCTGGCACACCAATTTAACATACACCAGTCCACAGTGAGCCGCATTATTGCAACATGGACAAATTTTCTTGCCACTGCACTGGGGTCTCAGTGCATCTGGCTTACACGTGAAGGAGTGCAAGCTTACTGAGGAATTCAAAGATTTCTCAGACACCCAGATGATCCTTGACTGTACAGAGCTGAGGTGTCAGACACCATCCTCACCACTTCTCCAAAGTGAAATGTACTCTTCGTACAAATCCCACTGTATGATGAAAGCCCTGGTTGGCATAGCTCCACATGGTCCAGTGACATTCATCTCTAATCTGTATGCTGGTTCGGTTAGTGACAAGGAACTATTCAAACAATCAGGCATTGCTGAGAAGTTGACTGAAGACATGGCAGTGATGGTAGATAAGGGCTTCCTAATCACTGATTGTTGTAAATGCAAAGTGTACTGCCCACCTTTTCTATCTAAGCAGAAGCAGATGCCAGCATACCAGGTTAAGGAGACGCAGGCCATAGCCAGACTCAGGGTACATGTGGAGCGAGTCATTAGGAGGATCAAACAGAACAAACTTTTTGATAGCATCATTACCATGTCACATGTTTATAATATCAACCAACTGTTTGCAGTGGCATGTATGCTGTCAAATTACCAGAACACAGCATTAGTTAAAAAATGGGTTAAGTGAGACAAGATGGATTTTTCCCAAGACACCAGTGCCAGTAACTTATGGAAAATGACCTGCAGCTGAGGCCACTACAGTTGCATTTCTTCCTTCTCAGCTGACAATACTTGATTACAGAACTGGTACTTGAGTGCCGATAGTTGAGTTTCAGTTATTGATAATTCAAATTCATTGCAAATGTTTAATGTTAATAATACTGTTTAATTATACTACTATTACTACTATTCAGATTCAACAAAACTGTTTATCAAAATTATAAAGTAAATCACTAAATCGTTTTAAAACCATAAGTGACATTGAACTTTTGTAACATCAAAAATACCATTTGTCATTTTCTACAGTTCAGTTGTGTTATTGTCTAAATGTATATCAGTATGCTAGGCATGGAGTTTTAAATACTTACCATGTAAATAAGTTCTGCACAAATTCAACGTTTTAATGTGTGTTTTAAAAATTAAATTGATGCCATTGCTTAAATAACAGTTTATTGATGTCACATAAAGGTAACATGTAACAACAAAAGAATTCATGAAATATATTGAAAATAAAACATCAGTTATTTTGTTCCAGCCAGCCTGAAGGATCTGTTTTTCTTTTTGCTGTTTTCACTGTTCATTTTTTCAAACACAGGTATCTTGGCATATATATGTAAAAAAAGAAATAGTCTGCCTTTTCTCTGATTGCATTGTGCACATCTATATCCATGTATATTCTTTGCACTAGGTAGTCCTCTTGTGCCCACACAACAAAGTCACACCACTGCATCCCACTGATGAGCAGTTGTCCTTGCACTTGCCAGTAATATGCGTGGCTCTTTTTTAGTTTAGGGGTACCACGTTCCATCTGCACATATTTGCAGTCAATAAAGTTTTGTACATTGGGACATTTGAATTCGACGAAGCCAAACTGGGGGTATTCATTGGGGTCAAAAACAACACCATCAGGAGATGCAGCAAGCAATGGGGTGAATGACCAGACCACAGGGTGAGTAGTTAACATTCATTAGCCTACTATACTCTGCTGCTATTGCAGGCTCCATCTCAGTTCCTCTCCTCATGTCTGCTGTCTGCCTTGTTCCCTTCAATATACGCTCTGCTAGTGACTCGGCCGAGCTCTGGCCTCTGACGTGACACACCTCCCGAAACCTAGAGGCAGTCACTCTGGGCCTGCGGAGCTGATGCCACTCAGACGAAGAGCTTTGCTCACGTGTAGCTTCCTCTATTTTGTGAGCCATTTCCAGAGTTACAGACAAGCTTTTCAGATGTAGAAGCTCTTCTTCTGAGCACACAAACACACAATCTGATGGCAAGATGTCATACCCCTCCAGAGGCAAGTGCGGTGTTGGTGGTGCATCGCGGTGTAGTGTGATGTACCGGGTTGTCAAAACCGGCTGCTGATATGACAGAACACTGCCCTCCTGCACCAGCCCAAAGGCACTTTCCACAAGGGGCTTGTCAGGTCTCATGTTCATTGTGGTCACAAGTGGCCTGTCCTCAATATTAAATTTTGCATATGCCTCCGTTATTCTGAACAAGCAGGGATCTGGTAACGGACCCACCATGCCTCTGTAGAAGCCACTCCTAAAGAAAACATCAATGACAATAATGTAAGGAAGAAGGTTATTATACTGAACAACAACTAAACTAAAAACTAAAAGGTGTAAAACAGTGGTGCATAAGTTAGAGACTGGGATGTATATGTACATGACTGAGTTAGCCGTCTTCAGAAAGTGTAATGTTGTATGTAAATTAATACCTATTCTGACACATGTATGTATGAAAAAAATAGCAACATACATTTGTAACACGTGAAACCAAATTTTACAAATGTAATTACCGTACTCCAGTCTGGGCCATCCTATTTGGTACCGGCTTAGTGAAGATCATGGAGTTGATGGGTCCTGGCTTCACACCCTAACAGAAGACACATTTACTATGGATGGTGTTGCTGTTCATATGTAAACATGGACTAATTCAAAAACTTTAACCTCATTTAAATTACCACTGTCCGTGGCTTGTGCCATTGCTGTTCAGATTCCGTGCAGCTATGCACAGGGGGGACAACCGGCACTCTGAGTTGTGAGTAGTGTGCTGTTTGGAAGAGCAGTGCCACTGTGTGATTGCACATAACAGCGCCTGCCACACAGGAGCACTGGCTATGTGTCAGTATCACCGGCGATGAATCCAGAAGCTTAATCTAAGAAGAAAGAACGAAAATTAAAAATGTAACATCTTCATGGAAGAGCTGAACAGGAACATAGTTCAGTGTTATGGTTACGTACCCTCCTGAATGCTTAGTGTTTCCTTCTCTCCCTATTAAAACAACTTAACCATGCTTGATAACTGTAATAACTTAGATTGTGTATATTTGCAGTATTAACTTGTTGTCAAATGTTTCTGATCACCCAAACACACGTTGATTTAACTATCTGACTAGTCAAATTAGGAGTGATAAAGCAGGGAGACAAGGAAAACATTCAAGTTGATGGGCCTTTAGGAATGAACTTAACTAATGCTTAAATGAACTGAACCCCACAGAACGGGGATTAACAACTTTACACAGCTTCCTGCCTACACTTAGTCTGTGTGGTGCCTCACTCTTCCTCATCGACCTGTAGCACAGGGCTCTCACACCGACCTCCCCTGACGACCTGTCTTTATTGGACACTGAATAAAGATACAAGTACCATTAGCATTATTTCTGTATTACTCATTTCAGCATGTCTTAAACATATATATTTTACACTTAGCAAGAGTAGCATTAGGTAGTTAACTACCTCCATAGTTAGCCAACTACCTAACGCCATTATAACAGTGTCTAACTACAAAAGTGACATTAGTTAAGAAAACCTCAACTATAGTTTAGGACGACATAAAACACCGTTTAAGAAAACATGTAATGTAGAGAACTGACATCAAATGAAGGACATAGCGGAGTAACGTAGTGTTTGCATTTGACGTTAGCTAGCGTTTCTTTGTCGGTTAATTTACGTTTTCTTACCTTCGTAGTTGTGTATATATGATGCAGCATATAACTTAAATCCTTTATCTGAACATCGGTGATGTTCAATTTTGGGAGCTCTTGTAGGCATCGAGTGTAGAACGTCGCCATGGTTTAACCGCACCGGAAGCACTGGAGCAGGACTACATAGAACGCGGAAGTGTTAGTGCAAATAGTCCATTGGGCTGATAAGAGGTGGAAAGGCTGAAAATTTTACAGAAGAGGTGAATAAGTAGAATTTCTGCTGAAAAGAGATGAAAATTCTGCTGAAAAGAGTTCAATCAGCACAATTTCTACTGAAAAGAGTTTAATCAGCAGAATTTCTACTGAAAAGAGTTGAATAAGCAGAATTCTCCTGAAAAGAGGTTTTTGCTGAAAATAGCAGAAAAAACTGAAAAACTTTTCTGAAAAGAGTTCAATCAGAAGAATTTGTGCTGAAAAGAGTTCAATGAGCAAAATTCTGCTGAAAAGAGGTTTTTACTAAAAACAGCTGAAAAGCTGGTATTTGTGCTGAAAAGTGGTGAAAAAACTGAAAAGTTTGCTGAAAAGGGCTGAAAAAGCTTAAATTTGTGTTGAAAAGAGTTAAAAAAGTTTAACTGTTGATTGAAAGAAATGTTGCCATAAGCGGGATTTGAACCCGGGCCTCCAAGTCTGAGAACTGACGCTCATCTCACTGAGCTAAAACACAGGTCAGCCCGGCAAGGAAAATCAGTGAGGCCACTGATGATATGGCAGAAATGGGCAAAAAATATTGCAAAAAAAATTCAATATCTCAAAAAGTATAGAAGTTATGAACACCAAAAGTCATAGCCGGCATTAGCAGAAAGAGCAGAATTTTTTAAAGTTTGAACGGTGAAAATCGGATGAAAACTGTGGGAGTAGTTAAGTGCCAAAAAGTGTACGGAAGCAACTGGAATATAGTGGAATAAAGAATAAAGAGAAACAGGATCTCAATAGTGTTTGTGTGGATGCCCTTGAGGGCATCCACACAAATATTGACGTAAACAGTTTCTTTTGCGACACCACGAAAAAAACGATAGCGTAAAATGAAACGATGGACGTTTTTATATCGTCAGCTGATATATATCGTTATATCGAACAGCCCTAATCAACCGCATCGTTAAGTCAAATAAAACTAGGACCACTGAGCGCCCTGAATCAGCAGTTAAAAGGAGGTCATTAAAAACTCTTAATAGCGCTGTCTCGGTACTGTGGCGTGGTTTAAACCCAGATTGGAATTTCTCGCTGATTCCATTAGTCTCTAACAAGGTCAGCAATTTATGAAGGACTATTTTTTCCGAGATTTTCCAATAATGGCGGTTGAGGCTGTGATGCTGTGTTCTTTGACCAGGAGAGATCTTCTGAGATGTGCACACACAGGAACTTGGTGCTGCTTACCCTCTCCACAGCAGCACTGTTGATGGTTAGTGGGGTGTGCAGGGTGTGAGTTCTCCTGAGGTCTGTGGTGATCTCCGTAGTCTTCTCCACATTCAGGGAAAGGTTGTTGTTGCTGCACCACTCAGCCAGATGGTTAACTTCACTCCACTATGTCTCATCGTTGTTGCTGATGTGACACAGCTGTGTCTGAGGCCAACTTGATGTAGCTGTGTGATGGTGTGCAGTTGAGAAGGGGGCTCAACATACATCGTTGGGAGCCCACGTATTCAGTGTTCTTGAGCTAAAGGTGTTGTTGCCGACCCGTACTATCTGCTGTCTTCCTGTCAGGAAATCCAGCAGCCAGTTACACAGCGAGGTGCTGAGCCCCACCAGATCCAGTTTGTTAATGAGTTGCTGGGGAATGATTGTGTTGAATGCTGAAGTCAATGAACAGCACTCTAACATATGAGTCAGATGTGTGAGGGCTGATTGAAGGCAGTTAAAATTACATCATTGATTTGGCGGTTTGACCCGTATGGACCGGCAGGAATGATTTCCTGTGCCGTTCAGTGGTGCATTTGGGTAAGTTCAGTCTCTCACTGAACACCCTCCTGTGACAGGCCAGGATGTCATAGTGTGGGCGGGAGGTATTGTCCACCATTGTGCTCGCCTTGGACATCATAAGGGAGTCCAGCTCCATCCCCACAACATTGCTGGCTTTCCAGATCAGTTTATCGCGTTTGTTGTGACCATTGGCACCCTCGTCTCCTGGACTGGGGCAGGATGTCTCAGGATGGGCGACGCGGAACACCCACTTCACCTCCAATAACGGGCAGTCCTGGCGGATGTGCACTAGTCGCCCACATCTCCAGCACTCTTGCTCTGATGCTTGTGCTGCTCCGATGAGCTGAGCACAACTTCCATAGCCCTCATGACCTGCAGAGAAACAACAGAGGAGAAGGGGTTAGAGAAGGGGTTAGTATCCATTTCCAGTGGGAGGAAATGGCTAGAGCTCCATAACCACTGGCCGGGCTGGTGATGCCACCGGGTGCCTCTTCCTTTGGGCCAGGACTGGTCAGTTGGTCGCTGCTTGCCCCAGCTGCTCCCATGGTGGTTCCACCCAAGCTGCTTGAGGCTCGCCAGCCAGTGACAGTGAACTCACTCCACTGTTCTGACCGAGACAAACTGCTCCTGGACGACAGTGTCGAGCAGCTGAGGTTTACTTAGGGCTGCAGCTTCCTGGCCGTGGCTTCATGCAGTCGCCTCACTTAAGCGAAGGGCTGTCTGCAACCCTATCAAACTGTTCCGGAACCAGCACCAATGGTCTATCCAGTCTAGGATGGTCCATCTAATTTAGGAAGGGTGCCCTTGCTGTTGCGTGGAGGCTCATAACTGCCACCTGGGCCTCCTCCAGTCAGCAAGGAGCCAGAACAAGTGATGAGGTTTTCCAATACTTCTGTCTGCTGCTTGCTCCAGGCATGTACCTCCTCCAACTGCTTCAGATGCACAGCTGCCAGCTCAGACACCATCTGGGCCAGTGCCCCCATCAGCTACACAGGTTGGGGCTCTGTCATGCCAGCCTGGGTTTCAACACCACTGTAAAAAGAACCTGGCATGACCCATACATGGCTTCTTCCAAAACCTTTTTGCAATTTTCAGTGTCTCTCTGGCAGCTTGATTCCCATTGCACTCCTGTTAGCTGCCTCGATCAGCTGCTTTCTTAGACAGACACCAAGATCCCAACATGAGCTGAAGATGTTCATTTGGACTGAGCAGCATGGGCAGGATAAGCAAAGAGGACATCAGAGGGACAGCTCAAAGTTAAAGAGGTTGAGATGGTTTGGAGATGTGCAGAGGAAGGATACTGAATGGTGGACAAAGGATGATGAAGATGGACCTGAAGGGCAGGAGGGGAAGACCTCAGAGGAGGTTCATGGATGTAGTGAAGGAGGACATACAGAGGGATGGCCACTAAAGGATGCAGCGAAAGAGAAGAAGAAGAAGAAGAGCCCATGCGATAATATCCAACTTCAATGCAATATTTTTCTCACACGTCACACAAAAGGGCTAAGGAGAAGATCAGAGTAACAGAGTCAGTGTGTAAGAATCATTCACCGCAGGTTGGCCTCTTCTCTCTGATGGGTAATTGAGAGATGGAGATAAGACTGAGGAGTATTACATAGTTCCTTAGGGATGAATCCACTTGGGGGCCTGGCTTTATCCTTGCATTTACACATTCAGCACACTATTCATGCTGCTCCTTAACATTAACAGTCCTCTCATTGCAGACTAAAGCTCCTTTTATCCCTTTATCTTATATTGGAATTGGTTGTCTTGCGTTAAACAGTGCCAGAGTGTATCAGAATAAAGCTCATGTCTTAGTGTTAATTGATGTCAGTTATGAAAGTGCTCCACAGTGACTTTATGATAAAGTTGTCTTTTCCCAGCAACATGGAGAAGAAGGATGAAGAGCTTTAGCTGCAGAGGGGTTTTGTAAAGTGATGAAAGTGTGCCACATTAAGACCCTCCTCTCGTGTTAGGGTCGGCACCGACCCATTTTAAATTTCAAATGCATAAAAAAATCACATACATTTGTTTATTGTATCAAGGCTTTTTGACTTTGTCAGGAATCTCTATTTCTACAAAATAAAATAAAAAAAATTATTTTCACTAAATTATAAAATGCCCTAGTTGAAATTATGACCTTTGTGTTGTTAGGGTCGGTTTCGACCCAGGTATAATATTATGAGTATAAAGCAATAATTAAAGCCAAAACTGAAATCATAAGTGCACTGTCAGCTAAAACGCTTACAGCAAGCGCCTCTCCTAATCATATGAGCTTTAGGGGATTCTTATTTTGCATGTTTTTTGCAGTATACCCGCACAAAAACAAAACAAAATAAACACGGGCATGTGAGGTGACTTCACTATTTGAGTGGCCATTTGACTTCCAGAGTGCACATTTACAATTTGCAGCATACAAAAAATGAGAAGAAGATTCACAGTGAGCTAAGTTCAGGATCATATTTTTGGTGAAAATGAAGGAGAGGACACAGAGCAGCATAGCGATTCAGATGGGCAGGTTTCTAAGGAGGAAGACAATGTGGACTATCATCCAGAAGACACAGACACATCTGATCAGAGGTGGAGGTCGCTGGTGCTGAAGCTACTCCGGCTGAAAGATTCAAGTCCAAAAATGGTAAGATCTTTTGGAGCTCAGTACCTCATGATGTACATGGCAGGGCAGCTGCTGCAAATGTCATCAAAATGACCCCTGGAATCACAAGGTTTGCTCTGACCAAAGTCAGTGACATCAAGAGATGTTTTGAGATATTTATGCCATTGTCACTAGAAAGAATCATCATTACTATGATAAACCTTGAAGGAAAAAAAAGTCCATGGCGACATGATGAGGAATACCTGGATGCTTTCATTGTTCTTGCTGGAGTGTACAGATGCTGCAATGAGGCCACTGATCGTCTATGGGATGCATCGACAGGCAGAAACATTTTCTGGGCAACGATGTCACTTCACACATTTGATATCATTTTGATTCAAGAGTCCTCAGATTTGACAACAGAGAGACCAGACCGAGGTCTGACAAGCTTGCTCCCATCAGGGATGTCTGGGAGAGATGGGTGCAGCTTCTTCCACTGATGTTCATCCCAGGGCCAGTGACAGTGGATGAACGTCTTGTCCACTTTTTGAGGAAAATGCCCCTTCCGGCAATATATACCCAGTAAGCAAGGGAAAAACGGCAGAAAAATCTGGGAAGCCTGTGATGCAAAAACCAACTATGCCTGGAATGTACAGATTTTCACAGTCAAAGCTGCGAGTGGCACCCCTGAGAAGAAACAATGAAAATGTGTGGTCCTCCATATGACCACTGGACTGCAGGATCACAATATCAGCTGTGATATTTTATTTTATTTTTTACCAGATATGACCATGGACAAGAACTTCACAAAGGAAACTGAGGTGAAGCTGTATCATTGGGAAGTGATAAAAAGCCCACAATTACCCACGGCTATACCCAAAACAAAGGAGGAGTGGACTTTTTCTTTTTTTCAGTTTATATTAAAGGTCTACTGCTAAAAAAACAAACTTTTTTTGTCTTTTCTTGATGTAAATGTCTATGGGTCGAAATTGACCCGTAACACCATCGATGTCATTTTAGTTATTAATCTTAAAATGAAAAAAATCAATAAAACAGATTTATTTAGGAGATGTGTCCTATACCCCTCAGTAATACTCAGGTAACACAGAAAACTTTTATTTATTAATATGATTCTCTTGAGGTTAATTTTACAGTTTTTTTTAATTGAAATCGAGGGGTATAGTGACAAAAAAAGACCCAGAGGCCCACGCCAAAGGTATTAAAACCAACATTTTCATGGATAAGGAAGCCTAACAAGGTAACCAAGAGATGAGAAACAAATTGGATGATAACTTATTGTTTTTAGTATATTTTATAGCTGATTTAATTCACGGGTCAAAACCGACCCGCTAACATAAGAGATGATAACAGAAAGCTAACATGAGAGGAAGGTTAAGAATCAACACCATCCCCGCTAGAAGAATGACTTTAATGCAGATTCAGAATTGCTTTACCCTAAAACCGAGGCTCTGGCTCGAAGAGGAGAACTGCCACAAAAACAATATTTTATCCAACAAAGGAAAAGCTATTCTAAAAGCAAGAAGGAAGAACTTCATCATTATGAAGCACACGTCATTAGCACAATGTAGAGGCTATAGAACGGAGATAGATAGCTTAACTAAAAGCCTCACTTTAACTCTGTAATTCTCTCTGCTACAAGGTACAAAAGTGTCTTAAGCAAATGGCAGCTCAATTATACAAATAAAACAAGACGAGGATAGTGCTTTGCCCTCTGAAAAACTACTAATCACTGCGCCTGGCAAAAGAAAAAGACAGGCTTGTCAGAGGAAGCAGCAAGGAACTCAACCAAAAGTAAAATAAGATCAAATGAAATATAAATCCATGGAGGGCTGAGAGGGTGAAAATATGACATGCTGTTATTTTGAATTAAGCCTATTTGGTTCCTTTCTCAGCTCAATCTCATAGTAAAATTTAGAACAGCTACACTTGTGAACAGTGAAAATTATAGCACAATCCTATTTCCAAAACAGTTGGAAAATGTAAATAAAAGATTTCCCAATCTCATAAACCCACATCTTAATCAGAGGGCTTGATAGAACTAGAATCCCTAGAATAACTAGCACAATTTTTGAGTGGGTTGGAGGTGGGAGAATATGTCTGTGAAGGTTCTCAGTCAGGTGGGAGAAGCACTCAAACTACTTTGGTGTTTCAGCCCTTATGTGACAATATGATTCTTCATTTAGACTGACATGAACTACCACTTGCCACCAATACGAGACATCATCACTTGTGTAACCCCGATTCATTGGGTGTTTCGGCCGCAAACAACCATCTGCTATCTATGAAGGGAAAATGTACCATAGCAACATCCCAAAAAAGAAAAACAGGAACGAGGAAATAACAACAGGCAGTATGGTGGTTCATGCAGTGAGGACACCCCCACTCTCGTCACAGGCACCTGACTCACCAGAGCCCAAACACCAACACCTATGGTGGTGAGAGAATGACCCATGAACTCAGAGACCCTAAGCAGCCGCAACAATGAAGGTCAAGATCAAGCCACAGTGCACCAGCATGTAGAATCACAAAATGTACAGGAAGGTCTCTACCAGAGCCCACAGCTCATCAACCAAGGTCTAACAGAAAATAGATGGCTCATCCCAGACCCACCATAGCAACATAAAGACTGGAAGGAGCCTGCAGGAGCCGATGTACTGCAAAAAGACCCACAGAGGACACCTGCCAGCACAACCAGGGCGCTGAAGCACAACCCCAGTTGCATGGGCCCACCCAGCCACCCAGCCACCCACCCCCACCACTCCTGCCATCCCCCGATAGAGCAGAAGGTGCCCACCCCAGACAGCCGGATGCAGGGACCAGGCATTGGGCCTGCCAGGAGGACCCCAGCACAAGGCAGAGATAAAGGGAAGAGAAAGGACAGGAGGGGGGGGAGTAGGCGGGATCCGCCAATCTCCTGCCTCATCACCTCCAAACGCCAGATTGAATTGAAATTGAAACATCTTTTACATGTGTTAGTGGTTGTAAAGGGCTGTGGGTTGGACATTTTTGTCTTAACTGTGTTCTTTAGTTGTTGTTGTTAAACAGATGACTGGCTGATAGAACCTTACAGAGGTTTTATTTTGAGTTTGTGATTTCAAGGGTTTTCACCAGGCCGTTAAGGTGCAGAAGATCAAAGGGTTTTTGAGGCAGTTATGGCGTATAACTGAAGCGGTAATAAAGGGGAAGTCTGAAAGTTTCATTCCATCGATTGTGTGCTTCATTCTGGTGAATCCATCTTATGATGTATTTTATTCGGTTAGCTAAATAGTAACACAGTCTAAGGACTGAAAACATTTTGATGCAATCATTAAGGAAAAATTATTAATTTGGAGTAAGTGAGTGATAATTTGGGGGAGGTAATTATACCTAGCTTTTGATAGCTCAAAAGTTCAAATCTTGGTCTGCAGGAATCATTGAGTTCTTCATTATTGGAAGTATTATTAGTAATTCATTTTGACCAATCTGATGTTCGTGAAAAATTTGTAATGAGATGAAATATGTCCTTTACTGAATTTGTTGGTTCTTGTAAATACAGTAATATATCATCAGCATATAAATGAATTTTGTGTTCTAATATAGAGGTTTGATTACCTTTGATATTTTTGTGGAATGGCAAGTGGTTCTAAGAAAACTGCGAATTATTAGGGTGAGAGTGGGGATCCTTGTCTTGTCCCTCTCTCCATGCTTAAACATTGAGAGATGATCCCATTAGTGGTGACCTTGGCCTGTGATGGGGTATAGAGAGTGGTTATCTAATAATTAATAATGCTGGGCACCCTTTTATATAGGTGACAGAGATCCTCTGGATTGTTCTGGGAATATGATTCACTTGGGTATGAAACTTGCAGACTGTTGTTTTAGTTGAAGGAATTAGGTTTATTATAGGTCGTGTTCAAATTTACCTGCTCTGCCTCGGGGTGTCTAGAGGCAAGAATCAAGCGCACCATGTGCTGAGCATGCAGAGTGGATATACCTAAAGGAGCTGCTGCAGCTGTAACTGAGTTAGTGTGATTGAGTTGTGCCGTAATGAATCAGTAAGTGTTATTCCCTTGGCAAGTTAATTGGCATGATGCTGGTTGTAACTGTTCGTGCATGTTAAAATTATGTCTCAGTACATTGATACTATGTTGGTAAGATTATTTAGCACTGAGATAACAGCAGTGGCCATAATCTATTCAATAATTACATCCAGTTGTATCAGGAATTAAGTTAAAGGACTTTTTTGCTGTTTAGTTTAACTGTTGCTAGCTTTGCCATATTCGTGCCTTACTATTAGCAACTTGTATGACGTGCTATGAAGCAAATTTATGGTCTACAGTGACCCCTTATGGACACTGGGAGACATCGCTGGTGTCAGATAAATGACGTTATTGTGATTGTGATTACACTTTGATGTAAACAATTCTTCCGTGGGACTTTATTAAAGACAATCAACCCAACATGTTTCTGACTAGTATATCCAGTGTTCCAATATGTCCTCTGCAGGTCGTTTGTGTCACGGTCCTGGGTCGGTGAGCCAGTGCTTTGAGTTTCTTGTGTCTCTGAGTTTTTGTATTATGCTCTTAGTTCTTTGTTGTTATTCTATAGTCTATTGTCTTAGTTTGGCCTTCTTGTATCCTGTTTAGTTCTCCGAGTAGTTAGTAGCTGCCCTCTGTGTCTGTTTGTTGTTGTTCTCTGATTTTCTTAGTTCCTGTCTCCCCTAGTCTAGTTTGCATCTGTGCTACTTCCTGTTTTACTTTGAAGGTCTGTGTCTCATGTGAGTGTATCCTACTTTGCTCACTTGTCTCGTCAGTTCTGATTTCTCCAGCTGTGCTCCCCTTCTGTGTCTCATTCCCCTCGTTACTTCCCAGTGTATTTGAGCCCTATGTTTCTCTGTGTCAGTGTTGTGATCTCCGTCATGCTGTGTGTTTCTCCCTGTGTGTGTGTGTTTTATTAGATTCGTCTCAGTTTAGGATTTGTAGACGTTCTTTGTTTAGCAATTAAAGCTGCCATTTGGAGTTCAATCCCGTTTCTAGTGAGTTTGCGTTTGGGTCCAATTCCTGCCTGCACACAGCCGAAACATGACAGTTTGGTTACCATCTGTCCTTAGCTGACTTGAGCTGGTAGTACTTTCTACAGTCTAGGTTGTGGATTGACTCAGGAGCTACATTTCCTCCTTTGCCAGAAAAATCCTGTGGCTGGCACCCTAAAAATCTATTTATTTTTTTAAAGGGTAGAAATAAGGTTTTTGCTACTATCATCTAATGGGTCTCAGGGCTGTCAGTTTCTCTTTACAGTAACATTAGTAGCAGCTGTTATTCCAAATTATAAAGTACTCTTTAAAATACACAATCTGGAAATCCCATTTTATGCAGCATGCCTGCCTGTGTCGATTATGGTGCATTTATGCATGACTATGGATAAGTACTTTGGGCAGGCTTGTTGGCACAGTGAGTGAGCACAGATGAATGAATCCCAGAAAGACTGTGCTGTGCTGTGTGGAGTAATGAAGGCTCCACGTCGCCTGTTTGCTTGGGCCTGCCTGAATCTCTGAGCCTCAACGCCAAAAGATTCCTGAGTTGATTTGACTTTTAAGCTGAGGAGTTGCTTTGGGGTGTTAAAGGGTATCAGCACAAAGTGTTAAAAAGTGAAGCAAGATAGAGACCTGTTAGCTCCGCTGTTGTAGTTTTCCACTTTTTTATTTTGGTTATGATACATAAATAGTGTCAAGATATATGACATGTGTCTTCACATTACTGAAAGAGCCACATTTCTGATTAGTCAGTGTCAGCATGAAAGGCTTCCATCTGGGACTGCAGCGAATGCTGAAGCATCTTTCAGCTTGAATTATTCTATAACAACCAACACTTGTTTCCAAAACAAGACGATGCATAATATAGCAAGTTTGGTGATAAAAGTCTGAGTGAACCTCACATTCACACAGATGGGATGGCAGATGGGCAAATGAACAGCTGTGTGTTGTATGGGACATCACCTCCCATCTCTAGCAGTTTGCCTCCTTGAAACATTCATTCACAGCACCTGCTGTAAAACTGATCTAGGCACATGTTACTGACTATAAATCACTGGATCTCTAACTTCACTTTAAACCACACGTGTATCTTCCTTAGCTGTAAAAAGTCCGTATTTGCAACGTTTTTTTGAGATTTTAAAGTGCGATATCAGGGACGAGTCAAATAAAGAAAGAAATTAGGTAAATATGAATCTTAAATACATAAGGAAACAGTAACACTATATTATCTAAGTTGAATGAAGAATAATAAGTACACTCTGACTGGTTGTCCTATGCTTACTACACCTTACACCTACAAAAGGACTGTTGGACTATGGAGACCCATTTGGTCTCAATGGTTTTTGGTCTTTGAGGGTTTGGTGACTTTTTGGCATTTTCCACCTCAGCAGTTGGTGAAACCGCTCGGTGATTTTCCATGGTCTCCATGCTGTGGTTCCTAAATGCTTCCAGGGGGGTTAGGACTCATTATTTACATGCTTGGCTGGATGCTTGACTCAAAACACCTGGATTTAAAGTTTAAGAGATCTATTCCAATATAGCATAGCACAACTAATCTCCTGCGACGATCTCTGTATAAATTTTACATGATTTAAGGAAAGCCTCATATCATGATGATATTTCTGTAGCAACACCATGTGTTAATGTGAACACACGAGACAAACCCAGAGATGTCTGACATTGACAACTGTGTGTCCACCTCTGATAAAGGTTCAGTAAAAAGGGAGCTACTTCAACAAAGCAGTGATCTGTACAATATGTGAGAAAAGTCTTTCTGGTAAATCTGGAAACAGCAAACTTTCATCAATGGAGTGCAGGGAGAGAGAGGACCCAAAAGTAGACACCCTCAGCAGACTGGGCTGGACTCTGAGTGAGCCTTTACTAGCTGATGAATGCCTTAAAAGGAAACCGAAAGCAACTGGAATAACAGCCAGGAAGCATAGGAACTTAGAAAAATGAAGGGAGGATAAGCTGAAGTTTGAGCAAGAGACAAAGAGAGTCTGGGACAATAAATATGACTGAAGTGGAACGGTAACACACACAAGATTAGACTAAATACAGCGATGGAAGAAAAAACTGGGACAGGAGCTAAACTAAGCAGGGAGAAAACTAACACACATTTTTCAGTTTTATTGTGCAGCTCCTGATGAGTTGCAAGGTTACTTTAGAAGTTGTTAAACTGAAGTGTTACACAGTTACGTTTGTACTTCTCCATCCATCCATCCATCCATTTTCTTCCACTTAACCCCTGGATAAGCTAAAGAAATGGATGGAAAGATTCCCAGACCAACCGAGACATACAACCTCTCCAGTGTTTCCTTGGTCTGCCCCGGGGCCTCCTTCCAAACAGTGTCCAGGGAAATCATTACTTTCTGCTCACATTTGGCTTGTGCTGTGGCACTATATTGCTGCAAATTAGGCAGAGTGCCATCAGTGACAATAGCTTATTTGAAAAGGACACAATAACATTTTCCTTGAAATATTGGGATATTATTTTGAGGCTCTGTCCTCTTGTCAAAGGGGACCATGATGGCACCTTTATTGTGCACCACTGACAGGCAAGATTAGGACCCATAATGCAGAATTCAGCAAGCCAGACACAAGTTTAAAACTTAGCTCTTACTGATGGTGATTCACAGGTAAACAATCCAATCACGGGTCAGGGCAGGAACAAACAAACTGAAAACACAGACTCAAGGAGAGCTTGTGGATGAGAGAGCACACACACACACAACACTAAGTCAAATCCATTTTGGCTGTAACAAGACCAAATGTGGAACAAATGAAGCGCTTTGATGCACTGTACACCTGCGTTTGTAGTGTGATGAAGAAAAACGATGAAGTAGCATCAGTTTCCTCTGTGTTTGTCACAGACCAGCTCACTTTGGTCACCACAGTGGCTCCTGCACGTTTTCTTTGGTATTCTTGCGTCTTTACAAATATTAGAGCGTGCTAGTATTCACACCTGACACATTCCATGTGTTTGCATTTCTGCATGTGTGCCTGAGTGTATCTGTTCATGTGCATAAGTATGCATGCTCACACATGTTTGTAGCCAACATTTGCATGATGTGAACCAAGCCGTCTTGCAGCTCCATAGCCTTCCCTTAACACTCAGGCCAGGCGTAGCTTTGCATAATGACTCACAGGCTGTGCTGCTCAGGGAAGATTATATTTAGAACACAGCCGAGGGTCGTGGGGCACTTGTGCACTCATCTTCAGGAGTCTGTTTTACCTCTGTTGCTTTGCTTGTTGAACTTTACATTTATAAAGTTCGTGCTCAGCCTACTCTGTAAGTGACATTATGTAAAACAGTCCAGATAACATCAATATTTAAAAGTTTTGAGCCCGTTGGGAGCACACTGCACTGCAGCTTTAACCTTTTTTTTAAGTGCACCACTGCTGCTTACAAAGGTATTTTCTTTTCAGCTAAAGTCTCTTGAAGTCTTCCCTAAGCTTCTGGAATTTGATGGAGCAATGTGTAACCTGAAAAAAGCACTGATGTCAGCATCATCTGTAGCTGTTGGGCGGACTGCAGTATTGTTCATGTTTGTGTGCTGCTCACACTCACACGATGAATTAGTATCGGCTAAAACATTGCTCAGACATGGTACTGTTGATTCTGTTCATCTAGACGTTGTCAGTGGCTCATCCGAGTGTCACGCGATCATACTCTAAAGACCTCACAGTACCTAATTTTCCTAATAGAGCAATTTGCTCTTAGGCTTACTCATGGTTCCTAGATGGTAAGTGGTTAATGGTTGCTATATAATATTTTTTCTTCTTTACTTCAGCACTTTGAGCGCTCATTGAGATAATTAAACGTAGAATGGGAGGAAGAGCTTTCAGTTTTCTGTGGAACCAGCTTCCAGTTTGGATTTAGGAGACAGACACTATCTCTACTTTCAAGATTAGGCTTTCCTTTTTGCTAAAACGTATAGTTAGGGCTGGATCAGGTGACCCCTGCTAGTTACACTGCAATAGGCCTAGGCTGTTAGGGGCTTCCCATGATGCACTGAGTGTTTCTTCTTCACTCTAGACATGGGGTGTCCAACTCAAGGCCTCGAGGGCTGGTGTCCTGCAGGTTTTCGATCTCACCCTGGGTCAACACACCTGAATTCAATTCAATTCAATTTTATTTATACAGTGCCAAATCACAACAACAGTTGTCTCAAGGCACTTGAAAGTAGAGATAGAAAAAAAGCTGGTTCCACAGAAGAGGGGCCTGAAAACCAGCGGGCATCCAGGTCTTTATGTCTTTAAGACATTCCTGCAGTTTAACTCATTGGTGTGTGTTATCTGGCTTCATGGACAGATAGAGCTGGGTGTCATCAGCATAGCTGTGTAAATGTATGCTATGTCTTCTAATGATGCTGCCTAAGGGAAGCATGTATAATGTAAACAGAATTGGTCCTAGCACTGAACCCTGTGGAACTCCATAATTAACCTCAGTGTGTGAAGAGGACTCTCCATTTACATGAACAAATTGGAGTCTATTAGATAGATATGATACAAACCACTGCAGTGCAGTACCTGTAATACCTACAGCATGTTCTAACCGCTCTAATAGAATATTATGGTCGACAGTATCGAACGCTGCACTGAGGTCTAGCAGGACAAGGAGGCCTGGAGTTGGACACCTCTACTCTAGACTTTTGATTCCCACTATTGCATGTAATTAACTTTTGTCTAAACTCTCCTGCATTGTGTGTTGTTTGCTGTTTATGGTCTTTCCTTTCTTCGTTTTTTTTCTTCTAACTGGTTGAAGAAGATGCTGCTGCTGTCTGAGCTCCTTGTTTCTGTAGTGTGTGTTATTTGACACACACTGAGATTATTTTCAAACCTTGGGCCTCTTCCCTATTATGTATGTAGTGTTATTCATTCATACAAATAATCATTGTTTTCTATTCAGCTTTTGATGTTTTCTGATCCTTTAGCAGCTTTCCTGCATGTCTTCAGTGAACATTGTTGCTTTTCTTTCCCTTGCCAGTGCAAAGGATTTGTGCACTAATTCTTTCATATCAGACCAGAAGGGCTGATTGTCTTAATAATGCCTGCTGGTGAAGCTTATCAGCAGTTTGAATTGTAAGGGGCTGTTCTCAAAAGCAGCTATAGAAACACAAATAGGAGAGTAAAAGAGCCCTCAGAGAGATTTGTGATATTGTTGCTGCTGTGGAAAAACTCATTTTCAAAGATTAAACGCTGTTTAGAATGTGATATCACCTGCAGCGGGTCGGAAACACAATAAGAAAAACATTATGCTTATGCTATTTATTAGAACTTTATTCAAATTAGAGGACTGTCTCCTTACTGTGCGTTGTAAAGAGTAATTGTGTAGTGAGCAGCCCCTAGTTTGATTTGTCAGAATCAGAATCAGAATCAGAAAGGGGTTTATTGCCAAATGTTGAGCAGGTTTACAACATTAGGAAATTGCTGCGGTGCTTCAGTGCAAACATAGTGTCATAAATAGCACTTAAATAGACATGAAAAAATAAAAGTAGGGATAAGAATTAAAAGTGCTACGTAGAAAGATATGTGCATGAGCTATACATGAGATATATACATGAGAATAAGAATTAAGAGTGCTACGTTGAAAGATATATACATGAGTGCAGGTGGTGATCAGTGCCAAACATGGAATGATGCAGTGAACACAGCGTAGGGTCATGTGTTAGTGGTGGGAACAGTCATACGGTTATTGTTCATGTGTCCAACAGCAGAGGAGAAGAAACTGTTCTTATGGCGAGAGGTTCTGGTGCGAATGGACCGGAGCCTCCTGCCTGAGGGGAGCAGGTCAAACAGACTGTATCCAGGGTGAGAGGGGTCAGCTGAGATCCGAGCTGCATGCCCCAGTGTCCTGGAGGTGTACAGGTCCTGCAGAGATGGGAGTCTGCAGCCAATCACCTTCTCAGCAGAGCGCACAACACGCTGCAGTCTCTGTTTGTCCCTGATAGTGGCTCCAGCGTACCACACGGTGATGGAGGAGGTGAGGATGGACTCGATGAATGCAGTGTAGAATTGCATCATCGTCCGTGTTGGCAGGTTGAATTTCTTCAGCTGCCTCAGGAAGTACATCCTCTGCTGGGCTTTCTTGATGACGGAGGTGATGGTGGGCTCCCACTTCAGGTCCTGGGTGATGGTGGTACCCAGGAAGCGGAATGAATCCACAGAGGTGATGGGGGTGTCAGTCAGGATGATGGGGGGGAGTGGGGCTGTGTGCTTCCTGAAGTCCACAATAATCTCCACTGTCTTCTGGGCATTCAGCACCAGGTTGTTGTGGCTGCACCAGGACACCAGACGTTCAACCTCCCTCCTGTAGGCAGACTCATCCCCGTCAGAGATGAGCCCAATAACGGTGGTGTCATCTGCAAACTTGATTAGCTTGACAGACTGGTGGGTGGAGGTACAGCAGTTGGTGTACAGGGAGAAGAGCAGAGGAGAAAGAACACAGCCCTGAGGGGAGCCGGTGCTGATGGTCCGGGAGTCCGAGACATTCTTTCCCAGCCTCACATGCTGCTTCCTGTCCGTCAGGAAGTCAGTGATCCACCGGCAGATGGGATCAGGCACATTCATCTGGGAAAGCTTGTGTCGGAGATGGTCTGGAAGGATGGTGTTGAAGGCAGAGCTGAAGTCCACAAACAGGATCCTGGCGTAGGTTCCTGGGGAGTCCAGATGCTGCAGGATGAAGTGTAGGGCCATGTTGATGGCGTCGTCTACAGACCTGTTGGCTCTATATGCAAACTGCAGGGGGTCCAGGAGGGGGGCCGTGAGGGTCCTGAGATGGGAGAGAACTAGGCGCTCAAAAGACTTCATGACCACAGATGTCAGAGCCACGGGTCTGTAGTCATTTAGTTCAGTGATCCTAGGTTTCTTGGGGACAGGGATTATGGTGGAGGACTTGAAGCAGGCAGGCACATGACATGCCTGCAGTGAGGAGTTGAAAATGCCAGAAAACACTGGGGCCAGCTCGTTTGCACAGTGTCTGAGGGTGGCAGGAGACACGCCGTCTGGGCCGGGAGCTTTCCGAGCATTCAGGTTCTTAAACTGCTTCCACATTTTTGTTTAATTTAGTGTAGGAACATGAAAGTAGATGTTGGTCTGACTGGACCAGACCTGGCAGATACTGTTTACTTTGCCCTTACTCCTGCATTCTTAGATTCTTTGCTAACTCTAACCCTTTGTTTAGCTTGAACAATGTTTTCCACAAGCCCTCTAACTCAGTTAAAGTCAATGCCTTGAAGGTGTCGTATCTGCTGGTTAGTTGAATTGCCTAGACAAAAAAAAAAGCTGTTCAACATTGGGGAGAAAAACAGGACATATAAGTAGAAGTTGCTAACGTAAATGTTAACGAGCTTCCGTGCTTATGTGTTCTTCAGTACTGACGAATTCTTCGCAATTACTCAACGAGCTCCACGGGGGAAAATGAAACTGAAGTTCAGTCTCTGTCCAATAAATACATTTCACAGTTAAATCAACACTTTCACACTGTGTCACACTGCGTATTGCTGTTGCATCTTTGTATTTAACACTGTGTCCAGTATTAGGACTTACTTACAGCTTACTACAGCTGAGCACTCCAAAGTGTTGCTTATGAACTTGGGGGGGATCTGGGAAACTGTGATAACAGTGACTCTGCTGCACATCACACTGCCTCACCCGTCCTCACCCTCCGACACACAGATATGCACCAAGAGAGGAGCGACTACACAGAACAAACAAACTATACAGCGGCTCTGCGGCAGATCATGGCATTGTTTGAAGCAGGCATTAGATTTATGCCCTAATAAGCAATTTTGATCATCTCTCTCTGTGTTCCCTACAACAAAGAGGAAGAGGGGGATGGGTTCGCTGTAAGCGCCTCCACATTTTCCACACTCGCTTCAGAAAGTGGGACAGAGTCAAAACGATGCGTTGTGCGGCGAGCACTTGGTGACTGAGTCACATGATGCCTGACAAAACCTATTTGATGCTTATTAAGAAAATGACCTGTCGGCAGTAAGCCTCAGTGGCTCTTGGGGGATGACAAAGGAACAGCAATGAGTCACGCAGTGACATTTAAAACTAGAATCCGTGAAAGAAGAAGAAAGATATGCCACACTAAACTGTTGCAGTGCCGCCTGTCTGTTAATGTCTCGCAGCACACTTCATAGCCTTGGCTGAATTAGTTTTGCAGCAGCACAGACGCTTGACAGTGATTGGAAAAGCTTCTGTGGTTGACCCAGCAACACATCATGGAACCTCATATACATATGTGTGTGTTTTTGTGTGGTAAACACCTCTTTCAGTGTGTGTGTAAGAAGCGATTGTCCGACTCGGTGTCAGTAGGTAATTTAGCGCGTCAGCGGGCTGGGCTCCTGTACGAGGGAAGCTGTTATTTCCGTTAAAGCCCTCCATGCTTGGTTGGTTTGGTTAGGAGCAGCGTGAATGGACAGTGGCACCTGGGTGATGGTCACAGTGGGTGTGTGATGGTGAGCAGCAGGGGATTTTGTTCAAGGCCGGCTGTGTGCAGACTCACATAGGAGTGAGGAACAGAGGAGATGAACAGGCTGCTTACAGAGGGAATTATTCACACTGAAAGTACAAGTAAGCTGAATGATTTATGTCCTGTCCTTGTTATTTTATGGAGCACTTTGCCAGTGTCGCAACACCATCATTCTGTTGGAAGATAAAGCACAGACAGAAGAGGCAGCACAACGAGGTTACTTGTGCGAATCACACATTTTTCTTATTGCAAATGCCATTTATTATGTTTTGCTGTATAAAAATAGTTTCTATCTCTCATTGTTAAAGTAGTTCTGAGAAACAAAATCATTGTCATTGGGAGCTATAGCATTAGCCAGGATAAATGCCTATCCCACAGAGGCATGTTACAGTGTATATATATGTATGTGTGTATATGTAGGGATGGGTATTGATAAGATTTTCACGATTCCGATTCCATTTTCGATTCTTTATCGATTCTTTTAAAAAGGAGAACACTAAGGTCGATTAGCTTAGAACTTTGTTTTATATCTTCTCTTTGAACAAGAGAAATTTAGGAGTAACATGGCCTTACAAACCCAACAGTGAGATCTTAAGAGATCCAGCCTACGGCTCTTCAATGGGGTGTCACAGGGTCCCCAGGAAAAAATTTTTAAATGTAAAATAATAAAATAAATTTAAATTTAAAGTTCATGCATTTATTACTTCTTATGGACTACTGTAATTCATTATTATTGGGATGTCCTAAAAACCAACCTTTAGTTAATCCAAAATGCTGCAGCTAGTGTACTGACAGGGACTAGAAAGAGAGAGCAGATTTCTCTTGTATTGGCTTCCCTTCATTGGCTTCCTGTTAAATCCAGAATTGAATTTAAAATTCTTCTCATCATATATAAGGTCTTGAATAATCAGGTCCCAACATATCTTCATGACCTTCAGTTTTCAGGCCCCTCTTCTGTGGAACCAGCTTCCAGTTTGGATTCAGGAGACAGACACTATCTCTACTTTCAAGATTAGGCTTCAAACTTTCCTTTTTGCTAAAGAATATAGTTAGGGCTGGACCAGGTGATGTTGTAATAAACGTACAGTGGGGCAAAAAAGTATTTAGTCAGCCACCGATTGTGCAAGTTCCCCCACCTAAAATGATGACAGAGGTCAGTAATTTGCACCAGAGGTACACTTCAACTGTGAGAGACAGAATGTGAAAGAAAAATCCATGAATTCACATGGTAGGATTTGTAAAGAATTTATTCGTAAATCAGGGTGGAAAATAAGTATTTGGTCAATAACAAAAATACAACTCAATACTTTGTAACATAACCTTTGTTGGCAATAACAGAGGTCAAACGTTTACTATAGGTCTTTACCAGGTTTGCACACACAGTAGCTGGTATTTTGGCCCATTCCTCCATGCAGATCTTCTCGAGAGCAGTGATGTTTTGGGGCTGTCGCCGAGCAACACGGACTTTCAACTCCCGCCACAGATTTTCTATGGGGTTGAGGTCTGGAGACTGGCTAGGCCACTCCAGGACTTTCAAATGCTTCTTACGGAGCCACTCCTTTGTTGCCCGGGCGGTGTGTTTTGGATCATTGTCATGTTGGAAGACCCAGCCTCGTTTCATCTTCAAAGTTCTCACTGATGGAAGGAGGTTTTGGCTCAAAATCTCACGATACATGGCCCCATTCATTCTGTCCTTAACACGGATCAGTCGTCCTGTCCCCTTGGCAGAAAAACAGCCCCATAGCATGATGTTTCCACCCCCATGCTTCACAGTAGGTATGGTGTTCTTGGGATGCAACTCAGTATTCTTCTTCCTCCAAACACGACGAGTTGAGTTTATACCAAAAAGTTCTACTTTGGTTTCATCTGACCACATGACATTCTCCCAATCCTCTGCTGTATCATCCATGTGCTCTCTGGCAAACTTCAGACGGGCCTGGACATGCACTGGCTTCAGCAGCGGAACACGTCTGGCACTGCGGGATTTGATTCCCTGCCGTTGTAGTGTGTTACTGATGGTGACCTTTGTTACTTTGGTCCCAGCTCTCTGCAGGTCATTCACCAGGTCCCCCCGTGTGGTTCTGGGATCTTTGCTCACCGTTCTCATGATCATTTTGACCCCACGGGATGAGATCTTGCGTGGAGCCCCAGATCGAGGGAGATTGTCAGTGGTCTTGTATGTCTTCCATTTTCTGATGATTGCTCCCACAGTTGATTTTTTCACACCAAGCTGCTTGCCTATTGTAGATTCACTCTTCCCAGTCTGGTGCAGGTCTACAATACTTTTCCTGGTGTCCTTCGAAAGCTCTTTGGTCTTGGCCATGGCGGAGTTTGGAGTCTGACTGTTTGAGGCTGTGGACAGCTGTCTTCCGTACAGATGATGAGTTCAAACAGGTGCCATTCATACAGGTAACGAGTGGGGGACAGAAAAACTTCTTACAGAAGACGTTACAGGTCTGTGAGAGCCAGAGATTTTCCATGTTTGAGGTGACCAAATACTTATTTTCCACCCTGATTTACGAATAAATTCTTTACAAATCCTACCATGTGGATTCATGGATTTTTTTTTTCACATTCTGTCTCTCACAGTTGAAGTGTACCTCTGGTGCAAATTACTGACCTCTGTCATCATTTTAAGTGGGGGAACTTGCACAATCGGTGGCTGACTAAATACTTTTTTGCCCCACTGTAGGATGCTGGGGGACTCCCATGATGCACTGAGTGTTTCATTCACTATGTGTTTATACACCTCTCTGCATTTAATTATTAGTTATTATTAATCTCTGGCTCTCTTCCACAGCATGTCTTTGTCCTGTCTTCCTCCCTGAACCCTACCCGGTCGCGGCAAATGTCCGTCCCTCCCTCAGCCTGGTTCTGCTGAAGGTGTCTTTCTGTGAAAAGGGAGTTTTCTCATTCCCATATGCTCAAAGGGTTCATTTGATTGTTGGGGTTTTCTCTTTTTTTTTTGTAATGTTGTAGGGTCACCTTACAATATAAAGCGCCTTGAAAAGCTCTTGTTGTGATTTGATGCTATATAAATAAAATTATATTGAGTTGTGTTGAACTGAGGAATATCAAGTTTCACAAAATCTGACTGTATCTCATTAATATTAATTAGCACCTCACTTTTCAGTCTCAGTACTATGTTGCTGCTAACAGCAGCATTTCTCTCGTCAGTCTTAACATTTTTTTGTTTGTTTCCAGGAGTCTACACCTTTGGCCTCTTCACTGTTGACATCTTTGTCAACGCAGGGCAGGTAGTGACAGGAAACCTGGCACCGTACTTCCTGACTGTCTGTAAGCCAAACTACACAGCACTGGGTTGCCAGCAGGCCCTGCGCTACATCAGCCACCAGGAGGCCTGCACAGGAAACCAGGACGACATCCTACGTGCCCGCAAGACTTTCCCATCCAAAGAGGCTGCGCTTAGCGTCTATGCTGCACTCTACCTAGCTGTGAGTTTTTCTTACATCCAGCCATATGTGTTTAGTATAATCCTTTTGTTGTCTCTGATTGTATCACCTCCGTTTTGTTTGCGAGGGAGCTGGCGTTGGTGAGAAAGATGGATGGAAATAGGGTTTGTTTTGTTGTTTTTGCTGCTGGACGTGATAGCCCCGCTCTGCATCCCTGCTTTTGTTTCCGTGTCACCTATCTCTGCACAGTCTGTGTCGCTTGCTGTTCCCAACAGTAACCCACAGGGCGCCTGGTAGTCTCACAATCTCAGGTGGGTTACTGCTATGCAGCAGAATTCATGGTTCCATTTACCACAGCAAGTCTTCTAGGTCCTGAGCCAGCAAAACAGCCCCAGATCATCACAATACCACCACCATATGTTACTGTTGGTATGATGGTCCTTTTGTGAAGAGGTGACTTCCAAAAAGTTCAGCTTTGTCTCGTCAGTCCACAGAATATTTTCCCCAAAAGTCTTGGAGATAATCAAGATGTTTTTTGGCACATGTAACACTGTTGTGTTCTTTTTGGTTAGCAGTGGTTTTCTCTTTGAGCTCTCCCATGGATCCCATTTTGCCCAGTCTCTTTCTTATTGTTGAATCATGACCTCTGACCTTAACTTAGACATGTGAAGCCTGCGGTTCCTTAATTATGTTCTGGGTTCTTTTGTGACATCCTGGATGATTGGTTGACGTGCTCTTGGAGTAATTTTGGTAGATCAGTCACATTTTATTTATATAGCGCTAAATCACAACGGTTGCCTCAAGGTGCTTGTGTAGTGAGATAGCCACAGGCAGGAATGATTTCCTGTGTTGTTGAGTGGTGCATTTGGGCAATCTTAGTCTTTAAGTAGGGCTGGGCGATATGAACCAAAATTCATATCTCGATATTTTTTAGCAGGATGGCGATATAAGATATATATATCTCGATATTTTTTTAAAGCCATAAGGTACGAACAAAAAGAGAGTTCTTAGTCAAAGCTGTGTCCCAGATGTCACACAGGCACTTTTATTAACATACATAGATGTACATGAAAAAAACTACTCAAAAATAAATTATGAGCATTTATTATATAATAAAAGTGCTCCATAAATAAAACAAAACTGTTGTTTTTGTGCATAACAAAGAGCTCACAATTGTGCAGTCAAAATGTAAACTAAAAGACGCTGAGCATAATAACAGAGACAGATTTCACAGTTCGTGACTGACAGCCTGGAGTTTGAAATCTGCTTCATAACCGTGTCTCTTACAGGTGCCATTTATGGTCCTTATACACACACACAATACGGTAATATTACGCTGAAGCACAGTACGTATCACTTCGCGAGGCTCCTCGGTAGCCGTAATGCTCCGACTATCCATCAAGCCGGTGCAGCTCCGTAGCTTAGCAAAGTCGTACTAAAACATTTTTGACCCTGAACAACTAGAATTCATACATAAGGCGCACTGTCGATTTTTGAGAAAATGAAAGGATTTCAGGCCGTGCATGGCGTTAGCGTGGTTAGCTCGTTAGCGTGGTTAGCTCATTAACACATTGACGCCATCCAGCCCCACGCACGGGGCGATGCGCAGTAACTCGTTAACGGAGATTTGCCTTGCCCATCTTGTCGCTGCCTGCAGGTGAAGCGATGTGGGAGGAGGGGGAGTTGTGTTCAGTGAAGGAGAGGTGAGGTCGAGTAACGTTGCGTAAAGACAAAAGTGGACGAAAGAGAGGCAAACTTGTGGCTCCACAACTATAATTATAACGTAACATAGACTATATCGATATAAAAGATATTGTCACATCTTACATCTCGTATAAAAATATATCGATATTTTTAAAAAACTCGATATATCGCCCAGCCCTATCTTTAAGTGAACATGCCCCTGTGACTGGCTAGCACCTCATGGAGTGGGTGGGAGGCATTTTGCAGCATTGTCCTTATCTTGGAAACCATGAAACAGCATAGAGGATGGCATTGATCACACAGACTCAAAGAATATCCTGAGCATGGTCCGATGTTAAAAGACCTCAGCTACCTTGGCTCTGGCCTGTCCTGCACTGTGCAGTGATGCTTTTTTACCAGTCCAGTTTATTGTTTATCAAACTTACCTCATACAAACACTTTTTTCCATGCTTTTTTGCTCAAGTGCTTTCAGTCTGACATTCACACACATACATACACTGATAGATGCATCGGAGAGCAACTTGGGGTTAGTATGTGACCAAAGAATAGTTGGTCCTGGAGACTGAAGCAGCAACAACAACCTTCCAATTACTAGATGACCTGCTCTACCTCCTACAGCCGTCCTGTGTGACTGTTGATTTATCCTTTAAGCAAAGCACAACAATGAAACCTTTTCAAAAAAGCTTCCAATGCTTTCTGATGATCTGATTTGTTTGATTTTCTGTGTCAGAACCAATGTGTACCCAAGTGCCCATAAGTGATCGATGCATGGCTTTGGACGATCACTGCCTGCCTGCATGGTGAGGAGAACAGATTGTCTCTGTTATATAGGTCATTTAGCACAGGCCAATGTGTGTGTCCAGGACATACATGCAGTTTGCACACACTGACACACACAATACTGCAACTCCAAGAAGATGATGAAAATTATCCCTCTTGTTGTCTTAGTCATTACAGCAATGCCAGGGTCAAACACAGCAATCCAGAGTCTGTTGGATCAGCTGTAATTGCTCCTAGAGCAGGGCGATATGACCAAAAATATTTATCACCATACATTATAACTGACGATATAATTGACACTAGACAAAATACTTTACAACTCCACAACTTTATTAGTGCAAAAAAAACCAACCCATCAATGTATTTTCACTTAAACAAGCAGCTGTTTTTTAAGTGCATTAAAGTTATATAAAAATGTAACACTGCAAATGCAAATTCCTCGCTGACAGTTTAACCAAAAGGCATTTCCAGTGGAAACTGGCCGACATATCCTCAGCATAACCATGTATAATATCCACAAAACTTAAAAAGAGGTTATACACACACAATATGGTAATATTATGTTGAAGCACAGTACGTATCACTCCACGAGGCTCCGCCTACGATAGCCGTAATGCTCCGACAATCCATCAAGCGGTGCGGCTTCGTAGCTTAGCAAAGTCGTACTAAAGCATTTGACAGATTTTCGAGCGCCGTGCACATAAAATCGTTTCGAGGTCAGTAAACACAACCAGAATTCATACATAAGGCACACGGGATTATAAGGGGCACTGACGATTTTCAGAAAAGTCAAAGGATTGATTTCAAGTGTGCCGTATTTTCCAAAAAACACGGTAATAACGACGGCCTGCTAGCATGCTCTACCAAAAATAGTGCTTTGTTGTAGAGCAGGGTGATATGGCCAAAAATATTTATCACGATACATATTTGAAAATTTGTGATAACGATATAACTGATGATATAATTGATGCGGAAAAAAATACAACTCCACAACTTTATTAGCGCAAAAAACAAACAAACATCCATTTATTTTCACTTAAACAAGAAGCTGTTTATGTGCATTAAAGTTATATAAATATTTAACAGTGCAAATGCAAATTCCTTGCTGAAAGTTTAACCAAAAGGCATTTCCAGTAGAAATGGGCTGACATATCCTGAGCATAACCATGTATAATATCCACTGAAGTTAAAAAGAGGTGCTTTGCAACATTAAACCGCCTCACGGTGCGGAATGACGAGGATTTATTGGAGCGGGTGAATGAACAAAGCAGGAACGGCAAGACTGACTAACTGACTGAATAACTGAATACAAACGGGAACGACAATACTGGCAACATCAACATCAATGACACGACAAAGAACTGGTGAAACCAAGGAACTTAAATACACAGGTCGAATGATGACAATGATTGGAAACAGATGAGTACAGGGCTGAACATAATCTGACTAATGACACAAGAGACAAGCTGACATGGGAAAAAACAGGAAATGAGAACATTAATGTGGCAAACTAAACTGAACATCAACAAACTGAAATCACTCAACGACCCAGGAACCTTGACAGTACCCCCCTTCAAAGGCCGGCACCCGATGGCCGAAAGAAAAAAAAAAAAACAGAACAAAGTTGGCGGACGGGGTCCAGGACGGAGGGACAGAGTCCGAAACAAAACAGTTCGGGGGGGTGGCCACGCGGCCTGCGGCTGAGCCAAAGCAGTTCTGGTGGGCGGCCACGCTGGTGGCAATGGCGACTACTGAGCAGGTCCGGTGGGCGGCCGCAAGGAAGATGGCGGCGAAAAATATCTTGATGATAAAAATATTCTCTAGAATGACAAGACGAAAGTTGAACTTTTTGGGAGGTTTGTTCCTGTTGCATTCAGCATAACACTAACACAACATTTTATAAAAACAATCATCATACTAGCGGTCAAACATGGTGGTGGTAGTGTAATAGTCTGGGGCTGTTTTCCTGCTCCAGAACCTGAATCATTTGTTGTAATTAATGGAAACATGAATCCTGCTCTCTAACAGAAAATCCTGAAGGAAAATGTGGTTAAAGGAATTCAGCAGAGTGGGCCAAATTCCTTTCACAGTGATATAAAAGACACATTTCCTGTTATTGCAACTGCTTGATAACCCCACAACCAGTTATAAGGTGTAGTGGGCAATTACATTTTCCTGGTAACAGGGCTCTAGAGTGCGACTAAAAAAATATATTTGGTTGCACCTGTGCGACCAACTGTTCCGGTAGCAAAAAAAAAAAAAAAACCTGCAACCTTCCCTGTGGTCAACAACAGACACACATTTTGCCCCTATCGTGGACTAAACCAATCAGAGATAGTCAGGGGCGGGACCTCTCTGATTGGCCATGGTCCAGTTGAAAGTGCAGGTGGAAGTGGGAGGTGAGTAGCTTGAATAAAGCGATATCGATTCATTAAATCCTGAATCGACTTTTAAATATAACTTTGTTTTGCCAGAAACGCCAGATTCTCAGATTAAAGCTCACAAAACCATTTCAACAACAACCAAACAGCAAACGAGAGCAGGTACACGGATTCCACGCAAAGACATAAACACAGAACGGACCGACGCTTCAGAATCAACTTTGTCTTTCTCGGCTTTCTCACCCGACGGCCCGTAGACGGACACGCTGTCGGAGATTAGCGGTTCTGATGCGTCGGGTCCGCGCTGTGATTACGTCTTTTTGCGCTGATTCTGAGCTGCAGGTTTTGTCTCTCTCCAACCAAAATTCACCGAGCCAGCAGCAAAAGAAGCAGCAAAAGAAGCAGCAAACTGCGCATCACATTTGATCAATGTCGTCATGAATTTTGCTGTTTTGCTTCCACGACTATTAAAATCACACTTCATGCACAGCTAGCTCTCTCTCTCTGTGTTGTTTACAGCGCTGTCGGCTGCTGTCTTTTTCTTTTCTTTTTCTTTTTTCACTTAAATGACCTCGGACATTTTTTTCTGTTGTTCAATACTGAAGAAATTTAAACTTTATATGCAGAACATTGTAGAATATTTTTAAGGTTATCTGCTATAAAAAGCCAAACCAGGAAAATCTCCTTCATGTTTTTCTGTGTTTTATTCTCAGTTACTTTCACACAAAGGCATCTGCTGTGATGTTCGCAATTCTGATGAAGTCAGTACTGATAAATGATCAGAATTATAATATATCTGACTGTCTGAGGCTAAGTTGAATCGAATCGGGACTTTGAAAACCGGAATCGAATGGATTATAGAAATCAGTGATGATACCCAGCCCTAGTGAGCAGCCTAGGCACGACAGAAGTGGATGTAGCTGTAATAGGAAAAGAACTATTGCTAACTTTTCTGTTAAGTTAAGGCCTGATCCTTCTGAAAATCATAGCCAGTGCTCTGACACGGTGTCATCGATCTTTGAATGCTGAAAAAGCACAGTGTATCCAGAAAAACACATTATATTATATAAATTATTATAAAATTTGTGTGCGCCTAACTTTTATGCCGGTACGCCTAACTTTTTAAAGTTAGGCGTACCGGTACGCCCATGGCAAAAAGTTAGTCTAGAGCCCTGGGTAACATTTTTAGTTCCAGGTGTTTTTTATTTGACTTTGTTTTCTTTGCCTAATGTTAAAATTTGTTGATCTGAAAAATGTAAGCGTGACACATATGCAAAAACAGAAGACATCAGGAAGGGGCAAATTTATTTTTCCATGAAATTCTCATTACTTGCTTACATTCATAGTAACCAGTTCCAGGCTGTGCTGTTTCAGATAAACAGTGGGTAGTCGTCAAGTTGTGCAAGTGCCAAAATTTGGATTGGGACATTTGTCCTTAATCATCGTTCTAGCAAAAAAATTTATTTTGCTTGAACTTGGCAAAGCTCTAACACAAATAACACTAAAATCTTGTGCATTTGAAACAGGTTCCTGCCACTGTAAGATAGCTAGCATTAGCATTAGCACTGATGAGAATTAATTGGTGTCTCTTTTGATTATCATGTACAGAGATGGGCAGTAACGCGTTACTGTAATCTGATTACTTTTTCAAGTAACGAGTAAAGTAAGGGATTACTATTGCAAAAACGGTAATTAGATTACCGTTACTTTCCCGTAGGAACGCTGCGTTACTGCGTTACTAAAACCGTGATTTTTTGCCGTGAGTCCCAGATGAGGGCTCACCCAGCAGCCGCGGAGCAGAAGCCAGGGGGAGTTGCAGTGACGCGCCCGTGAGCTCCGCCGGCAGCCAGCTGTGCCTGAGTGACCGAGCCCCAGGCCGAGAGGCCGGGGGCACCCCACCCCCCCACAGGAGCCAGAGCGAGCCCCAGGCTCCAGGCCCCGACAAGCAGCCACCAAGGAGTGAGCCGCTGTATACCTGGACGCCCATCCAGACACAAAGAACCACCAACGCACCGATACCTGAGGGAGTCCGCCACTGGCAGGGGGAGTGGTGGGGGGAGATAGGCCTGCATATCTTGGAGGGCCTGAGATGTCCCCAGAGAGGTGGCGTCTGACACCCAACCTGACATATAGACACAGACATACACAAAAAGAACCGGCCCAATGAGCTGAATGACTTCCGACCGGTGGCACTGACGTCACATCTTATGAAGACTCTAGAGCGGCTCTTCCTCAACCTCCTCCGACCACAGGTACAACATGCCCAGGACCCACTACAGTTTGCATACAAGGCGGGTGTCGGAGTGGAGGATGCCATCCTGTACCTCCTACACAGAGCCCACTCACACCTGGATGGGGGAAAAGGCACGGTCAGGATCCTGTTTCTTGACTTTTCCAGTGCCTTTAATACCATCCGGCCCTGTATGCTTCAAGAAAAACTGAACAGGATGGAGGTGGACCCCTGCCTGGTGGCTTGGATCTCCGACTACCTCACCGACAGACCACAGTACGTCAGGCTGAAGGACATCACGTCTGACACAGTGGTCAGCAGCACAGGAGCACCACAGGGAACTGTGCTGTCCCCTCTTCTCTTCACCCTGTACACCTCTGACTTCTGCTACAACTCTGAATTATGCCACATTCAGAAGTTTGCAGACGACACGGCCATCATGGGGTGTATCTGGGATGATCAGGAAGAGGAGTACAGAAGTCTGGTGAGGAACTTTGTCGCATGGAGTCACACAAACCACCTGCAACTCAACACCTCAAAGACTAAGGAACTGGTTGTGGACTTCGGGAGGTCTAGAGCAGGTCCACTGCCGGTTCAGATAGAGGGGGAGGAGGTGGAGGTGGTCAACAAGTACAAGTACCTCGGGCTGTGGGTGGACAATAAACTGGACTGGTCATGCAACACAGAGTACCTGTATAAAAAAGCCCAAAGCCGACTGTACTTCCTCAGGAGGCTGAGGTCTTTTAACATCTGCAGGAAGCTCCTGAGGATGTTTTACCAGTCGGTGGTTGCTGGAGTACTTTTCTATGCTGTGGTGTGCTGGGGGAGCAGCACAGCAAAGAAGGACTCATCCAGGCTGGAGAAACTGATCAGGAGGGCTAGCTCTGTGGTCGGCATGAAGCTGGACACTCTGGTGACAGTGGCAGAGAAAAGGACATTAAAGAAACTGATGGACATTATGGACAATGCTGGGCATCCTCTGCACACGGCCATTAACAACCAGAAGAGTCTGTTCAGTGACAGGTTGCTTCTCCCAAAGACAAGAATAACAGACTTAAAAACTCCTTTGTCCCACACGCCATCAGACTGTTTAACTCCTCTCTGGAGGGGAGAGGGAGGGGAAACAGGAGGACAAAGGAGGGGGGAACAACTAAGCTGTAGTGCCTCTTCACCTCACTGTGCAATACTTTTTGTGCAATACTTTTGTAAATAGTCAACAGTGCAATAGACTCAATACTTGAAATGTGCAATTCACTTGTATTTTTATTTTTATTCCTATTTATTCTATTTATCCCCTTCGTATATTTTATTTATATTGTCTCTGTATTTATATATATGTGTGTGTGTATAACTCTGTAACTTCTGTCGGTGCTGTGCTTTTTTGGAAATCGAATTTCCCAGAGGAACCCACCCGAGGGATTAATAAAGTTCTATCTTATCTTATCTCTTATCTTATCTTATACAGGCACACACAGATACAAACATCCATTCCCACCCTCATGCTCTCATATGCACTTACTCCACACTCAACCAACGTGGAGACAGACATAAAGAGACGCTGCACACACGATCACACTCCCCAAGCGTACTCTATACCCCAGGTCTAGGTACCCTTGCCCCTGGAGGGGGAACTGCACCCAGACCCAGGTGGTGTTACCCTTTTCCCTGCAGTGGGGGGAGGCATGAATGTCTAAGTTGTGAGATAAAATTAAGGCACAGGCAGCCAGTAGGGGACGGGGGTGCCTACCCTGCACCCTGGTGACATACCTTTACCCCAAGGCCCTGCATGTGTGGAGCGGGAAGGATTTCTCTCCAGCTGTGACAGACTGTTTGTCTTTTAAAATCTCACTTTTTTACCCAGGAGTGATACTGTACTGTGCTCTGGCATCTTTCTAGGGTTTGTTTTAATATACAAGCGACGGCCAAATTTAAAGATGAGTGCTGTCTGCTTCTTTAGTACTTGATACTCAAGAAGTAGCTACTCAGTTTGTTCCATGTTCTTTATTTGTGAAGTATTTATAATTTCCATAGAGTAACTTCACACACTTACTTTAGTTTCTGTGTCATAGCTTAGCTTAAACGAATTAACATTTACACAAAATCGCGATTTTCTATAAAATATTTATTTTACACATAATATTTCACAAAACTTCTCTAGCATTTCCACAGACACAATAACAGCAGAACACTTTTGCTTGCATAGTCACTGTGTTTATTTAGGATGATTCCCATTGAACACTATAGTACAGTACAATCTGTATATTGTGTGGTCTGCAGTGCCGCTGCAGGGGAGGCAGATGCACCTAAGCGCCATATGCAATCACGCCTCGCAAGCATAAAGAGGCTGGCGGCTGGAAAGCTGAGGTGGAGGCGTCCGGGGGACCGGCTTGGCCTGAGCCGGAGGTTGAAGCACCAGAGGGACATGATCAGCCTGACCAGGTGGAGGTCGAAGCACGCCAGAAACCTACTTGGCTGGAGCTGGCGGTCAGAGCAAGGGAGAGCCCTCCGCAGATAAAGCCTGGGGTCACCGTGCCAGAGTCCAGCATGCTTTCGGGACCTGCCCCATCTCCACCAGAGGCCAGCATGCAGTGGGGTCCTGCACACCGCCTGCCTTTCATGGCACCTGTGAGCCCCAGCTCACGTCCACACCTGCTGTGTGGGTCTGCCGGAGGTTTCTTCCTGTTAAAAGCGAGTTTTTCCTTCCCACTGTCACCAAAGTGCTGCTCATAAGGGGTCATATGATTGTTGGGTTTTTCTCTGTATGTATTATCCTAGGGTCACCTTACAATATAAAGCACCTTGGGGCGACTGTTGCTGTGATTTGGCGCTGTGTAAGTAAAATTGAATTGAATTGAAACATTGAGCAAAGGCTGTGAATACTTTTGTGCATGTTATATTTTTATTTTTTTTATTTTTAATAAATTTGCAATAATTTTAAGCAAACCTTTTTCACCTTGTCATGCCCTTGGCCTTCAATTTGAAGATGGTACTAGCCTTCCCTCTAAATAATGCTGCAACTTCATTTTGAAGAACTCTAGCTTGAAGTTGCCTTATGGCACAGGCCCTGTCAAATGTGGCATGCTTAGAGCAGACGCTGTCTGATCGCTGTAGCAGGGTCCATGCTCACAGGTGCTACTAAATAGGCACCAATCAGGCACCTGATTGTCAGGGTGTCAGAACAGGGTGCATTCAACTCTGCTGTTTAACCCATCCATCCATCCATCCATTCGCTTCTGCATCTCCTTTTCAGTGTTGCGGGGGGCGCTGGAGCCTATCCCAGCTGTCACAGGGCGCGAGGCGGGGCATACCCTGGACAGGTCGCCAGTCTGTCGCAGGCTGTTTAACCCACAGATGAATTATCTTTACAAATGCAGCACCATTTCAGGGGAAAGAAACAGGCTTTCCAATGGTTTAAGATTTGTTGCCAAGAAGAATTGTTACAACAAATAAATAACTGAGTGAACACAAATTTTCTTACTTTTGGTGGTAAGTTTATATATGTCTGTCCTTCTGTATTGGACACTTTTTAATAGTGTACTTGTCTACCCTCAGAAGAATGCTTTCTGTCTAACATTCACACTCACACCCGAAGAACACATCGTAGAGCAACCTGGGGTTATGCCCAAGTTATTCCTGGGCATGCAGACTGGAGCAGCCAGGTATCAAAACACTAACCTTCTGATTAGTAGGTGGGGTGCGCTGCCTACTGAGCTGCAGTCACCCCTGTACTGTTAACATGATAACATTCCAACCATGGAAGCTACTGAAGCCATACTGGTGTGTAGCTGACACCAGAATGGAAGCAAAGTCAGATTAAGTGGTATCATCCCATTGCAGTGTTGTGTCTAATTTTTCATGCACAAAAAAAGGTCTATTTTTAATAGAGTTCACAGTTAATACTCTCACTCAGATTTCTGGCAGTCTGTTTGATGAATGCTTCAGTAATAACATTAGATATGAAATGCCAAACACAAATGAACAGATCCCCCTAAGTAATAACACAGGAAGCCATTTAAACTTGGCAAGGCAGAGAGATTGATGTCATGTCACACTCTCCATTTTGCTGACAGGCCTCTGCAGACAGCTGTCAATGTCTGTGATTAAAAAGGAAATATAGGGCTTGACAATGAAACACTCACCAAGACACTTCAGAGTAATCAAATAAAGAAGGAAACCTGCACCCAGACACCTAAGTTATATTATACAGGGTGTATGTATTTTACAGTAGAGATAGCAGGTTGGAACGGAGGAACGCTTAGGCTGCTGCCGCCGCGACCCGGCCTCGGATAAAGCGGATGAAGATGGATGGATGGATAGCAGGTTGTTCTGTTGATATAATTATAAAGTTGATAGTATTTTGTGTGATGGAAAATCACCCTAACTCAGTGAAGGACAGGCATACACATTCAGCAGGTAAAATAAGTATTGAAAAAGCTGAAATTTATTTAATACTGCGTACAAAAACAGCTTCAAGACCCCTCCTGTATGAAGAAACTAGTCGCATGCACTGCTCAGGTGTGAATTCGGCCCATTCTTCCACACAAACAGTCAGTAGGCCTCTTCTATGAGATCTGACTGTTAGTTCTTTCCATAGATTTTCAGTTGGATTCAGGTCAAGAAATTTTCTTTCTTGGAAACCAATTCAGAGTTTTCTTGCCTGTGTGTTCGGGATCATTGTCTTGCCGAACCATCCCGATTTCAACTTCATAATCCTGGAAGATGGCATCAGATTTTGATCAAGACCGTCTCTGTACATGTCAGTGCCGTTTCTTAAAAAAACAGCCCCTTACCATGTTGTTCCCACCTCCAGACTTCACTGTTCATATGATGTTTTTGGAGTGATATGCAGCACCTTTTGTTCTCCAAACATGGTGTGTATTATGCCATCCAAAGAGTTCAAGTTTGGCCCGTCTGACCAGACTATGTTAAACAGGCCATTGTGGTTGAGTCCATTACTATTGTTCTCTTTGAAACAATGGTACCTGCTGATTTCAGGAGAACTGTGAAGAGCTACCTTTCTGTAGCTCCCTACAAGTGGTCCTTGGATCTCACACAACTCTTCTGATAATTCTTGTCACTCTGTCTGAAATCTCCTGGAGAGCACCTGGTTGTGGCCAGGTTATGGTGACATTTATTTAATTTGAAATAATCCAAATTCAATTTATCATTCTGCAGTGGATGAGTTAGAAGTAAAATTTGTTGTTAATATCCCAAAACGTTGATTCTGTTCATCTGGAAGTAGGTTTTTCAGTCGAGAAACGTTTCAAGAAAGCTCCAGCCGATCCAGGACAGAAGAACAACTGCCGACTAAGCGAAAACCCACAGTGATCCCTTATGTGTCAGGAATATTGGAATAGTTAAGACACGTTTTCTCTAAAAAAAAAAAGCCCAAAACACGCCGGACCAAAAACTGGTCCACCCCAAGGATCGGGTCCCCGACACAAACAGAGTAACATAGTGTACGCTGTTAAGTGCAGGAGGATTACCAGGATTTATACATCGAGGAAACCAAACAACCTCTGGTGAAGCGGATGGCACAACACAAAAGAGCTACCTCGTCAGGCCAGGACTCTGCAGTCTATTTACACCTACAGGCCAGTGGACACTCTTTCAATGATGAGGATGTAACATCCTGGACAGGGAGGAACGCTGGTTTGTGGGCGGAGTCAAGGAGGCCATTTACATGAAACGGGAAAGACCATCTCTGAATCGAGGAGGGGGCCTAAGGGTACATCTGTCACCATCTTACAATGCTGTGATTGCAGCCATTCCCCAACTCTCTGTGAAAGGTACTCATGGACATTGATCAGTGGTTGTTGATCAAAAATGTCTTCATTTATCCAGTCATAGAAAAGAACTGCACAACATAGCCTAGCAAAACACCACTCTACTATGCAAATATTTTATACTCAAAGTTGGAAAGCATGAGATTTTTAAAGTCCTGATTAATAAAAAAAAAAAAAAAAGATGAAGAATAATGAAAGAGAGAGAAATAGAACTGTTTGGTCCATCGTGTGTGTGCGTGGTTAATAGAAAGTACAGTTAGACCCTTGGAGGCTAACAGATGTGTGTCAGGGGTTGCTGAGTGGATGTGGAGAGAAGGACTCAAACGCAGGACTCACGGTGACGATGCAGGGTGTCCCCTGCTCAGACACCAGCCTTACTAGCCCAAGCTGCAGCTTTATCCCCCTCACTAGCTCAGTCTTTAGCTCAGCATTTAGCCGTACCAACCTCAGCTCAGCCATTAGCCTCACCGACCCCTGTTTATCCATTAGCCTCCTCAGTCCAATCAGTTCACCCTCCTGCTCCCGTCCAGCCTGTAGTCCAGCCCGCTCCCGTCCAGCCTGTTCCTGCCCAGTCCCCTGTAGTCCAGTCTCCTCCTGCCCACCGGACCCGTCTCGTCTCGACTGCCGCCGCCTTCCTCGCGGCCGCCCACCTGAAATGTCTCGTCTCGGCCACGGGCCACGTGGCCGCCCACCTGAACTGTTTTTGTTTCGGACTCCGTCCCTCCGTCCTGGGCCCCCTCCGCCCACCCTGTTCTGGTTTTTCTTTCTTTTGGCCGTCAGGTGCCGGCCTTTGAAGGGGGGGGGGTACTGTCAGGGTTTCTGGGTCGTTGACCCAGCATTTTCAGTTCATGTCCACTGTTTATCCTCTGTACGTTCCACTTCCTGTTTTGTGTTACGTTATTGTGAGGGAGGAATGACGAAAACAGGAGATGGCTGGCTGGCTGGCTGGCTGGCTGACTGAATGAACGGCTGACTGATCTGGACTTAGAATGCAAACATGGGGCATAGACAGCAGTGACAACATCAATGACGCAACGCCGACCAGGAGAGAACTGAGGACTTAAATATACTGGCTGAACAATGACTGATAGGTGACAGGTGAGTGAGCAGCTGAACACAATTGAACTAACGATGCATGGAATAAGAACTAGAACATAATGCACACAGAGTAACGTAACACAAAACAGGAAGTGGAACGTACAGAGGATAAACAGTGGACATGAATTGAAAATGCTGGGTCAACGACCCAGAAACCCTGACATGCGAGAGTGAAGCTAAACACAGACACGCCTCCTCTCATCTATACGAGTTTGTTTCTCTCTTTCTCTCTACCCATCATTTTCCTGTCTGATCCAAGGGTGATGGTGGCACCAAAACAAGGCCATAATTAGATATTAACATACATATGTTACACGGTTGTTGTCCAGGAAACAGCTCCAGTGTGTATGGGTGCTCAAATATCTTTAGGCTGTCCTCATTTAAGTAACTGGATTCGAAAAAAACAGACTTCTACATTTATTAAAACAAAATACAGTTTAACAGTTTAAAAGAGGTGTGTGAGGGCAGGGTTGGCAACATTTCTGGCTGAAGCCATTCAGATTTGGATCTGTAAGACATGCTACCCAGTCTAGCTCTGCTTAGTATATAGGAAGTCATCCCAGTCAGGAGTACAGCTATTTGACAAAATACATTTTGCAAATGCTTAAGTGACTAAACAGTAAAGTAATGTGTGTCCGTTTTCTGTGGTGGAGTTGTTCCACCTACAGAGCTGCAGGCTGTTGGTGGTATTTCTGCAGACAGAGCATCAGCTCTGGCTAACGGTGCCAGAGGCTCCTCACCTTTGTCCTCCTAAAATGTCAAGTGATTTCTCACACACTTCGAGACTGCACATTTCAAATCAGTTCCCTATAGTATGGTGGTGCACTGCTTAGTATTGTGTGTCGGGGCGCGGTCAGCGGCGCAGCTGCGGTGGAGGAGGACGCACTTGAGCGGCATCCACTCGCCAGCTTAAACGTCTGTACTGGGTCTTGAGCTTTGTTGTTGTTGGTGTGTGTTTGGCTGGTGCCTGAAAAGCTGCAGCCGCGTGTGAACAAGCAACCGTAATGAAGAAAGTATGCCGAAGAGCGGTGAGATGTGGTCGGGTCGTGGATTTGTTACATACTGTCACCTCAGAGAAAGAGGGGTCATGATTCAAGCTCTAGCTGGGGCTGGTTGTGAGGAGTTTGTATATTCTACTTGTACCTCTGAGGTACCCTAGCTTCTTCAACAGTCCAATTATAATCCTATACACTATACATTTATTTAGTACTGACTGAACTGAACTGTAACCAAAGAGCACAAAGTCTGCCAAGGAAATATCTCTTCTTACATCACTACACCACCAGCAGCCTGAACCGTTGACACAAGGCAGGATAGGTCCATACTTTCATAGTGATTATGCCCATTTCTGACCCTACCATTCCACTGTTGTACCAGAAATGGTAGCCTCAGTTTCTTGTTGTTGACTGACACGAGTTGTACACTGTTTGGTCTTCTGTTGCTGTCGCTCATCTGTTTAAGATGCTGTTCCGCATGCATTAGTTTTAACACGTGGTTATTTGAGTTCAGGTCTGGCTATTCCCCTCTGACTTCTGGGATCAGTCCGGCATCTTTGCACACAGAACTGCTGCTCGCTGGATCTTTTCTCTTTTTCAGACCGTTCTTTGTAAACTCTGAAGTTGGTATGTAGGAAAATCTGAGTAGCTAAGCCGTTTCTGGAATACTCAGACCAGCATGTCGAACAGCAAAAACTATGTTCGATTATTTAAATCACGTTTATTTAAATAACCTTTTCTCAGTTTTGAACTTCAGGAGACATTTTGACCAGGTCAGCCATTCCTAAATACATTGGATTAAAGGAATGTTCTGACCTACCTCTGGTTCTCACCCCTAGTATGTTGAAGCATTTTAAGACCACATTGTTTTCACACCCTTCTGCAATTAACCCGTTCCAGTTTGTATACTAGTCAAATTGACTGGAAATATGGTGTCTTAGAAAGATGATGTCTAACCAAATACTTACTTTAGACTGCATACTTCGTCCTCCAGTAACACTATAAAGAATCTTGGAATATGTTTTAACCAGGCTGCTTCCTACAGTGTGCAACTGTAAGCACTGCCTTTATTCATTTGAGCAGCTCCCAGTTTGGATTTGGGAGGCAGGCTTAATGTTTACTTCTTCACTCAACTTATTACACACTCTGTGTGTTTTATACACCACCACTGTGTTTAATTATTAGTCATAATTTAACTCTTAGCCTGTCTTCCACCCCTCACCCACAACCCTCCTTAAGCCTGGTTCTGGAGGCGTTGCCATTGGGGGTCATGTGATTGTTAGGTTTAAAATCTCCAGGTTCTTTACCTTACAGTAGAAAGTCCCTTTAGATAATTGCTGTTGTGAACTGCTGCTGTATGAATCACAGATTGTAAAGGTTTCTGAATATTTGTAACAGAAATACAGTGAATTCCTCAGATGGTTTCAATATCATCAGCTGTGTTAAATGTTCAGATTGCTGACCTAGCACTGGTGTAATGATTAAAAATAATGTGGCTTTACAGTCTGTTGTTACTCAGTCAGCAGGCCATATGATATATTATTTACAGCAATTCCTCTGAAGCCCAGATGGTTAGGAGGAAGGGAAGGACAGAAGCTCCAGGCTGTGTCACTCCACTTGATTCTTTCTCTTCAGTTGTGATTAGAGACGGTAAAGCTCGATGTTCACTTCTTTTGTCTGGTTTATGGTTAAATAAGAACAATTGTTGGCCCACCAGAGCAATGTTTCTGAGCTTGTTTCTCTTTGCCCTGCAAATTAGTAGCTGCAGTGGGCTTCACAGGTTCAGATAAGAACCCTGTGCTCAACAATTCATTTTTGAAACATTACATTCTTGACAAGTTTGATCTGTTTTAACCATTGTAACCAGTCCACTGTCTTACATAAAAAGTACTGGCTAAGTAGCAGCTGATGACACTGAAATGTACTGAATCTGTCATGATCCTGGGCCATGTTGGCCCAGCATTCTTAGTTTTCATGTATTTTTGTATTTTGTTCTTTATTTAGGCCATGGTTCCTGGGTTGCTCTGTTAAGTTGTTCCTTATTTGATTTCCTCCTTGTGACTTTTACCCCCTGTGTGCCCCTCTGTATCTGTGAGCCCTCCCCTCCCCTCCTTGTGTTTTATTCCATGTTTCCCCAGCCCGCTATGCCTGTGCTCTCCTGTCTCTCTCCTCCTGTCTGCACCTCTGTGTACTTCCTGTTTTACTTTGACAGTGTCCCGTCAGTGTTGTGTTACTCCTGCCCTGTCTCGTTATGATTATCTGTGTCAGCTGTGTTCCCCGTGTGCTCCCACTTCCCTCGTTAACCCTCTGTGTATTTATGTGCATGTCTCCCTCAGTTCGGTGTCGCGTTGTCAATGTCTCCTCCCCGAACCTGTGTGTTTTTATGTGTTCCCTCGGTCCTCAGTTAGCATTCCCAGTTTAGTTCTGTTTCTTTGTGAAGCCTGCAATAAAGCAGTAATTTTGAGTTCAGCTTTTTGTCTTGTGTTTGGGTCCTCATCTGCCTCCACACAGCCAGTTCATGACAGAATCTGTTATGTAGGAAGAAATGAAAGAGAATTTTGAAGAAAAAAACAAAATTTTCTGTTCCCTACATTGTAGAGGGTGACTTTGCATCCACTAAGCAGTGAAATGAGAGCAGTAAGGGGTTAAACTGAGATTCAGCGGTTGGGTGAACCCTGAGATCAGTTGTAGTGGCTAAACATGGAGAGAAGAACCACAACTTACAATCACTCTAATGTGAGCTCCACGTTAGAGCTGACCTGCTGCTCTCTGTGGATTTACAACACTGAATACAACACGATGTAACAAGATGCTTTTACAAGGCAATTATTATGTCTTTATACTACTTCAGCACACAGAGGAACTGCAGCTGCTGCTGGGCCTTCTGGGGTTGTGGGTCCATGGGGGATGGGAATGATAGCGGAGGCCTTCAGACGGGGGGGAAACGTGACATGACTCAGGGAGAGGTTGAACTGCCAGCTGGTCGTCAAATAATGACGTCCATAGGACCTCTGTGTAAGGGCTATTTATAGTCCAAATTTTATGTATAGGCTCTGTATGGGTAGAGGCCATGTTTTCTGCAGATGATTAGCGAACATCTCCATGATGGCGGTTGCAGCTGCACGGTGGATGTCCCCAGCTTCTCACCGACAGTTTGTAAAATGCATGCACTGACAAAGCGTGTCGAGCACATAGTCTAGGTCATACGTACACACTTGCACAACTTCTCATACTTTCTGTTGCAACGTCTTTCATAGCAGTCTAGCAGTGACAACATTTCCTTTCTCTTACAAAGCTTTTCACAATAAAACAGGATGCCAGCCTCACTAAAACAAGTGCAAATGCGCTTTTAAACGTAACACATTGTGACCCAGAATGTTATATTTTATATTTTAACATGGATTTACACGTTTTGAATATTTCAACACATTTTAATAAATTTCAGTTTTAACCTGGTTACAAACAAATACGTTGATTAATTAAAATAAATAAACCAATTAAAGAAAAGCAGGAAAATGTAAAATAACAGAACACATTTTTATCTCTCCTCACTCTTCTCTGTTTTCTTCTTCTGTCTTCAGCTCTCCTCTCACTCGTTTCCCGACACCCTTTGCTTGTTACCTCACTTATTTGTTTTATTTGGCCATTACTGTCTGTCTCTACTTCCTCTCCTGTATATCTGTTGTGTTTGGCTGTTTCCTCTTTTTTCTTTTTCTTTTTTTTTCTTTTTTTCAGTAGTACTGTTGTTCTGCCAGCACATCTCTAAATACAGGGAAACAAATAGAAAGACAGATTTAACCTATCAGCTCATATTTACATGCAGTCATAGCTGTCTGCTCGGGTTTCACCACACAGGTTAATAAAATGTTGACAGCATAGGAAGAAAACCTCTGAACACTAACAGAAAATCCAAAATAAAGACATCAAGAAGTAGGAAAGCAGACATCTGCACAGTATGACACAACAAAGCACACCACCAACCTGAGGATGCATTCAGTGCATTCTGATTTGAAGGGTTCCTAAGTGAGAGGCGTGCCGCAGAAGTATCTGCGTGGTGGCCAGAATAAGATCTGTTTGAATTCTCGAAATTCTAAAGAAAGTTTCAAAGTTTTCATCCTATAGAGGATACTCTGGACCATCCTGAAAGGAGAGGAGAAAACGCCATCCCATAATTCATTGCAACGGAATAAGCAAAGTGGTGCAGAACGTGTAAATGTTCATTGTAACTGCATTTTCTGTTCATGACATAACCTGCTGATATTATTTTTAACAGCAGCCTGTTAAACTCACAGCTGAACATCACACAGCTGGAATCAAAACTACTTCCTGTTGAGTAGTTACTGCACGAAGAACACAGAAGGCTTTATCAGCCTAAGATCATGATCTATATTAACTGTTAAAGGTATGCTAAGGTTAATCAGTGTTCATTTGTAATGTCCTTAGGATGAGTTTTTACTTCAGTGCAGTTCAACTCGGATAAATGATGAATGGAGGGAATTTTGTGCAGTCACAGAGTCACACAGCAGCTAAATTTAAGAAAATAAGGTTAATTTTATATTCCATGGGAAAGATTTAATATGATAGGCAAATTACTGTGATGTCACAATTGCAGGATGTGATTTACGTGGCTCAAAATCCTGAGCATGATGGAGAACGCTGCTAACCAAAGTAATCCAGAGTGAGCTCAGGTTACGCACGTCTTTCTCTCTGCAAACAGCGAGGCAACTCAGATAAATGAGATGAGGCTGAAGGAAAATCAATATGCTTTTAATATAAGTAACAACTTCTGATAGAAACGACTGAGTAAAGGGTTATTAGGACATCGGGCACAGAGCAAGATTCATCAGGTAGCGTTTCTTTACAAGCTCTTGCACCCTGTAAACATGAAATGTGTGTGGAACAGCTGAATAATGTTTTTACATTATTGTCAGATTACAAGCCATCTCAGTTACTATGTTACTGTGCTGTGCGCAACATTCAGGCTTGGACCTGACACAGTAACAGTTGTATTTGTTACACATGCAGCAGAGGGAATACACTGGCTGTGTGCTGAGAAAATGACTTTTCTGCTTTGTTTCATGAAAGCAGCATTACTGAGGAACAGTAAGTGGACTCACCTCGAAACACTCAGAGTGCCAAAGTTTTGGTTTTTGAGCCATCCACGCAAAGTGTGATTATGCACTTGTTCCAATAACATCTTCCCTTCTTGCTAATAGGACAGTTTATTTTCAACTATCAAAAACACAAGAGGCATAAAACTTGGATTTCATGCGATTTGCAGTAAATTGTGTCTTACAGACTTTGTCATTTACATGTGTGTGACTCATTTAAATGATAGTGAAACTTACAAATACATATGTCACATATGTTCACAACTGTCAGTCGCCAAACTAATACTGTGCCTCTTTAATAAATCCAGCATTTTTTTTTACATCTAAAGCAGGTTTTGTGCTGCTGTCGACTTTAGCAAATAAGGCCCTAAGTGTTCCTTCTTCTTTCAAATTCCAGCGATATTTTTCACAGACAATGGAGACACAACATGTGGTGAAGTAAGAAGTGGATTTTGTAGTCCAACTACAGCTTCAATCATGATCATGACTGAAGCATTAATTAATGGCAGGACTTCTTTGAGCAGTTTTGTAGGAATGGGGTCTAAAAGACACGTTGATGGTTTGGAGGAAGTAATTATTGAAGTTAACTCAGAAAGATCAATTAGAGAAAAGGAGTCTAATTTAACATCAATGGTACTAAGAGTAGCTGTAGATAATATTACATCTGTGGGATGATTACTGGTAATTTTTTCTCTAATGATTAAAATTTTATTTGTGAAGAAGTTCATGAAGTCATTACTAGTTAATGTTAAAGGGATGGTTGGCTCAACAGAGCTCTGACTGTTTGTCAGCCTGGCTACAGAGCTGAAGAGAAACCTGGGGTTGTTCTTATTTTCTTCAATCAGTGATGAATAGTAAGATGTTCTGGCTTTGCGGAGGGCTTTCTTATAAAGCAGCAAACTATTTCTCCAGGCTAAATGATGATCCTCTAAATTTGTGACACGCCATTTCCTCTCGAGCCGATGAGTTATCTCAGTGGGCATTTTGACAGTTATACCAGGGAGTCAAGTACTTCTGATTTGAGGCCTCATTTTTCACAGGAACTAAAGTATCCAGAGTCGTACATAGTGAGGAGGTAAAATTATTAAGATGACTGACTTCTGTGGGAGTAGGCTGTGATGCATCAGTGAATGACATTTCACCACTTGTAATTTTTTATGAAATATATTTCATATATTATCTTCAGTGTAGGCCTTGCCATCATGTTTATATTCTTAATGTGAAATAAGCATGAACCACACTGGCTAACTGCTCTGTTCTTGCAGCCAGTTTCCATCTTCAAAGTCAGACACTTCACACTTGTCCAATAAAAACAAGGCGTAACTTTTCTTGACTTTCTTGACGCTTCTCATAACTAATTGTTGCAAAGATCCGTATTAACATTAACAGTCTCCAATTGATCTAAAGCCAAAATACTTTGACTTGAATGACAAAAAAATACAGTCATTGTACCCCAAATATCAGTTATTTAGGCTTCAATTAAATTTTAACAAACTAAAAATGTTAGTTTAATAACATTTAAAATACTAGGTATACCAAAGAATACTCTCAGACAGATTGTTTACAAGGCAACAATGTAAAATACTAATTCACAGAGGAACAAGCTAGTCACACAATGTTGTCTTCCATACCACTGACTACAACTGATTGCACATTCTTAACACCAGAAGGTGGCACTGTGGTTTACAACACCTCTCAAACATTTTCATCCTCTCACGCGGAGAGCAGAACACAAACTGTCTTTCAGCTAAAGGTACACAGCCTAACAATCTTGTTTTTATAGGGTCATGGTCTCGTAGCAGTAGATACATCACATACCCATGAAACATAGCAGTTTACCCCAGTAAAAGTAAAGCGAATTAGAAGATTTTTCACCTCATCTCTGTAAAATGATGCTGTTAAAAATGTCTCTGGCTGATAGTTTAGCAGTTGCTAGGCAACTGGAGCATTGAATTGAAGGCTGGACAATCCCATTTAACAGCCCCTTAGTTTGGGCCTTTGCAGTCTTCAGATCCTTTGAAGGATGCAGCAGGAATTGGGAAGCCACTACAGTAACTTAGTAACACAGAGACAAGACCTCAATACCCTCAAACTCGATAAAAAAAACGAACTAACTAAAAAAACACCACAACCACACACAAACTGTGTTAAGGTTCAAAAGCTGAACTAGCTCAACAGCATTATGAGAGAAAGCAAAACTCAGTGTCGCCCACAATCTCTACCATGTCAATCATAGCCACAAGCTTCAGCCTCATTCCCAGCAACCCTCTGTCCAGCCTTGCCCTCAGTTATCTCCATGATAACACCACTACACAAGCAAAATAAATATAGAAATAAATGTGAAAATAACCCCTAACCAGAAAATTAATTTAAAATAAACAGGGATTGAAACTAAACACTAAAACTCTGTATGCATTTCACCATTGTGGTGAAGGTTATAGTTTGTCACTTTCAGGCTCAGGTTGCTTAGGTAACGGTCTATGTATTTATCACCAGGTCATATGTAAATCACCTATAGTCCTCACTTTCATTGACAGTACCCCACCCACTTCCCGTCACCCATGTTTTTTTCCACACAGTCTTCGGAAGTTGTGGAACATCATTCTCTTTCTATGGTCTTTCATCACTACATCACTGTCTATCACTTCCAGTACGTATGTAGATTAAGACTCAAAATTACCAATGGGAATTAATTCAATTTATTTAAACAGCACCAAATCACAAAAACAGTCACCCAAAGGCACATTATATAGTAAGGTAGACCCTATAATAATACATACAGAGAAAACCCAACAATCATATGACCCCCTATGAGCAGCACTTTGGCGACAGTGGGAAGGAAAAACTCGCTTTTAACAGGAAGAAACCTCCGGCAGAACCAGGCTCAGGGAGGGGCGGGGCCATCTGCTGTGATTGGTTGGGGTGAGAGAAGGAAGACAGGATAAAAGATATGTTGTGGAAGAGAGACAGAGATTAATAACAGGTATGATTCAATGCAGAGAGGTCTGTTAATACATAGTGAGTGAATAAGAAACACTCAATGCATCATGGGAATCCCCCAATTCAATTCAATTCAATTTTATTTATATAGCGCCAAATCACAAAAAAAGTCGCCTCAAGGCGCTTCATAGATACAGAGAAAAAAACCCAACAATCATATGACCCCCTATGAGCAAGCACTTTGGCAACAGTGGGAAGGAAAAACTCCCTTTTAACAGGAAGAAACCTCCGGCAGAACCAGGCTCAGGGAGGGGCGGGGCCATCTGCTGCAACCGGTTGGGGTGAGAGAAGGAAGACTGGATAAAAGACATGCTGTGGAAGAGAGACAGAGGTTAATAACAGATATGATTCAATGCAGAGAGGTCTGTTAATACATAGTGAGTGAGAAAGGTGACTGGAAAGGAAAAACTCAATGCATCATGGGAATCCCCCGGCAGCCTATGTCTATTGCAGCATAGCTAAGGGAGGATCCAGGGTCACCTGGTCCAGCCCTAACTATATGCTTTAGCAAACAGGAAAATTTGAAGCCTAATCTTGAAAGTAGAGATAGTGTCTGTCTCCTGAATCCAAACTGGAAGCTGGTTCGACAGAAGAGGGGCCTGAAAACTGAAGGCTCTGCCTCCCATTCTACTTTTAAATACTCTAGGAACAACAAGTAGGCGTGCAGAGCGAGAGCGAAGTGCTCTAATAGGGTGATATGGTACTACAAGGTCATTGAGATAAGATGGGGCCTGATTATTTAAGACCTTGTATGTGAGGAGCAGGATTTTGAATTCAATTCTGGATTTAACAGGAAGCCAATGAAGGGAAGCCAAAACAGGAGAAATATGCTCTCTCTTTCTAGTCCCTGTCAGAACTCTTGCTGCAGCATTTTGGATTAGCTGAAGGCTTTTCAGTGAGTTTTTTGGACATCCTGATAATAATGAATTACAGTCGTCCAGCCTGGAAGTAATAAATGCATGAACTACTTTTTCAGCGTCACTCTGAGACAGGATATTTCTAATTTTAGAGATGTTGCACAAATGGAAGAACGCAGTCTTACATATTTGTTTGATATGTGCATTGAAGGACATGTCCTGGTCAAAAATGACTCCAAGGTTCCTCACAGTGTTACTGGAGGCCAAGGTAATGCCATCCAGAGTAAGGATCTGGTTAGATACCATATTTCTAAGCTTTTCAGGGCCGAGTACAATAACCTCAGTTTTATCTGAATTAAGAAGCATGAAGTTAGCAGCCATCCAGGTCTTTATGTCTTTAAGACATTCCTGCAGTTTAACTCATTGGTGTGTGTTATCTGGCTTCATGGACAGATAGAGCTGGGTGTCATCTGCATAGCAGTGAAAATGTATGCTATGTCTTCTAATGATGCTGCCTAAGGGAAGCATGTATAATGTAAACAGAATTGGTCCTAGCACTGAACCCTGTGGAACTCCATAATTAACCTCAGTGTGTGAAGAGGACTCTCCATTTACATGAACAAACTGGAGTCTATTAGATAGATATGATACAAACCACTGCAGTGCAGTACCTGTAATACCTACAGCATGTTCTAACCGCTCTAATAGGATATTATGGTCGACAGTATCGAACGCTGCACTGAGGTCTAGCAGGACAAGCACAGAGATGAGTCCACTGTCAGAGGCCATAAGAAGATCATTTGTAACCTTCACTAAAGCTGTTTCTGTGCTGTGATGAGCTCTGAAACCTGACTGAAACTCTTCAAATAAACCATTCCTCTGCAGATGATCTTCTTAGCTGTTTGACAACTACTCTTTCAAGGATTTTTGATATGAAAGGAAGGTTGGAGATTGGCCTATAATTAGCTAAGACTGCTGGGTCTAGAGATGCTTTTTGAGTAAAGGTTTAACTACAGCCAGCTTGAAGGCCTGTGGTACATAGCCGATCATTAGAGATAGGTTGATCATATTTATGATCAAAGAATGAATTAATGGCAGGAGTTCTTTGAGCAGTTTTGTAGGAATGGGGTCTAAAAGACACGTTGATGGCTTGGAGGAAGTAATTATTGAAGTTAACTCAGAAAGATCAATTGGAGAAAAAGAGTCTAACTTAACATCAATGGTACTAAGAGTAGCTGTAGATAATATTACATCTGTGGGATGATTACTGGTAATTTTTTCTCTAATGATAAAAATTTTATTTGTGAAGAAGTTCATGAAGTCATTACTAGTTAACGTTAAAGGGATTGTTGGCTCAACAGAGCTCTGACTGTTTGTCAGCCTGGCTACAGAGCTGAAGAGAAACCTGGGGTTGTTCTTATTTTCTTCAATCAGTGATGAATAGTAAGATGTTCTGGCTTTGCGGAGGGCTTTCTTATAAAGCAGCAAACTATTTCTCCAGGCTAAATGATGATCCTCTAAATTTGTGACACGCCATTTCCTCTCCAGATTACGAGTCATCTGCTTTAGGCTACGTGTTTGAGAATTATACCACGGAGTCAAATACTTCTGATTAGAGACCTTAGTTTTCACAGGAGCTACAGTATCCAGAGTCGTACGTAGTGAGGAGGTGAAATTATTAACAAGATAATCGACCTCTGTTGGAGCAGCGTTCGGATAGCTGCTCTGCTCTATGTTGGTACAGGGCATTGAAGATGATAACAGTGGGTGGATTATATTCTTAAACTTAGTTACAGCGCTTTCAGAAAGACATCTACTGTGATAAAGTCTACTCTCCACTGCTGTGTAATCAATTATTGTAAATGTAAATGTTATCAGGAAATGATCAGACAGGAGAGGGTTTTCAGGAAACACTGTTAAATGTTCAGTTTCTATGGCATATGATAAAACAAGATCTAGAGTGTGATTAAAGTGGTGGGTGGGTTCTTTTACATTTTGAGAGGAGTGGACAAGGCTAAGCATCAGGCTTTCAAATGAATTAAAAGTCTGTCTTGGTCTTTCATTAATTAATAGGCTGGTGTGAAACATTGCTGCCACACCGCCCCCTCGGCCTGTGCTTCGAGATTTCTGGTAGTTAGAATGACTCGGGGGTGTTGATTCATTTAAACTAACATAATCATCCTGCTGCAACCAGGTTTCTGTAAGGCAGAGTAAATCAATTTGTTGATCAATTATTAAGTCATGTACTAACAGAGACTTGGAGGAGAGAGACCTAATATTTAATAATAATCCACATCCACATGATAAGAATTCAGCGATTCCAATTCCATTATCTATTTCACTTTTTTATTCTCACTGGGTTCTCATAAGTTTTGAAGTCATTACTCAAAAAAAGTAATTATTACACATATTACACAAAACACTTTTCTTAAAAGTAATGCGTTACGTTACTTAAGTACTCCCGGGAGAAAGTAATGTTACACTAGTTGTAACATTACTTTCATAATACTCTGTCTCATAATAATAATCTCAATAACACGAATCCCTATCCTAATGAGGACTCTCTGATGAGCTCTTAGTATTTAGGTATGAACACAAAGCGCTATACAAATACAGGCCATTTACCATTTAACACAAAGATCATTAAGAACAAAAAAGTGAACATTTTAAAAAAAAAAAGCCAACAACTAATAACAAAAGAGAACATCAAATAAACATGAGATCAAAGTCCCCAAAAGCCCCAAAACAAACAAAGAAAAAAACAAGTCTAAATCCCGGGTCCAAGACCCAGGACAGTGACACGTGCACTGCTTACGCAATTCTCCAACTAAAGTCTTAATGATTCTGCTGTTGAACTAGATCAAATGAACCCATTTCATTTCGTACCATGCAAACATGTTTCCTTTTTCTTCCACCTTCACCTTTCTGCATTCCACCATTTCAAGAAGAGTTTGGATTATTTATTTCTTAACTTGATATACATAGGGCTGGGTTTTGATTATCGATTTATCGATTAAAATCTATTCTAGCTTGGATAATGTGATATCCGTTCATTACAATCTTGAATAGATTTTTTAATATACATTTATTTTGCCTGAAACACCAGAATCTCAGGTTAAACCTCACAAAATTTCAACAACCAGCAAACAGCTAAAACAGTAAATGAGAGCAGGAACACGGATTCTGCACAAAGATGTAAACACAAAGCGCGGACCCGCCGACGGATCAGAATCAGTGAGATGTGACTTTCTCAATGACGGCACGGACACGGTCGGGGCTGAAAGCCAATAGCTCACTGATTCTGATGCGTCGGCGGGTCCGCGCTTTGTGTTTACGCCCTTTTTTTGCTGCTTCTAAAGCTGTTAGTTTTATCTCTCTCCAAACAATATTGACTGAACCAGCAGCAAAAGAAGATCCAAACTAAGCTTCACATAAACATCGTCATGGACTCACTCTGACTTTTACTGTTTTGCTTCCACCACAATAAAATCACACTTCATGCACAGCTCTCTCTCTCTCCTTCTGTGTACTTCAAGAACAGTTTCCTGTCTAAAAATCTGTTTTCTGCATTATTCGCTTGCTTGTTACGCACAAGTCTACTGTTGTTTACAGGCTGTCGGCCGCTGTTTTTTTTCCTTTTACTTACTTCCGAAAAGAAAACGTAATTTCTGCTGTTCAATAGGCTTCTAAACAAATTTAAACTTTTTAAAATTATGCAAAATTGCAAAACGCTCAGCTGTGTCTCTAATCAAACTTCTGTAACTTAGCGCTGCTTCACTTCAGCAGCATCAGGTTATGTTCATATGTTGATTAATGGTTTTCTTTTGTTTTTGATCTACTGCAGAAAATTTTTATAAATCCCAGGCCAGGAAAATCGGCTTCATGTTTTTCTGTGTTTTATCCTCAGTTACTTTGACACAAAGGCCTCTGCTGTGATGCTCACACTTTTGATAAAGTCTCACAAGTGTCAGCTTTCGTTTTTATAGATATAAAAATATGGAAATGTACTGATGCATGATCTGAATTATAATATTTCTGACTGTCTGAGGCAAAAAGAAGACATTGGTCCATACACCTGAAAGTCCTGAAAACACATTGTGAATTCTGTCTCGAGTCTACGGATGTATCCGTGTATTTCCACGGTGCTGCGCTGAGCGAACAGCTCCTGAAGCATTTGAAGTGTTGGAATGTGGAAATTTCAACATTGCTTGAAAAAACTGCCAGCTAGCAACGTCCCTCTCACTGGTAGGCTAAGTTATTTTTAGCCAATTGCAAGCTGAATCTGGTAGTCGGGGTTGTTAGCTAACATACCATCATTAAGAAGCAGTATAATTAATGTGTATGCGAGCTAATTTGCGATGTGCACCGCTGGCCCGGCCATTTATTTTTTAATGCACCTTCTCAGTGTCACGATCCTGGGTCTTATGACCCAGTGTTTTGAGTTTTAGTTCTTTTGATGTTTATAGTATGTTTAAGCTTATTAGGTTTCCTATGTTCATTTGCTTATTAGCTCCCCCTTGTGTTTTCAACCCCTGTGAAGTCTCCCTTGCCCTTCGTGTGTTTCATGTCTGTTGTCTTATGTTGTCATGTCTGCCTCTCATGTTTCCTGTTTTATTTTGAAGAGATCTCGTGTTTTTATATTATGGATTATGTTTTGAGTCCTTTGTTGTACTGTTTCTTGTTTCCCTAGATTTCAGTTATGGTTATCATAGGTTTAGTTCTTTGGCTTTGTAATATGGCTTCCCTGTGTTCAATGTTGTGTCTACTGTGACCTTTTGTACCATGTTTCTGGTCCCTATGTTCTGTCTTCTCAGTTGCTGTTAAGTTTGCATGTTTAGAGTTCAGTCTGTGTGTTTCCTGCTTTACTTTGAAGGTCCATGTCACATGTCAGTGTCTCTAGTTTTGCTTCCCTTGTCTCGTCCAGCCTGATTTCTCCCAGCTGTGCTCTCCTTCTGTGTCTCATTCCCTCGTTATCCCTCTGTGTATTTAAGCCCTGTGTTTCTCTTTGTCAGTGTCGTAGTCTCCCTCATGGCTGCGTTTCCCTGTGTGTCAGTTTATCCATGCCCCAGTTTAGTTTTGTTATATTTTTGTGCCATTCTGCAATAAAGCAGCTTTTTGAGTTTTATTCCTGCGTGGTAAGTTTTGTGTTTGGGTCCTTCTCCTGCCTGTACACAGCCGAAACATGACACTCAGATTAATTCACTGCGTGTCGTGCCCAGGGCTGGACTGGGACAAAACATCGGCCCGGGCATTTTGACTAGAGACCGGCCCCCCAGGTATTAAAGCCATAAAGCCTTTGAATGAAAACAAACGCTGTGGTGACAGTGATGTACAGTCTTGTTGGTATATGTATGATTTCTATATATATTACATCAGATAAAAACTTTGGTTGTAAGATTCAGATAATTATTTATTAAAACCTAGACATTTTAAATGAGAATAAGAAAGTATGTCTTTGTGCCCCCCCTCCCCCCCCCCCTCCCTGTTAATGCCCTACCTGGCCCCCTGGCTAAACTTTGCTAGACCCGCCCCTGCACAGTTACCACCTGTCAGCTACTTAGAAAAGGATCCTGGTGTTATTTGTCTCTCAGAAACAGTTCATAACTTCCCTTCAACTCATTCATGTCACCTAAAAGGTAAACCTGTTTCTCCATCACCTGCTCTAATGATTCAGTAAGGACATCTCCTGGTTTCATCTTCATGTTTCCCTCTCACCACATATCCAAACCAACATCATGACCAGCAGCTTTACAGCTGTGGCTCCAGCAAACATCAGCTGATACTAGAAATTAATATTAAATAAATTCTAACAACAGCTGATCAAGCTTAAACGTGCTGCTGTTGTTTAGCGCGACATCCGCTGGTTTCCTCTTTCTGGCGCAAAGTGGGCGATAAACAAACAAGAGAGACGATCAGCTGATCACTGATCAGTTTCATGATTGAAGAAGAAACTGGAGAGGGAGGGAGAGAGAATGAGAGGAGAAGCAGCTGACAGCGTAACGACAGAATAACTCCAGCTTTGTGTCTTTTTCCATTGTAGCTGAAGTCCGAGACAAACTATGTTCCTTTTCAGCTCAATACGAAATGCGTAATATTTTCTCTGAACGCGGGACGATTCCGCTTTTTACGGGACGGTTGGCAACTCTACGAACTACCCAATCAATCAACTACCCAATATTGAATCAATGTTGAACGCTGACATTGATTCGACGCCAAATTTTCAAACACTGTTAATGTTGAAACAGTGTCAGATTCTGATATTGAATCACTGCACCCTTGGTTACTATTGCAACAACAATAACGTCATGATTAAAAATCAGTACTTAACAGGTATTTGTATCAATACTAAACGGCTGCAAATTACAATCAATACTTAAACCTGCAAAAAAGACATGTGTATGATCCACAAATAGGAAACCATTATATGCTGATGTCCATAATAATATCCATATAATATGAAGCATCTGGCATTATGTAATAATAAAAAAAATGACAGACATCTCTGTATCAATAACAAAGTAATTTATTATATTTAAAAAAGCTTCTTTGTTACATGTATTGGTTACAGGACACTTTTTTTTTTAAGCTTACTCTGGGATCGAGCTGGATATCAGGCATTCTGCACCCCCCCCCCCCCCCAACCTGCTGAGTCAGGTCATCTAGGACACAAACAAACAAAAAGAAGAAGAACAATAGGCCAAGTTAGATCTTAAATATGAATAACCTCTTGTCAATTGTCTTCAGCAGGGAGAAAGCATCTAAACTACTAGGCTGATTTATATGAAAGTCACAAGGCAGAAATCAGCAGACTGCTGCCTCACTTTGATTCTCAAAGAGCCATTAGCTGAAAGGCTCAAAGCCTAATTTTCTAGAGATCAAATGAATAAACCAAACTATTTGCAGTGAACTGCATTTCTATTCCTATTTATTGGATCTTCCAACGATAGCCTGCTGTTGTATATTCAAGCAGAACATACAGGAGAAGGCCATTTTTATGCAGTTTAACCGAATTTTATAATCTCTAAAGTTCTGGGTTACAAATTTCCCAGAACCTTTAAGAACTTACCATTGCTTTATTCACCTCCGGTCATTGCAGTTCATCTTTGTTGCCCGGACACTGAACTGTGTGCTGTTGGACTCAGGCCGTATTATTTACCCAGGGAATTCTCTCACGTCATCTTGGTGGCTGTTTATGTTCCCCCCTCTGCTAACCCCACAGCTGCATGTGACACTATCCACTCTGCCATAGCTCGGCTACAGACTCAGCACCCGAGTGCCTTTATTGTGATCTCGGGTGACTTCAACCATGTATCACTGGACAATACACTACCAACATTCAAACAATATGTGGACTGTCCCACCAGGGGAGAGAAAACTTTAGACTTACTGTATGCTAACGTCAAGGATGCATACAGCTCCTCCTCCCTCCCCCCACTTGGTAGGTCAGATCATAACCTGATTCACCTCACCCCCCGCTATGTGCCAATTGTGAGGAGGGAACCTGTGACCACCAGGACTGTTAGGAGGTGGTCAGAGGAGGCAATAGCGGAACTACAGGGCTGTTTCGAGGTGACCGACTGGGAAACACTCTGTGAGCCTCACGCCGAGGACATCAATGGGCTTACTGAGTGTATCACAGACTACATAACTTTCTGCACCGACTCCATTGTTCCAGCTCAGACTGTTCATTGTTACCCAAATAACAAGCCGTGGGTGACTAAGGACATCAAAGCCCTCCTCAACAACAAGAAGAGGGCTTTCAGAGGGGGCAACAAAGAGGAGGTGAGGAAGGTCCAGGTGTTACTAAAGGACAAGATCAGAGAGGCTAAGGACAATTACAGGAGGAAGCTGGAGTGGAAACTCCAGCAGAACAGCATGAGAGAGGTGTGGAGGGGCATGAAGACCATCACTGGATTCAGGCCAACCAACAGCAGGGGAGCTGAGGGAGGTGAGAATAGAGCCGACGAGTTGAATCTGTTTTTCAATAGATTCGACACCACAGTGTCTGCTCCCACCCCCACAACCTCACCTGCAGTCAGCCTGGAATCCAGAGCCACACCACTGTGCCAGCCTCTCTCTTCACATGTTGCCTCCTGTGAGATTCCTGACACCCCTCCCCCACCCATCACCTTCACTCAATACCAGGTTGAGATGCAAATGAGGAGACTTCACTCAGGGAAGTCTGCTGGACCAGACGGAGTGAGTCCCCTTGTCCTCAAGGCCTGTGCCCCCCAGCTGTGTGGAGTCTTTCATAAACTGTTTATGCTGAGTCTGAGTCTGCAGAGGGTCCCGGTGATGTGGAAGACATCATGCCTCGTCCCTGTACCAAAGACGCCTCGTCCCAGTGGCCCCCAGGATTACAGGCCCGTGGCACTGACCTCCCACATCATGAAGACCCTGGAAAGGCTCATCCTGGACCAGCTGCGACCCATAGTAAGACCACATCTGGATCCCCTTCAGTTCGCTTATCAGCCTCGTCTCGGAACAGAGGACGCCATCATCTACCTGCTCAATCGTGTCTACACCCATCTGGACCAGCCGGCGAGCACTGTGAGGGTCATGTTTTTTGACTTTTCCAGTGCTTTCAACACCATCAGGCCGACCCTCCTGGGTGATAAGTTAGCAGCGATGCAGGTGGATGCTTCTCTGGTGTCCTGGATTGTTGATTACCTGACAGGAAGACCACAATATGTACGTCTCCCACAGTGTGTGTCTGACAAGGTGATTAGCAACACAGGGGCACCACAGGGGACTGTCCTCTCCCCCTTCCTCTTCACCCTCTACACCACAGACTTCAGCCACTGCACAGAGACCTGCCATCTTCAGAAGTTTTCTGATGACTCTGCGGTGGTTGGATGCATCAGCAGGGATGATGAGACAGAGTACCGGGCTGTGGTCGACTCCTTTGTCACGTGGTGTGAGCAGAATCATCTGCAGCTCAACGTGGCAAAGACCAAGGAACTGATCGTGGACTTCAGGAAGACCAGGAAACACTTGACCCCTGTTTCAATCCAGGGGGTCAGTGTTGACATTGTGGAGGACTATAAATACCTTGGAGTACACATTGACAATAAACTGGACTGGGCTAAAAACACCACAGCACTTTACAGGAAGGGCCAGAGTCGTCTCTATTTTTTGAGGCGACTGAGGTCCTTCAACATCTGCCAGAAAATGCTGAGGATTTTCTATGAGTCTGTGGTGGCCAGTGCGATCCTCTATGCTGTTGCATGCTGGGGGAGCAGGCTGAGGGTCGCAGATGCCAACAGACTTAATAAACTGATCCGTAAGGCCAGCAATGTTGTGGGGATGGAGCTGGACTCCCTCAAGGTGGTGTCGGAGAGGCGGATGCTGTCCAAGATAAAGACAATGTTGGATAACACCTCCCACCCACTCCATGACATGTTGGTCAGTCACAGGAGCTCGTTCAGTGAGAGACTGAGATTACCGAAAAGCACCACTGAACGACACAGGAAATCATTCCTGCCTGTGGCCATCTCCCTGTACAACGCATCCACTTAACACACTGTTTGCTGCTACAACTACACATGTTTCTTTTCCAAATATTTATTTATAAGTGACTTATGTATGTATGTATGTATATATATGTATATATTGTACTATTCTTAGTTAGTGTATTGTCTGTCTTGTCTTAATGTTGGTTTAAAATGGAGCACTGTAACAAAAAATAATTTCCCCCAGGGATCAATAAAGTATTCTGATTCTGATTCTGATTCTGATCTCATCTATGTTAAAAGGCTAATCCAGAGGCAATACCCCAGCATCAACAGGTTCAGTGCTGCAGGATTAACCAAAGGCTCTGAACTCTTCACGGAGGGTCCCGACTTCTCTGATCAGCTCTGTTATCATGATTATACGTTTTTGGAAGGCTGAATCTGTTCAAAAGAACAATAACACAAAGAATACTGGCTTGTGATAAACTGGATAAGCATTGTGATGAGAAAAACAACTATATCCATAAGTGATGGCTTCACATTTTGCATTCAGGTTTAAGTAGTTCAATCTGTTAAAACTGTTTACAATTTAGCCTTTTAACATACAAATGAAATCCTATATAAAATCTCAAAGTAGAATATTTTAGAATTTGCCTCAGACTCTCTGGAATCTAAAAAAGCTAAATATGATATTTAATAGCATAAATTAGTGTTTTGAAGTTAAGATTACAATGAAATTGTGATGCAGCTCATTGTTTCAAAGCATACCATCATTAGAGAAGGCACTGAACGCAGACTACAGGGAGTGCAGAATTATTAGGCAAATGAGTATTTTGTCCACATCATCCTCTTCATGCATGTTGTCTTACTCCAAGCTGTATAGGCTCGAAAGCCTACTACCAATTAAGCATATTAGGTGATGTGCATCTCTGTAATGAGAAGAGGTGTGGTCTAATGACATCAACACCCTATATCAGGTGTGCATAATTATTAGGCAACGTCCTTTCCTTTGGCAAAATGGGTCAAAAGAAGGACTTGACAGGCTCAGAAAAGTCAAAAATAGTGAGATATCTTGCAGAGGGATGCAGCAGTCTCAAAATTGCAAAGCTTCTGAAGCGTGATCATCGAACAATCAAGCGTTTCATTCAAAATAGTCAACAGGGTCGCAAGAAGCGTGTGGAAAAACCAAGGCGCAAAATAACTGCCCATGAACTGAGAAAAGTCAAGCGTGCAGCTGCCAAGATGCCACTTGCCACCAGTTTGGCCATATTTCAGAGCTGCAACATCACTGGAGTGCCCAAAAGCACAAGGTGTGCAATACTCAGAGACATGGCCAAGGTAAGAAAGGCTGAAAGACGACCACCACTGAACAAGACACACAAGCTGAAACGTCAAGACTGGGCCAAGAAATATCTCAAGACTGGTTTTTCTAAGGTTTTATGGACTGATGAAATGAGAGTGAGTCTTGATGGGACAGATGGATGGGCCCGTGGCTGGATTGGTAAAGGGCAGAGAGCTCCAGTCCGACTCAGACGCCAGCAAGGTGGAGGTGGAGTACTGGTTTGGGCTGGTATCATCAAAGATGAGCTTGTGGGGCCTTTTCGGGTTGAGGATGGAGTCAAGCTCAACTCCCAGTCCTACTGCCAGTTTCTGGAAGACACCTTCTTCAAGCAGTGGTACAGGAAGAAGTCTGCATCCTTCAAGAAAAACATGATTTTCATGCAGGACAATGCTCCATCACACGCTTGGACGCGTACTCCACAGCGTGGCTGCAAGAAAGGGTATAAAAGAAGAAAAACTAATGACATGGCCTCCTTGTTCACCTGATCTGAACCCCATTGAGAACCTGTGGTCCATCATCAAATGTGAGATTTACAAGGAGGGAAAACAGTACACCTCTCTGAACAGTGTCTGGGAGGCTGTGGTTGCTGCTGCACGCAATGTTGATGGTGAACAGATCAAAACACTGACAGAATCCATGGATGGCAGGCTTTTGAGTGTCCTTGCAAAGAAAGGTGGCTATATTGGTCGCTGATTTGTTTTTGTTTTGTTTTTGAATGTCAGAAATGTATATTTGTGAATGTGGAGATGTTATATTGGTTTCACTGGTAAAAATAAATAATTGAAATGGGTATATATTTGTTTTTTGTTAAGTTGCCTAATAATTATGCACAGTAATAGTCACCTGCACACACAGATATCCCCCTAAAATAGCTAAAACTAAAAACAAACTAAAGACTACTTCCAAGAACATTCAGCTTTGATATTAATGAGTTTTTTGGGTTCATTGAGAACATGGTTGTTGTTCAATAATAAAATTATTCCTCAAAAATACAACTTGCCTGATAATTCTGTACTCCCTGTATTTGCTGGGGAGGTTGCATAGCTGTGTAGGTTGGCGAAAGGAGCCGGTAGCTGGCCAAGGCATCAGGATGTTTACTAGTAGTGGGTTGGGGGGCAGACTGCAGAGTGGTGGAGACTGTTTAGAAAAAAAACATAAAATTAAAGATTACATACAACTCGTCTACAAAGGTTCCTGTTCTCACACACACATATATACACACACACACACTAAACATTACATTATTACGTGGTACTTTCACACATGGTGCCTGGGGAAACCTTTTATTTTGGAGGTTGCTCATCATCAGAGTCTGTAACTGACTCTGATGATGAGCAACCTCCAAAATAAAAGGTTTGAAAGGTCTGAAAGAAAACAAAACAAAACATTAGTATTGAACTGCATTGTGTTTTTTGCTTATTTTGCCTTAAGTTATAGTAAAATTTACAACATCACACAAAAATGGTTAAAAACTAACAATAATTTGAAGACACTGATCTGAATTGAGAAAATGAAAAAAAAAAAGCACAATGTCAATAAAAAGAGGAAAAACATGATATTCTAGATAAGTTCCAGGTAGGGTATGACATGAAAATGTTTTCTTTGTTCAGCGTTGGTATTTATGCTTTGAAATTTATGTGAAATTTATGCTTTTCTCCTTCTGTTTAAGTCAGCTTTAGTAATATCATACATACGTCAACCTTCAAATAACGAATAACTAAAAATAAACATCAGTTCAATGTCTCCTTGCTATCTGGGTAACCTTATGAATAAAATAAAGTTCACTATCAGTAACATCATAGCACCACCCAGCTAGCTGTATAGAAACTCCGTCATGCTAGCTAGTACGGAGTACGAGTTATTGTAACTGACTGTAAAAAGTCAGCACAACGAAAATAAACTCCACCTAAACTTGGTTTATATCTGACCCAGATAGACTGCAGGTCATAACTTCTTACCTGAAGTTCAGTTCACCTGACACTCGGACCTCGGGTGTCTCCTCCTCCTGCCTCCCCCTCCTGCCTCCCCTTCCCTCATCCACCTGCTGGCCTCTGTGGAAGCTCCGCCATAGCCACCACCAAACAACTGACTTATTTTTACACATCTGCCAACGTCTGGCCAATCCATCACCTTTCATTGTTTATACTGTTAGTAAAAAAAAAAAAAAAAAAAAATCATCGGCCCATAAAAACGAAAAATCACCATCGGCCCACCAGGCAAATGCCCAGCTATGGTCTTGCCATCACTGCCATCAGTTAACCCTTCGTGTGCCAGCTGTGGCACGTGTGCCCAGGGTTGCTGACCCCTGAGTTACACTATGAAGCAAGGCAAGTCTGAGGGGGTCCAACCCTGTACTAATGAAGTGGTAGAGAGTACAGAGGGCCTGGTGGCGCCAGTGTCCGGCAGCCTCGCCTCTGTCAATGCGCCCCAGGGTGGCTGCCATCACCAGTGTGTGAATGTGTGTGTGAATGGGTGGATGACTGGTTGTGTTTGGGGTCCTTAGGGACTAGTAAAGCGCTATACAAATACAGGCCATTTACCATTTACATATCTGTACATAGCATTTTATGTTTGGGGGGCTATGTGGGGCTGCATGGCATCAACGCATTAGCGTGGTTAGCTCGTTAGCGCCGTGCAGCCCCTCGCACAGGGTGATCTGCGGTAATTGGCTAATGGAGATTTGCCGCGTTAATGCGATTATGGCGTGAACCTAATTTTAACGAGATTAACGCTGACAGCACTAACATAAGCATAAAAGTGTACTGAACAATCACACAAAAGCTGCCTTGGCTGGTTGTCGACCTAGCTTTCAAAGAAGATCCAGGATGGCAGTAAATAACAGGATGGATGCAAACAGCTCGTGATTCACTTTCAACTTCCATCCATCCATTCTTCATTTTGAGCAAATATTTACCTACAGACAACTTTAAAAGTAAAGAATCTGATTTAGTATTCTTTTTATTAAGTTTGTTTTCAAATACTGACAGAAATATAAACTTTTTTGTTCTGTAGTTTCTTTGTTGTAAATAAATCTCATGGAAAGCCTGTTTATTTCCCCTTAATGGTGCTACATCTGTCAGAAAAAATGCATTTGTAGGTTTTAAATAAATTATGTTGTTTGTGCCCATGAAAAACTTGCCAAATCTTCTGTGGCAATGCCAAACACCTGATACTGCTATTGACTCGTTTTGAGTTTCTCCTAGCCAACTTGCCATAAATCCTGATTGAAGAATAGGATGCCACGTGAGTGTTTCTTCCACATACTACTCAGGCTTTTGTTTGTTAAATGGATAGATTGTTAAATTGCCTGTATGACTTGTTTCTTCAGACTTCAATCAGCTAATCCAATAAACAACATCAAACAAGAGTCAGTAACAGAATAAGCTGTTTGGCATTGGCAGATTTGGCAAGTTTTTCATGGGTGCAGCACACATACTCAACCACCCACTAAGAGGAAATATACAGGCTTTCCCACAAGTATGCTTTACTGTGAAAAAAAAGTTCTTACAAGAAAGAAATGATCAACCAAATACAAACTTCCGTACTTTTTGTTCCATGTTTAGCTGCATTTTGGGATAATATAGAATGGAGTGAAGCCAGTGATGTTACAAGACATTTCTGATGATTTAATGCTTGCTTCTCTCTGTCCTTGTATGTCTCTTTCCCTGCAGATGTATGTGACGTATACCGTGCAGGCAAAAGGCACTCGTCTGGCTAAGCCAGTGTTGTCTCTCGGGCTAATGTGTCTGGCCTTCCTCACTGGTTTAAACCGTGTGGCTGAATACCGCAACCACTGGTCAGATGTCATCGCTGGCTTTATCATTGGCACTGCCATTGCCACTTTCCTGGTGAGACTCATACCCAAAGCTCATGTGTACTGTAAACTGATTGAAATAACTGATTTAAGAAAGTTTTTTATTACTCCTCAGCCATAAAAGGCTGATTGGAGTTTGTGAATGCAATAAAAATAAATAACTAGTCTGTCAAATGGAATAAAGTCTGTTCCTTCAAATATATTTAATTCCTTTACAACTCCAATCTGGAAAGTTAAACATATTAGTGTTTGTAGTATATCAGGGTTGTTTCAAATGGGAGTACATTTGTGTGGGATTAATGGAGACTCCGTCATTTTTAGAAACTTCCACCATGCTGTCAGAAAGGAGCTGATATATAACAAATTTCCCACATGTGGGACTTATAAAGGTTTATCTTACCTTAGGTTTCTCTTACATTGATGCTTTTAAAGCATACATGTTGTTTGATGCTTGAGCTAATGAATGGTAGGTCAGAAAGCCCACACACATGGACCAGTACCTCCTCTTTGACTCCCACCACCCTCTGGAACACTACCTTTCAGTAATCAGGACCCTACACCACCGGGCAGAACATGTTCCCTCTAAGCCTGAAGGGAAGAAGAAGAAGGAATGTAAAGGAAACTCTTAAAACATGCGGTTATCCTAACTGGGCTTTTATCAAGTCAGCAAAGAGGCACAGAAAAGAAGATCAGACACCAGTGAGGGAGGATAAGAAAGACAAACGCAACAACATTGTCATCCCCTATGTAGCCGGTGTATCAGAAAAAAGGAGAGTTTTCTCCAAGCACGAGGTACTCCGAGGTACATCAGACCCAGCAACACACTCAGACACAAACTGGTTCATCCCAAAGACAAAACTCCTAAACACAAACTTAACAACATAGTATATGCTGTGCAGTGCACTGAGGAATGCTCAGACCTCTACATTGGAGAGACCAAACAGCCACTTCACAAGCGCATGGCACAACATAGAAGAGCCATCTCCACGGGTAGACTCGGCAGTCCATCTGCATCTAAAGGTCAAAGGACACTCTTTCGAGGATGCCAATGTTCACATTTTGGACAGAGAGGACAGATGGTTGAAAGAGGAGTGAAAGAAGCATCTATGTCCACTGTGAGCGACCATCTTTGAACAGAGGCGGTGGTTTACGACACCAACTGTCTGCCATCATTGGCATCGTTGGGGAATAAGTGTGGAGAACAGCCAAACACAAGATCACCCTGGAGGAAAACTCCCCTCCAGCAATCCTGCCCCCTGGAAAATGGTTCAGGTCCTGGGGACACACCGCCACAGAACAGGGGTAATACCTGAGGCTCAGTGGAGACAGCAACCTGGGATGCAGGACTCTCTGAAGCAGGGAATGGAACTAGCATAGGCATGGTGGACCATTACTTTTCTTAAAAGATGCACAGAAAAGAAGACCAGACACCAACTGGGGAGGATCAGAAAGACGAACGCAACAACTATATATTTTGTTGGTACTGTGTGTATGTGCCACATTGGCCATAGAACCATACTAATTTAAAGATGTGTTATATTTGCGCTTGTAGGTGGTGTGTGTGGTCCATAACTTCAAAGGGAAGTTACTACTGAGCGAGGAGTCACTAGTGGAGCAGCGGCCCAATATAGCCATGTTAAACATTGGCCAAGGGGAGAGTCCGCTGGAGAAGTACATCACCTCACAGGTTGGTACTGCCCAACAGAGCACACTGCTAAAATACTTCATCACAATTTCACACTTTAAGAAATTGAAGCTAGTTGTTTAAAAAAAGAAATAAGTTTATAAATCAATGGACAGGAATAAATGTTGGTGTCTTAGTTAAAGACTTGTGTGATCAAGAAATATTACCTCCGAAGTCAAACATCAGCCTCAAATGGGGAAAGGAGAAGTTTAATATGCTAAGGTAACCTTAAGAGTTGTAAAAACTGTCAAGACACAATGTTGGATTATACAAACGCTATAAAAATCTAAAGAGTTAGGCTGTGTGACTTTTAAAGATACCACTTAGATAAAGTCAGGAACTTAAATACAATCATATATGACACCCTGGGTAAATACAGTGATAATGGGACTAGTGTCTTCAACCATCATTGGTAGAACGTTGGAATGTGTGCAAAAGCTGATGCATTTAAATCCACTGTATCTGATGTATGTATTAGTGTAGAAAACATATTTGACTCAGTCTGCATACCAAGCAAAAATACAAGTCATGTGGAGCATGATTCCAATGTTAGGACACTTTGATCTAACTTCTACTACAGTGTTCTGGATCGTACAGTGCCGTGAAAAGTCCCGTAGCTGATCACACATGTTTCAGATCACCAAAGAAATGTATAATATTATACAAAGATAACACAGGTAAATGCAAAAAGCAGTTTGTACAACTGGCCTATATGAAAAAGCACCCCCCCCCCCCCTAAAATTAATAACTGGTTGTGTCACTGATGCATATCAAGCAATTTTCACTTTTTCACGTAGAGTCTCATAGGCTTGCATACCTGAGCTTCTTTCCATGAATAAATCAATCATCATTTAAAAACATTTTGTATTTACAAAATGTATTTGCATTAAAATAATGCAAACAACATTCTGGCAGCAATGTTTCATCCTATATTGATCTGCCATTTCCATAAGAAATAAATTAATGAAGGAGACAGAATCTAAAAATCTCCACTGAAACTCAGACTGTTGATTTGGTACATCTGGTCTGCTTAATAAGAGTTAAATGTGACATGAGAGGAGTCATCTACAATCACTCTGCAGAGTAAATGCATCAAAGTATCAAATGAAAAACATGTTATGCTGCTAACAGTCAGTACACTGTAGTGCAACAGGTCACAGTCACCGATTGGGTGAATTCTGTGTGTGGGTTCGTGGTGCATCAGGCTGCACCAACTGACAGTAAATTTTAATCAGGATGACACAGCTCAAGTGGAAACTATTCCATGAAGTGTGTTACGGGAGCCATCAGAGGCTCTACAGGTTCCTCTTCCCTCTCCACAGTATGGACAACCTTGTGTCACCCCCACATGCAGCACATATACCATATTTCCCTGTCTGTCGTCCACACACCTCCATACATTGTCCCATCAACTTATTAAACCCTGGCCAATCTATTCCCAGAAACAGGGCAAGCGTTTGGGAGCTAGCAGCAGCCTCAATTCTGTGCTTTCTGCCCTTGTACTTCATTTCCACTGGTACTACAGGATATCAGTGAACATCCCCAATGTACACACTTAATATCCACCTACAAATGCCCCTACCAAAGACCCTCTGGGAACCAGGTTCTGTTGACTCAGGGATTGCCTTTACCACCTTGTATTCTTTCTTGAACGCTGGATATCTCTCCTGGATCAAGGGAAGATATCTGAGACCTGGAGACCTGCACCACCTGGCCATCCTGCATGAGCGGGCACTTATTTCCCTTCTACAGCCACACCACTAATCATACCTCACTGCCATGATGCCCATGTTGAAAATCCTGATTAACCATACATAAATGAGTAAAGTTGCGACATTACATAATACATAAAAGTTATTTCATGTAATGATTTTTGAAAACTATTTGCATCATCTCCGTTTATTGTTAACATGCGTACATCAGCAAATGCTAGCTGTATCAAGGGAACCACCAGGACTCCATCACATGACAGTTCAGAAAGTTTATTGAAGTGAGGATTGAAGCCCAACCCAAAGCATAAGAACTTAGTGATGTTTCCACGGGGCACATTTTTCCAAGGGTTCATTCTCTTAAGTATTGGCAGCCAAACCAAGATACCAGGAAAAGGTGAGTGATCACTAGCAGCTGTGTGGAGATAAAGGGCAGGAACGTGGGATGAGGCCCATCCCACCCAATGCAAACTAACAGACATCCATACATTCACACACACGCACTGAGGACTGAGGAACCATGGCATTTCCCCCTCCCAGTGAGAGCCTCCAGGCGACCCACCAATCCTATAATAAAAAAAATAACATTAAAGGGAAAACATGAAACATCATATAAAAAAAGTTCTCAGCAGTTAAATTGCTGCACCCTCCTCTGTGGTCAGGGGCTCCATGCTGGCTTCTGTCCACTTGCAGCTTATCCTCGACCGGCATTCTTTACTACATCATATCCTAATCCACAGCATGATCAGCACCTTTGGCTGGTGGTTATGCTTAGGTTGAATCTACTGGCAAAAGAGAATCAGCTGAGGTGTTTGGCAGAGTGGAGTTAGGCAAGGTTCATTTACTCAATCACAGCAATCAGTGAATGTTCTGCTCCTCTGTTCCCTAAAGGTTTGCAAACCCCAGGAATTGCTGAAGCTGTATCCTGTTTTGGGGGTACTTCTGAAATTCTGACTCCATGTTCAGACCATGGAAATCAAGAAAATCTGATTTATCCTCTTTTTTTTCTACAAAGAAGAAATCCAGCGGGCGGAGAATAGGGACGGATTATACGAGCAGCTAGTGAGTCTGTGGTACTTTCTCCAAAGCCTCTCGTTCATGTTTTATGAGACTGTACACACATCTTGAAAACAACAGAGCATCAGGAAGCAGATCAATAGAGCAGTCATATGGCCGGTATGGAGGGAGAGAGAGAAAGAGCTGTGTTTACTGAAAATGTCAGCTAGCCCATGATATACACCAGGGACAAAAGACAGATCAGGCAGGTAGACAGGCTAGGAACACAAACTAACTTTAAACAGTTTTGGTGACTACTGAGACTCCAGCCAGAGATACAATTATTGTTCCAATCTATATTTGGGCTATGAGTGCTAAGCCAAGAGCCTTCAAGAACCAGGGGAGTGCTAGGATCATTGAAAAGGAAGAGACTAATTTGGTAGAATGCTCTAGCTCTAACTTGGCACTTTTTTTACTCTACCTGAGCACTCGAAGCAACTTGCCCCATTCACTCATGCACTTCTTCATATGCTTTTTTGTTGTTGTTATAAATATGTGCTTTCTATCTAATATTTATGCTCCAATGGATGCAGCCAGGAAATGAACTACCAACCTTGTGATTACTAGATAACCTCTACTTCCTGAGCTACAGCCACTCCTTTTTTGAACATGATTGCCAGACAAAGCGAGACAGAGACTGATCAATAAAATTCTGTTCGGCGTCTCAGTCACCAAATTCTTGGACTAAATGGGTGCAATTGTTGACAACTAGTTTAGCAGGCACCAAAAGTCTTGGTAGGGAAGTGTCACTGTTTATTTTGCCCACCAGTATCCCAGCAGTTACTGACAGACAACACAGTGGACATCAAACAGGGCTATAGGGTTAAACCACTACCACACCTGGGGAAGTCTAACCACACATTACTGTTTTTGATCCTGGAATGTATCCCACTCATCAAAACTGCTACAAAAATAGCACAAAGACAGTCAAAACTTGGCCAGACGGAGCCTCTTAGCAGTTGTAGGAATGTTTCAGCAAGACATACTGGGATATTTTAGAACACCTGGACCTGGAAGTGTTTTGTGACAGTGTACTATGCTACATCAGCAACTGCATAGACATTGTCACAGAGGATAAACACATTTAAATCCATCCCAACCAGAAGCCCTGGATGATCTGGGAGGTCCAGAGCCTGTTGAAGGAGAGGAACACCGCCTTCAAGTCTGGTGACGCGGCTCTGTACATCAAAGCCTGTGCCAACCAGAAGAGAAGCATCCATGAGGCAAAGTCAGACTACAAGAAAAAGATTGAAGAACACATGGACAGCAATTAAAGCAAGCAGGTCTGGCAGAGGAACTGACCCTCTACTTTGTCCGGTTTGAGGTGGGATCATAAGAGGCAGCTGGATCCTATCCTGATACCATCAAAAGTCCCATTCTCACAGTGGAGGAGCACAATGTGAGGTGCACGCTGCATGCCGTCAAACCTCGGAAGGCAGCTGGATCTGACGGCATCTCACGTACTGAAGGACTGTACAGGCAAACTGGCTGGGGTCTTCGCGAGGATATTCAATCAGTCCCTCTGTTAGTCGGTTGTCCAACCCTGCTTGAAGTTGTCTGTCATCGTCCCTCTGGCCAAAAATCAAACCATCACCAGTTTCAATGACTACAGGCCAGTAGCTTTGACTCCTGTGGTGATGAAGTACTCATCAGGAACCACATTATGTTCTTCATTTCTACCACATTCAATCCATACCAATTTGCCTACAGAGATAATAGGTCTACTGATGTTACTGTGGCCACAGCTCTCCATGCTGTTCTGTCCCATTGGCCACACTCCACTTGCCTTTGGCCAATGAGACCACCTACGGGGATGAGGTGGAGCATCTGACAGTGTGGTGTAGAAAACACAACTTGTTCCTGTACACTGCAAAAACCAAGGGGCCTGTTGTGGACTTCCGCTTTTTGGGAGTCAACATCAGCGAGGATCTGATCTGGGAAATGCACACTGCTGAGGTAATGAAGAAGAGACTGCTTTCTGAGCATTCTCACAAAGAATAACATCCCTGAAAAATGGTGGGTGTCCTTCTATTGCTGCACAGTAGAAAGAATCCTGGCATTTTTTCCAGCTGCACAGTAGCACAGAAGAAAGAGCTCCACAGGGTTATCCAGATATTAGGGCTGCACGATTTTGCATAAAATGAGAATCACGATTTCTTGGCTTAGAATTGAGATCACGATTCTCTCACGATTTTCTTTTCCAGTATAAATATTTATTGCACTTATTAACTGCACATCAACTTCGTAACAGTTGAGACTGAACATAAAAACAATAAATAAACATAAAAACAACAAATGTCTCACGTTTTGTTGTTGCCGCAAAATGTTGTACTGCTTGAAATTCCGTCTCCACCGTTGCTCGACACTGCGTGTATAGAGCAGGTAGTGCAACAATAGAAAAATAGTTGCGGGACGGCACTGTGTAGCGTTTGTCTGGGGTGTTGATCGTTTTCCTAAATCCCTCGTTTTGCACAGTGTTGATGGAGCCATATCTGTGGTCAGGTGATAAGTGATAGCCTCCGTGATGTCTTTGTGCCTGCGGGAGTTCGATGGGTATAGGGAAGCGCTGTATAAGGTTCCCGTTATTGATGTTTGGGTGGTTGACCGGGACGGATTTTCTCCTGTCACTTTCTCGTCATCCCTGACGTGCTCTCCGTTGTTTTTTCCCTGCTAATTTTAGCATCACACGGCACAGCTTCTGTATCACGTGGTATAAGGCTCCGCCCTTGTCATTTGTTGAGCAGGAAGAGTGAGCGCTTGTTTTCATTCAGATTACGTCCCGGATCAAAATGCGGTACAATCGTCGTCGTTTTTTTTTTTTTTTTTAATCGTTGTCATTTGGAAATGAGATCGCACATAAGTATGAATCGAGATCGTGATTTTCTAACGATTAATCGTGCAGCCCTACCAGATATAGTCAGCCATCTTCTGCTCTCACTTGAAGAACTGCAGAGGTCTCAAGAACATTAATAAAATCCTTTATTAAAGAGACCCAACTTACCCTGGTCATGTACTGTTTGAACATCTACCTTTAGGAGGATACCTAGGTATTTAAAGAAAAATGCACCCTTAGAGAGCAAACGTTTCTTAGGAGGAAAGATGGCCAGAGGTTCTTGTAATCTTCAGGCAGCATTGCATTAAATACAGGCATGATCCTGTTGTGGATATCACTGCATATCACTGCATTTCCAGAAATCATTGTCTATGGTTCGCTGTGCCATTCAAAGGTTAAAGCTCTGTCACACAAAGAAGAAGCCTTGTTCAAAAATGATGCTAATATTTTTTTATGGTAAATGTTCTATGTTTAATTGTGAAAAGAAGATAGGTTTATGTGATTTTAAAATTATTCTATTATTTGTATTTATATTTTGCACTTTAAAAAAAAGAGTTATGTACAGTGGGGCAAAAAAGTATTTAGTCAGCCACCGATTGTGCAAGTTCCCCCACTTAAAATGATGACAGAGGTCAGTAATTTGCACCAGAGGTACACTTCAACTGTGAGAGACAGAATGTGAAAAAAAATCCATGAATCCACATGGTAGGATTTGTAAAGAATTTATTCGTAAATCAGGGTGGAAAATAAGTATTTGGTCACCTCAAACAAGGAAAATCTCTGGCTCTCACAGACCTGTAACGTCTTCTGTAAGAAGCTTTTCTGTCCCCCACTCGTTACCTGTATGAATGGCACCTGTTTGAACTCATCATCTGTATAAAAGACACCTGTCCACAGCCTCAAACAGTCAGACTCCAAACTCCGCCATGGCCAAGACCAAAGAGCTTTGGAAGGACACCAGGAAAAGTATTGTAGACCTGCACCAGACTGGGAAGAGTGAATCTACAATAGGCAAGCAGCTTGGTGTGAAAAAATCAACTGTGGGAGCAATCATCAGAAAATGGAAGACATACAAGACCACTGATAATCTCCCTCGATCTGGGGCTCCACGCAAGATCTCATCCCGTGGGGTCAAAATGATCATGAGAACGGTGAGCAAAGATCCCAGAACCACACGGGGGGACCTGGTGAATGACCTGCAGAGAGCTGGGACCAAAGTAACAAAGGTCACCATCAGTAACACACTACAACGGCAGGGAATCAAATCCCGCAGTGCCAGACGTGTTCCGCTGCTGAAGCCAGTGCATGTCCAGGCCCGTCTGAAGTTTGCCAGAGAGCACATGGATGATACAGCAGAGGATTGGGAGAATGTCATGTGGTCAGATGAAACCAAAGTAGAACTTTTTGGTATAAACTCAACTCGTCGTGTTTGGAGGAAGAAGAATACTGAGTTGAATCCCAAGAACACCATACCTACTGTGAAGCATGGGGGTGGAAACATCATGCTATGGGGCTGTTTTTCTGCCAAGGGGACAGGACGACTGATCCGTGTTAAGGACAGAATGAATGGGGCCATGTATCGTGAGATTTTGAGCCAAAACCTCCTTCCATCAGTGAGAACTTTGAAGATGAAACGAGGCTGGGTCTTCCAACATGACAATGATCCAAAACACACCGCCCGGGCAACAAAGGAGTGGCTCCGTAAGAAGCATTTGAAAGTCCTGGAGTGGCCTAGCCAGTCTCCAGACCTCAACCCCATAGAAAATCTGTGGCGGGAGTTGAAAGTCCGTGTTGCTCGGCGACAGCCCCAAAACATCACTGCTCTCGAGAAGATCTGCATGGAGGAATGGGCCAAAATACCAGCTACTGTGTGTGCAAACCTGGTAAAGACCTATAGTAAATGTTTGACCTCTGTTATTGCCAACAAAGGTTATGTTACAAAGTATTGAGTTGTATTTTTGTTATTGACCAAATACTTATTTTCCACCCTGATTTACGAATAAATTCTTTACAAATCCTACCATGTGGATTCATGGATTTTTTTTTCACATTCTGTCTCTCACAGTTGAAGTGTACCTCTGGTGCAAATTACTGACCTCTGTCATCATTTTAGGTGGGGGAACTTGCACAATCGGTGGCTGACTAAATACTTTTTTGCCCCACTGTATTTGCACACTGATCCCCTTATAGTTGAAGCAAACCCTGCAGTCCCCCATTTTAAAGATAGGAACCACAATCCCAGTGTGTCAATCCAGAGATACTGCCCCATATCTCCACACAACATTGTGGAGGTGTGTCAACCACAACAGCCCTACAACATCCAATCCTCAATTGAAGTCAGAAGCGCTCCAACCACACTATGCACAATATGGATACAGCACCGCTTTACTCTCTGGAGTCACCTGACAGTTTGCCTGAATCACTTTGAGTCACTCCAAAAGTTTCTGTGGCCTCACAAAACTTCCCCCCACCCCGAGTTTCTGCATTAAGTCCTGCCCAAGCAAGGTGCGCTTGGCCTGCTGGTACACATAGGCTGCCTCCGAAGTCCCACAGATTAGCCTTTCTCCACCTGATGCTGCCCTTAATCTGGTTCAGGGGTTACCACCTCAACAGGCACCAACCACCTTGCGGTCGCAGCTCAGTGCAGCAGTACATCAGTAAGGTGCTAAACATGGTCCATGGTCCATTCAGACTCAGTTCAGTCTACATCACAATACTGTTGAAGCTCTGCTGGAGGTGGGAGTTAAAGATGTCTCGGACCAGGGGCTCTGCTAGGCATTCGAAGTGTACCTTCACTGTATGTTTAGATGTGCCAGGTCTGTCCAGCATCCTGCCCCGCCACCTGATCCAACTCACCACCAGGTGGTGATCTGCTGACCGTTCAGTCCCTCTCTTCACCAAAGTATCCCGAACATTCGGCCACAGATCTGATAATAAGAATGCAAAATCAATCAACGACCTGCGGCATGGGGTATCCTGGTGATATGTGCATTCGTGGGAAAACTGTGGTTTGCACAGAAGTCCAATAACAGAACACCGCTTGGGTTCTCACCAAGGGCATCTTCAGACTAGGACAGAGTCAAGCCCCAGACTCACATCCTAACACACTAGCTCAGGCTCTTTCCCCAACAGAAAGGTGACATTCCATATCTCAATCGCAAGCCCTCATGCACCCCAGGGGCTTGGCCACCACAGGGGTTTTGCCCGCAAGGATTTGTGACCTGTAGTTGGGATTGGTCCGCCAGGGGCTCTGCGCTTTGCTGCCTGGCACACGTTGCACCTGATCCCTACAGCGCATTCTGCAGGGGGTGGGCCTATAGGAGGGTGGGCCTATGACCCTTCTGCACCTGACTGGGCCCCATGGGATGAGGCCCAGCCAACAGGCGCTCACCTCCCCAGGCCCATCTCCAAGGCCTGGCACTGGTAACACTATCCCAGGCAGGGCCAACTGTTGTCTTGATGTGACACATATAATCACTGTTTGTCTGGCCCCTCACCCTGGACCCTACCAGGGGGCAAAAGCCCCCCGAACTGGCATCCCAGGGAAACATAAACCCCCTGCACATCCTGTCGTGTTCGGGTCAAATCTGAAAAAACTCATAAACATTGTGTTTTACATCCGATTGCCTCGAGGCCTTATGACGTCCTCCAAACTATGCACTTGAACATATAAAAGTGATGAGCACCTCTTTCGTTGAATTTTGAGTGTTTTAATCAATTGTGTCACACCCGTGGTGTTCCTGGTCTAAGGTCACCGCCATAGAAAATGAATGGGAATCCCCCCCCCCCCTTTGGCCTCTGACCCCCTGAATGGGTCACTGAATGATAAAATGAAAGACCCACTTTTACGACCTACTAAACAACCCACTGAATGTCCCACTGAATGACCGCTGAACGACTCATTGAACGACCCATTGAACTGAGCTTGGTGGTGAAAAATGTCTCTTATGTTTTTTTAGAGCTGTTAAAACTGACCGGTGAATTGTGACCGGGAACATTAAAGTAAGGGGTGGGGGTGAACACAACCAGAGGGTTAATAGTAACTGATCTTTAATGTCCTCAAATCAAATGAGAGTAGTATATTTTTCGTTTCTTAAAGACACTTAATGAATAATTAAAGGAAAAGCTACCACTTCCAGCACTACTGTCACCAAAACCTGTTACAGTAGTTAACTACTAACTAATTAATTTTTAAACTAATGTTGGAAATTGAAAGCAAAGGGCAGATTTGCAGACAGGTGTGAACAAAAATGCAAAGCTTTAGGTAGGCTATTTTCAGATTCCAGAATTACAGAATCCATTGTAAGGAAACCAAAATACACAGCATTTCTTTAACAGGCAGGGACATGCGGGTTTGATAACAGAAACTGAGACAAAGACTGAGTTGAAGACAACGTTATTTATACACAAAAGGATAATCAGAGAATTGGACAAGGGAGGGTAACAAGGTGCAGCTGAAGATAATCAAATGAGATTTGGGGTGGGGGAGTGGGCAAACCTGACTCATTAGGATAAGTCAGAAAACACTGAGGGAACAATATAAACTGTAGTGTAAACTGGAACTAATAAACTAATAAGGCTCAGCATATATGAAAATCTAACAATTAACAAGAACCAAACTAAGAACCAAACAGAGAACATATTAAATAAGGAATTCAAAATCCAGAAATCATAAAATAATCAGCAGCATTGACAGAATTAGTAGATGTTTACACTGTGACCCATTAGTTGTACATTTTGATACACAAACTAGTATCAAAATCGCAATGTTGGATGTTGCCATTTGTTTTGTTTTTTTGTTTGTTTGTTTTTTTGCCATTTGTTGCCACTTGTTGCCACACAGACACACACTCATGAACACATTGCTGCTGCTGCAGGAGACGGATGATGAAGATGAAGGCTCTTGCAACATTAAGGAGTGCCTCGAGGCCTTCCTGCGCTGGCTGCGAGGTCTCAGCTGGTTCAAGTGGCTCAGGAACAAAAGGCAAATAAATTACTCTGTGAAGTGATGTGAGCTCTGCCAGATTCAATGTCACACTTCCTTCTGTTCTTTCTTTGCAATATGTCATACAACTGGCTGATATTTTGCTGTAGCTATCGTTCAGTCTGAGTGCTTTCTGTTTTACACCTACAATAAGAGAACTTACTTTTGGCTGCCCCCTGTCACAAGGGGTCACTCTGCATGTTTTATGTGTCTGACTGTATGTTTGGGCTTTTCCTTATGCTACTGTTTGAACTTGGATCTGTTTAGATGCTTCTCCAAATGTGGCCCATACCCACATCTTTCTATGGGCCACTTGGCCTTCTTTGGTCGCTCACTCATATGAAAAGTGTCTGGTGTTTTTTTTTCTGTCTTAAATGTTACAAAGTTCTCTGGTACTTATATTTAGAAAAGTTGCATATTGAATCATGTAACACACAATGTTCAGCATTATTATTGCTGACCTCCATAACCCTCATAAATCCCTCTAAATGCTGTTATTGGATTTATTTATAACATAGTGGTTCTTGTGAATAATGTGGTCACAAATATGCAGGATTAAGTACCATAGTAGATATTATACATAAGTGGCTATCCCAAGTACACTGAAAATCATTGTATTACAAAAAATTAGTGGTGTCCCAACAGAAGTTTTCAAGGATTTACAAAGCTGAACCATTTTCAGCCCACAGAAGCTGTTTAAAACTGAAGCATGACAGCAGTCGGAATAATTTACTGAGGAAGAAATTTAGGAGTTGCTACAACCCCAGTTCCAGAAACTTAAAATTAAAAGAAAATAAAAATAGTAGAGTGCGGTGATTTTTTTTAATACCATAAAATACTTCTCAGAGGTATTTTATGGTATTCAATATTTTTGGCCCTGTTGCACATGTGCCAAAAACCAAAAACTTTTGGAGCCCCCATGATCTTCAGGGCTCCCTCAGGCAGCAATTCATTTAAAAGGCACGATTCTGCCATGAATCAGAATCAGAATCAGAAAGGGGTTTATTGCCAAATGTTGAGCAGGTTTACAACATTAGGAAATTGCTGCGGTGCTTCAGTGCAAACATAGTGTCATAAATAGCACTTAAATAGACATGAAAAAATAAAAGAATAAGAATTAAAAGTGCTACGTAGAAAGATATGTGCATGAGATATACATGAGATATATACATGAGAATAAGAATTATGAGTGCTATGTTGAAAGATATATACATGAGTGCAGGTGGTGATCAGTGCCAAACATGGAATGATGCAGTGAACACAGCGTAGGGTCATGTGTTAGTGGCGGGGACAGTCATATGGTTATTGTTCATGTGTCCAACAGCAGAGGGGAAGAAACTGTTCTTATGGCGAGAGGTTCTGGTGCGAATGGACCGGAGCCTCCTGCCTGAGGGGAGCAGGTCAAACAGACTGTGTCCAGGGTGAGAAGGGTCAGCTGAGATCCGAGCTGCACGCCCCAGTGTCCTGGAGGTGTACAGGTCCTGCAAAGATGGGAGTCTGCAGCCAATCACCTTCTCAGCAGAGCGCACAACACGCTGCAGTCTCTGTTTGTCCCTGATAGTGGCTCCAGCGTACCACACGGTGATGGAGGAGGTGAGGATGGACTCGATGATTGCAGTGTAGAACTGCATCATCGTCCGTGTTGGCAGGTTGAATTTCTTCAGCTGCCTCAGGAAGTACATCCTCTGCTGGGCTTTCTTAATGACGGAGGTGATGGTGGGCTCCCACTTCAGGTCCTGGGTGATGGTGGTACCCAGGAAGCGGAATGAGTCCACAGAGGTGATGGGGGTGTCAGTCAGGATGATGGGGGGGAGTGGGGCTGTGTGCTTCCTGAAGTCCACAATAATGTCCACTGTCTTCTGGGCATTCAGCACCAGGTTGTTGTGGCTGCACCAGGACACCAGACGTTCAACCTCCCTCCTGTAGGCAGACTCGTCCCCGTCCGAGATGAGTCCAATAACGGTGGTGTCATCTGCAAACTTGATTAGCTTGACAGACTGGTGGGTGGAGGTGCAGCAGTTGGTGTACAGGGAGAAGAGCAGAGGAGAAAGAACACAGCCCTGAGGGGAGCCGGTGCTGATGGTCCGGGAGTCCGAGACATTCTTTCCCAGCCTCACATGCTGCTTCCTGTCCGTCAGGAAGTCAGTGATCCACCGGCAGATGGGATCAGGCACATTCATCTGGGAAAGCTTGTGTCGGAGATGGTCTGGAAGGATGGTGTTGAAGGCAGAGCTGAAGTCCACAAACAGGATCCTGGCGTAGGTTCCTGGGGAGTCCAGATGCTGCAGGATGAAGTGTAGGGCCATGTTGATGGCGTCGTCTACAGACCTGTTGGCTCTATATGCAAACTGCAGGGGGTCCAGGAGGGGGGTCGTGAGGGTCCTGAGATGGGAGAGAACTAGGCGCTCAAAAGACTTCATGACCACAGATGTCAGAGCCACGGGTCTGTAGTCATTTAGTCCAGTGATCCTAGGTTTCTTGGGGACAGGGATTATGGTGGAGGACTTGAAGCAGGCAGGCACATGACATGCCTGCAGTGAGGAGTTGAAAATGCCAGAAAACACTGGGGCCAGCTCGTTTGCACAGTGTCTGAGGGTGGCAGGAGACACACCGTCTGGGCCGTGATGCTGCACAGTGGGAAACATAATCCCAATTCGACTTTTAGAGACATGTTACTGCCTCAAATTGACTGAATGAATAAGGACAACAAGAGAAGTGTGCTTGTCGGTGGGAGAAGGTAATGTCGAGCAGGGGATATGCATCCATCAAGATAGAAATATGCAATATGGTAGAAAATGCAGAAACCAGATAGACGAGAAGCAGGTCAGACGAGGGGCTCCAAAAGCTGGGGGAGCAACCACAGTGCTGCAGGACCGAGCTGAATCATCTGAAACAGGTGAGGAAAACCCTGGGATGGAGAAGGTACCCAAACAGATGACCGAGGCAAACGGCAAAACCTTAATGCTTTGCAGCAACTGTTGGAGGTGATATATAAGGGAACTGCCAAGAGCAAGCTCAACAGCCTTTGGAAGTTCATCTTCGAGGTCTGCAGAGAGATGTTTGATGAGCTTAGGAGGAGTGAGCCCACAGCCCCAAGGAAAGGCAGAAGAGAGAGAGATGGAACAACTGACCAAAGACTGACGCCAACTCCGTCGCAACTGTAGGAAAGCGGCACACCATGACAAAGCCAGCTTGAAGGAGCTGTGGGACAAGCTCAAACAAAATCACGCCAGGTTGCAGAGAGTGGAGAGAATTGGAAAGAGAAGGACAAAATAAGAGAAAGAGAGAACTAGAGCTTCATCAGGGATCCCTTTGGGCTTGCTTGAGAGTTGCTGGATGAAAAGAGGATTGGCAACCTAATCATCAATAAGGAGGCGCTGGAGTGATACATCAAGAAGCAGGAACTCCAGCAACACTTGAGGGAAGATGAACAACTTTAATAATTGACCAACGCGTTTCGGCTTGTGGCCTTCATCAGGGTCATAGTAAAACATTGTAAAAAATTGCTTAAATATAAGACAGGAAACAGAAAAAAATTCTAATTAACCAGTCAAAACTTCATAGATAGGTCAGCTGAAATACACTCAAAAAAATGAAATTGGGTGGTTGTTAAATTTACAAAATTCACTGCACTGCACTGTCAAAGCACCCAAGAAGGTCTTGGGTTCAAATCTGCAATCTGGCCAAGTTTGCAGTGGGTTCTCTCTGGGTACTCTGGTTTCCTGCCACAGTTAAAGTCATGCAGTAATTAGGGTTAAGTTAATTGGTGTTTCTAAAATATCTGTGAACATGAGGGCAAATGGTTGTCTGTCTCTCTGTGATAGACTGGTGACCTGTCCAGTATTCTGACTCCCACCCTGTCACATCTGGGATAGGTCCCAGCCTCACTGCAACCCTGGTAAAGATAAGAGGACGGATGGAGTGCAAGTTATTATAAATCCATTAACATTTTATGTTAACCAGACTCTAGACTTTGTTGAACACTCCAAAAAAATAACTCTTTAAATGAACTTAATATAAATGGATTAATAAATGGATTTCTATTACGAATAAGCATGTTTTGTTGCACTAACGTCATTTGCATGGGTTGGATCAAATCAATTAAATTAAGTTGGACACAACTGTAGTAAAACAGTTGATTCATCATTAATTAATCAAGTTAGTCCAACTCAAGTACATTAAGTTGGAATAACAGAATTGCATAATGATAAAATAAAGCAATTTAATTACGTGGAAATTCTTTGATTTTTTTTTATGTTCATTCAAAGAGTTATTTTTTTGAGTTTGAACTTAGAAAACAAGATTACATCATAACATGGGAACACATTTGTTAAAAGATCCTTATTTATGTCTCTAAAATGTAAAATCTAGACTTAAAATGTGGACTTAAAGTGAGATGTCTAGAACGCTACTCCTTCTTTGGTTAAAATAATAAAAAAAAAAAAAAAAAAGGGGGTGTTGTTCATAAAAACTCATTGATAGAAAAGTCCTCATTCATACCTCAGGGGTGCAGACTCTTAAAACAGAATATCCAAAATGCTTCTCTTTTTTCAGATAAAATTTCTATTGGCACCTCTTTGGTTTAGTTTAATGGCTTCTATGCCTAGGAAAAATAATGGTGAATTTGGATGTTTATCATTGAAGTGTCTTGCAACAGGGCTGGTTAAATCATTCCTCTTGATCGAGCTTCTGTGTTTGTTAATTCGATCCTTCAGAGGGTGGGATGCTATATATATTTTATTGCATGGGCACTGTATCATGTAGATTACATTTTTAGTTCTGCATGTGATAAAGCCCTTTATGGCAATGGTTTTGTCACCTATAGGGTCTTTGAATGATTTAACATTTTTGGTGTATTGACAATTAATGCCATGTCCAGAAAGTTAATTTCTTCAGTACTGTAATTGAGGGTGAAACGTAAGCCTGCAAAGTGTCCATTAAGGAATTCTACAAACTTTAGTAATATAGAGACTGGTCCTTTCCAGAGTAGAAACACGTCATCTATATAACGTTTCCAAGACACAATGAATGATAAATAAGGGTTATTTTGGTGATTATATAGAATTTGTTCTTCCAGATGACCAACAAAAAGGCAGGCAAAACTGGGGGCCATTCTGGTTCCCATTGCAGTGCCAGAGATCTGAAGGTATGGTGTGTTGTTAAAAAAGAAATAGTTCCTTTTAAGGACAAAGGCAGCCAGCCTTGTTAGGATGGAACTAGATGGTAGTTTAGTAGACCTAGTCTCAAGGAAATGCACGCTTTTTTTTTTTTTAAATTATTATCATTTCAACCAAAGAAGGAGTAGCGTTCTAGACATCTCACTTTAAGTCCACATTTTAAGTCTAGATTTTACATTTTAGAGACATAAATAAGGATCTTTTAACAAATGTGTTCCCACGTTATGATGTAATCTTGTTTTCTAAGTTCAAACGTGCTTTTACCATTAAAGACTGTCCTTTTTTTTTTTCTTTCTTCTGTGTATATTCATAGCACTCCTTCTAATGCATTTCATGCATGTGTTATTTTCAGGCATATGGGGGTTATGTCACCCCCCTCCTCCTCATCAGTAATGATCTAGTCTGGTATTTACTTGGGCGTGAGCCAATTAACCAATACCTACCTATTATATGTCAGCTGACCTATCTATGAAGTTTTGACTGGTTAATTTGAAATTTTTTCTGTTTCCTGTCTTGTATTTAAGCATTTTTTACAATGTTTTACTATGACCCTGATGAAGGCCACAAGCCGAAACGCGTTGGTCAATTATTAAAGTTGTTCATCTTCCCTCAAGTGTTGCTGGAGTTCCTGCTTTGTGAATTCTTTCATCCTCTCCATGCACCTTGGAAACAGGTGAAGTTGTGCCAGAAAAAGAAGTGGAGGAAAGTTTCACAAGTTTTATAAAAACTGCCCCCAGGTGCCCAGAGCACTGTGGAAGTTGATTTTAAAACAAAAAACAGCCAGGAGGGAGCAACAGGTCCCTTCAAAATTGAAGCAACCTGCACAGGTGCTTCACTGTGGAGTGCTTCACGCCACGATGGCAACAAGGACAACAAGGAATAGCTATAAGATATGTCATCTTATGTTTCTGTACACTATGCTGGCCACTTGGTTATGGCGTTCCATGTATGCCCTGCCTGCTAGCATCTTGCACCCTGCTGTTATGTGCTGGATTGTCTCAGGAGCATCTTTACACATCCTGCACCTGGGGTCTGGCCAGGTGTGATAGGAGCAAGCTCTGAGCACAAGCTCCATAGAGGCTGGGGTCTGTGCTGCCATGATTAGTGCCTCTGTGCTGTCTTTCAATCCAGCTTTGTCCAGCCACTGGTAAGATTTCTGTCAGCCACCTCCTCTATCTGCTGGTGTTACATACTGTGCAGGGGCCTGTCCTTCCATGATGGTTCCTCCTCTTCTTCCTCATTCTTGGGTTTCTGCTGCCTGAGGTATTCACTGAGCACGTAGTCAGTTGGGGCCATCTTCATGATGTATTCGTGGATGTTCGTTGTCTCATCCTGGACCATGGTGCTGACACTCACCAGTCCCTGGCCTCCTTCCTTCCGCTTAGCGTACAGCCTCAGGGTGCTGGACTTGTAGCCAGTCTTGTCAATGACCTCACTGAGGGGGTTCAGGCCTATGCAGAACAGCAGTGGGGACAGAGCATCTCCTTGGTAGATCGCGCACTTGATGGTGACTTGTGCTATGGGCTTGAAGTTGGCCTCCAGTTTGTCCGCCACATCCCCATTGAGTTCCTGATGAATGATGATCGTCAACTAGTAACTGGTTCATTTGTGCCGCTCAGCGCTCATGGAATACAGTCAGCTTCTTCAGCCAGTAGGCGCAAATCATGTGGGTGCCTGGTGCTATCCAACTCTTCATACTGGAGAACCGTTCTTAGATATCTGCCACTGTGATGGTTACTGGACCCTGTTCAGGGAGGTCGCTGTGATCTGCCCTCAGATCCACTAGCCACTGAGCATTGCTGTTATGGGTTGCATCCTTCTCCCATATGCTCTTCCAGTATTGTTCCGTCTCCAGCCTTGGTGGTGCTGTTCTCATATTGTTACCCTGCCACTGAGAGTACACCTTTGGATGGCTCTTTGGAAAACAGATGGTTTATTCTACTGCCTTCGACCTCTCTGGTGTACCTCTTCAAGCGGCTGGCCAAGGCTGTGAGTCGGTGCTTGGCAGTTTCCAAGGCCTCAGGTATGGACAGCTTCCTGTACTTCTTAGGCACCTTCTTTGTCGCACCTTTCTGCAGCGCCGATATTTGGATAACCTCCACCGTGCTACTTTGATCCTAGCCTCTAGTCTCCTTCTCCATGGAGGGTACTGCTTCTTGTGGCTGTTTAACTTGTAGCCAAGCATCTCAGTGATTCAGTGATATATGCTGCTGCATATATATATATACATATATATATATATACACACACACAGTGGTTCCTTATTTATCGCTGTAGTTACGTTCTAAAAATAACCCTCGATGGGTCGAATCCACGAAGTCCACTGTTAGAGAATGAAACCAAAAAGGCACCCACGGCTGCCTTTGATGGTGCAAACGTTTCATCGACACTGTTGTGTTTGTTGGGGAGAAAATTTACAAACATGGGCACGTGTTGAAGTGCACTCACTGAGCTTGCTGTGTCTTTTCATTTCCTCTAAGACACTCATTTAAGAGTGAAATATGGAATATACACCACCCCTATCTGATGATTCAGTTCACAATTTCCAGCTGAGAGCTTGCACTTGGCTGCCTGAGAAAGAGCACCAAATCTCACTCTCTCACCTCAGCTATGACAGCCTCTGCGGAAAATTGCCTGCTCTAAAAATAGCACAGTCTAAAGATGCCTGGAAGCTAAACGAGCCACAATAAACTAAATGCCACTGCAGGAAGCAACCTTTGAGTCGCAAAAATGAGACCCACGCTTCTCTCTTCTCTTTTGCTTGAATCTTTAAAGCAGTGACATCACTTTAAGTCTCCAACACAGAGAATAATTTACCTCAAAGATAAATGAGTGGAACAGGCTAATATTTTGTCCTGACCTCTAAATCTACGAAAGCAGATTACCTTTAGTACAGTATACAAGGGGAATCCTAATTTTATTAGAAACCTGACCGGAGAAAACTACCAAATATCTCCTCCAATATAAATGCTCATAGGTCTCTGCAGTCAAGGAGGATAAAAGAGAACCATATTAGCTGTACAGTAGAAATGCATCTGTAGGAATGACTGGCTTAGGCTCTGTGTCATAGTCTACTTTCTTAAAGCTCTCCTGGACAGTAACAAGAAGTCTCAGCAGTAATGTTCTAAGCATATGGAACAGTTTTGTTTTCACACTTCATAACAACCAGTCCTCTGGTATCAGACTGACTTTTGATATAATATTAGTCCAATCCAACTTTATTTATATAGCACTTTAAAAACAACAAAGTTGACCAAAGTGCTTTCCAATAATAAAACAGAGATAGCAGTTAAAAACACTAAGCAGACAAAGAAGCAAATATAAATAACAATAAAATAAATACATGAATGAAAAAGAAGATTAAAATAAATCAGTATATATATTAAATAATAAAACATGAGTAAAGTAGACAATAAGATATACAATGAATATGATTAACAAAATAAAAGGATTAAGAGTGACCAACAGCTGACTAAAACTGACTACAGGTTGACTCTGGTACTACTCCTAAAAGCCTTTGAAAAAAGGTGTGTTTTTAAAGTGATTTAAACATTTCAAGAGTTGGTGCATTTAGGTGCAATTCAACCCCACTTTATCTTTAGGTGAAGTCTTTTTTTCCCCAAGCACACCAAACGGGTTTACAAGATAATAGGTCAAAGGTTACTGTTATGGATAGGCGTAGCTTTGGGTCACGTGGTGTCAGTAATAGTGATTGCTATATCACCTGTTCACGGCCCGAGGGAAATTTTGTGAATGAGTGGGTGATGGGGGAAGTCGACTTTTGCTGACCGCTCAAGCTTGGAATGTTTTTGATCACTGTTTTTCTACGGATTTTAAGGATTTAACAACAAATAAAGGAGTTTTAACTTGGAACTTTGACTAACGTTTTAAACAGCGGGCGCGTCAACATTATTCCCCTATTCAGCTGCTCGGCGACTCAAAGGCTTGAAAGTCGCCAATATTTGTCAGCAAAAAGCGCGACGGCAATGGAGCGTCCCGCAATCAGCACTGAATAAACGCCGACGCGAGCCCACACACCGCCACCACTACACCCATAAAATCGGCTAGTCTGACAGATAAGGAGAAGACGACGGTGGTATGTAAACTGTGTTTTTGTGCTGCGTATTGTTTGTTTGAACGCAGTTTGGATTCTGACCATACGAAGATGTTTTTGTGACACGCCCACCGCTACGTTTGCTATTCGGTTTGGTGTGTGTGTGTGCTGTGGCTCTGCAGGCGTTCACCTGAGTTTGAAGGAATTGCTGTTGCCTTTGTTTTGGATTTTGGCATGCTGCTTATGTTGAATGCTTAAAATGAGTGGATCACAGGCTGCATCTGTTGTTGGAAAAACTGAAAAGGATAAAAGAATAACTTCCCTCACTGAGAAAGCTCTTGCAAACAAAATTGAAACCATCCAAACAGATCGGAAAAGGCATGTAAACAAAATGAAAAGTGTTATTATGTCTCTTAAAGAGCTAATGAAAGATGATAAAAATCATTCACAAGTCAAAAAACAGTTTGATGAGTTAACACACCTGTTTAAGGATTCCAGTGCATTGCATGAATCTTTACTTTCTCTAATCTCATTTGATGAGAAAGATAAACAAAATACATGGTTCTCAAGCATCTCTAAATACAATAAAGGGTTTATGGAGGATGTTAACATATGGCTTTCTGAAACTGATAAACATTCAGGGAGGCCATCATCTGACAAGGCACAGTCACAGGAAACTTCCCTGGGAGGAGAAGTGGAGGTTCGAGAGCACACTGGAAAAGAACCACAATTATCTCTTAATCCTCAGAACGATGTTAATGATGACGTGTTGCCATCCGACAGTGTGTCAAATCAAGGCAGTAGGTCAAGCTCAAGAGTATCATCTACTTCATCTGCATGTCTCAGGGCAGAAGCTGAAATGGCCGCCTTGCTCGCACGTCAACATATGCTGAAAGAAAAACACTCTCTTGAAGAACAAGAGGAACAATTGAGGAGAAAGAAAGAACAACTTCAGCTTGAAGCAGATATAGCTGCAACTGTTGCAAAGGTGAACGTGCTGAGAACTGGATCCGCTATGCAGAGCGTCGCTTCACGGAAATCTAATGGAATGGAATCATATTTTAAAACAAAGGGAAACAGCCTTGAAATTCTTAATGCGGATGCAGAGACTTTTGTTCCTCAGACGCTTACAAAAGGAAATGCAATCACTGGGAATGCAGAGCTTCAAGTAAAAACAGTGCAACAGAATATCAAAAGGGAAAGGCCTGCACCAGCTTTTATGGGGCCTTCTGATGCTTTTGGATCAATTCCACCTTTGCCTAAGCCACAAGCTGCTCTTCCAGTAGCCAATGAAAATCTGTTGTCCATTATGGAAAAACAAAATGAATTAACTTGTATGTTGGTCCATCAGCAAAGTCTTTCTTCACTGCCCAAAAGGGAGATTCAAACCTTTGATGGTGACCTTTTACATTTTCAGGCCTTTATGCGCTCGTTTGAACAGGTCATAGAAGCAAAGACTGGCGATGCTGGTGACTGCCTGCATTATCTTGCACAGTACACCAAGGGGCAGCCCAATGAACTTGTTAAAAGCTGCCAACATATGTCTGGAAGTGCTGGATATGTAAAGGCAAAGACTCTGCTGTATGAGCACTTTGGGAATGGACATGTGATTGCATCTGCCTATTTGAACAAAGTTCACTCATGGCCACTGATTAGATCGGAAGATGGAAAAGCTCTTCAGGCATATTGTTTGTTCTTACGTGGATGCTGCAATGCAATGGAAGAGATTGATGATCTCTCTGAATTAAATACACCTGCCAATATGCTTGCTGTGATTAGAAGACTGCCATATAAGTTAAAAGACAAATGGCGAACAGTAGCATATGACATTCAGGAGAGGCAACATCGCAGAGCCGCATTCATTGACATTGTTTCTTTCCTTGAGCGTCAAGTTAAAATTGTAACAGATCCCATCTTTGGAAATCTATGTGACGTTCCAGCAACACATCTAGCAGCCAAGGGCAGCAATGGAGGGAAATGTTCTCCACATCTAAAAGCTAACGGAAGTAGCTTCGCCACAACAGTCTCTGATGTTGAGAGACAGAATCAGACAGAGGCTCAAGATCGCCACAGTACTGTGAAGGCTTGTTTTTTCTGCAAAGGCGGACATACACTGGAGTCATGTGCTCTGCTTGATAAGAAACCTCAGGATGAGAAGATTTCTTTTCTTAAAAAGAACCGCATTTGTTTTGGCTGTTTGTGTACTGGGCACATAAGCAAAGAATGCAGAAAACGCCTTTCATGTAAAATCTGTGGTCTCCGACATGCAAGTATACTCCATATCCACCACAAAGAGAAGAATGAAATCAAACCTAATAATGAGGCAGATAACATTCCTGTTACGATCCAGACTAGTGGTCTTACTGGGGCCGGTGAACAGGACTGTAAGCTTGCCATTGTGCCAGTTAAAGTAAAATCAAAGAGAGGTCAAAGAATAGTGGAAACGTATGCCTTTCTGGACCATGGGAGTTCAGCATCCTTTTGTACAGTGGGTCTTATGGACAAGCTGAATATTGCTGGGAGGAAGACAAAGATTCTCCTGCGCACCATGGGACAGGAGAAAGTGGTGGACAGTTTCATTGTACCTGAACTTGAAGTTGCTGGATTGGACAGTGACATGTACTGTGATATGCCTAACCTCTTCACTCAGCATAAAATGCCTGTAGATACTGGTAACATCCCAAATCAACAGGACCTGGTTGACTGGCCACATTTGAAGCATGTTCATTTGCCAGAAATTAAGGCCAATGTTGAGCTTTTGATTGGCATGAATATGCCCAGAGCTCTAGAACCTTTGGAGGTCATCCGGAGTGTAGGTGATGGACCCTTTGCCATTAGGACTGTGCTCGGCTGGACTGTGAATGGGCCACTTAATCGAGAATGCTGTGGAAGGCCAGGATGTTTGGCAACAGTTACCGCCAACAGAGTTTCTGCTGTCACACTGGACAAGCTATGGAAACAGCAGTTCAAGATGGATTTTCCTGAGAGCAGCAATGATGAACAGATGGGGCTGTCAAAGGAAGACTTGAAGTTCCTGGAATTGGCCAGCAAGACGGTGACTTTGGGGGATTGGCACTACAGCATTGCCCTGCCACTAAAAGACCGAGACATAAGAATGCCTGACAACCGTGCAATTGAGCAACGAGCCTTAGGTTTGAAGAAAAGGTTCATCAGAGATAAAGACTTTCACAAAGACTGCACTGCCTTCATGACAGATCTTATATCTAGAGGATATGCAAAGAGAGTCCCAGTCACAGAATTAGAGCGCCAGAAATGGGGAAGGATTAAACGCAACTTCGTTCCCGGAGATGTGGTCCTTATAGTGGATGATTCTGCACCTCGTGGTTCCTGGATCATTGGGAGAGTCACCGGAGCTGCACCAGATGAAAAGGGGCTTGTGCGTCAGGTCTGGATTAAGACCCCAACCAGCCATGTGTGCAGACCCATCACAAAGATATGCCTTCTTCAGGAGGCTTCTGACCCATGACTATGACATTTTGACACAGTGTGACATAACTAACTTTGAATTGACTTTAATGTTATGAGATGTATATCACAGACTGACTATATTTAGGCTAAGTGCTGGTAACCTCTGGCCTATGACTGACTGACCATGTGCAGACAGAAGAGAAGAAGAGAAGACATGAGAAAATAACTTTGGTGGACTTTTTGAGTATGTTATGTTGTCTCACTGGGTGTCTGTGATATGATGAAGTGTGTGTTGTGAGTTGTGGTGTTGGATGTGTAATTATTACTGTAAAAATGTAATAATTAGGAGCCGGAATGTTATGGATAGGCGTAGCTTTGGGTCACGTGGTGTCAGTAATAGTGATTGCTATATCACCTGTTCACGGCCCGAGGGAAATTTTGTGAATGAGTGGGTGATGGGGGAAGTCGACTTTTGCTGACCGCTCAAGCTTGGAATGTTTTTGATCACTGTTTTTCTACGGATTTTAAGGATTTGATAACAAATAAAAGAGTTTTAACTTGGAACTTTGACTAACGTTTTAAACAGCGGGCGCGTCAACATTATTCCCCTATTCAGCTGCTCGGCGACTCAAAGGCTTGAAAGTCGCCAATAGTTACCATAGTTGTCATAAGTTTCTTATCCCGACACACTGGGTATCATAATATCCATCCGCATCTTCAAAGGGAAGAAGAAAAGACACATTAGTCTCTTTACATTTAGGCTTTATTTTTCCTGCTTTTAGCATAAAGCAATCCATTCGCTGCGATAATGTCAAGGTGTCTATCAAAACACCTGTTGTCCTAATCTTCTGCCTTTTTTCTTTTCTATTGTTCTTCTCAATAATAAGCTAGCCAATAATGCTGTTTTCCTGGGAGCACTATCCCCCAACCAACCTACTGGTGTATTCAGTTACACAATGAGTGTTTTTTAAATTTGATTCAATTCAATTCTGTTTTATTTATATAACACCAAATAACAACAGTTATATTAATTTTGTAAGGTAAACACTCTACAATAATACACAGAAAACAGAGAAACCTGTAACAATCAGATGACCCTGTATAAGCGAGCACTTTGGCGTCTTTTTGGATATGTTTCAAACCACTGCAGCGTAGTACCTTTAATATCTAAAGCATATGCTAATCACCGTATTAAAATATTATGGCCAACAGTATTAGGATAAGCACAGAGATGAGTCTCTGTTAGAGGCCATAAAAAGATCATTTGTAACCTTCACTAAAGCTGTTTCTGTGCTGTGATGGGCTCTGAAACAGTCCAAAGGAAGGAAGCTGTGGTCTACCATCACTGCACAAATCAAAATATTATTACACTGGTGTGATCCCACCTCTAAAACACAGTGGAATGATACCAGATGTTCATATACAGGCTATATTACGAACATATGGAAATGGTAATTAAAGAACAAGGAGGATAATATTAAAACTCTGAGCTGAAGATATCAGTAAATACATACTGTTTATTCTAATAGGAGCAGCAGCTTTTTTTAAAATTGGTTGGTTTTGGTTTTTGGATTTTTGTATTCACTTGTTGGAGTGACACGTGTTTGAAGTCAGGAAAAGTCAGGAAAGGATAAAATCCCGACTGCTACTGCTAAAAATTAGGAGTTTGGAATTACAGCCCTGTTGCACTAATCTCGTGTCACGTCATGCAAATATACCATCTGTTCTATCAGATCTGCAAGACTGATGGAGAATCATTTATAGAGCAGCATCTCTTTTTGTTTAGATGAGAAACATGTAATTCTGTATATCCACTGTGTTTGGTGAGTCTTTAATGCAAAAGAAATTTGCTCTAACAAACCCAGCCTTAAACACAGAAGAGAAAATCATTTAGTCAGAACCACTATAGACAAAAGAAAATAGTTTTTTCCCCAACTATAGAAATGTGTCTTTGGGGACGTAGCTCTGTTCTGGAGAGAGCAGTAGCAAAAGCCTAGCACAGTACACACCAGGCAATGAATGTGGGGGGTGGGTGGGTTGCAAAGCAGTTTGCAGATGTGCAACATTTGTATGCAAGCTAACACAGCTTAAATAGCATGCTGTGTATGGAATTTGGCAATTGAATGTATAGACGGGTATCAGCTGAACCATCAGCTTCTGCAGACTTGCACTGAGCTGTTCTGCACTGTGCACTAAACTGACTTTGTGACCTGCCTGAACTCACCTGACCTTTACAACCACTGTGGCTCATCAGCCTGGATAGCTGAGGTGTGGTTAGCTTAAAGGCGTGGAGGAAAATCATTACTGTAGGAGAAGGTTTAGTTTAACATCTGGATTAATAGTTAGTGAAATCATTTTCCTGACTATGAAAGTCTGAGTTGTGCATCCTTTCCCCTGATTACCTGTGTGGAAAAAAATCATTATGTAGCCGTCCACTTTTCCGGTGCTCCATAACTAAACATTAGAAAATCCACTTTGCTTGTGGAGAAACTAATTATCTAAATCTAATCTCAACCATCCACTACTTAATCGTTTTAGTGCTTCAGTGGTTCCTAAACAGTGCAGGACTCTATGATACACATTGGAGTTAATGAGGTCATTTTAAGAGAACAACCTAAACATCCTACACTAGGAAAAGCTTTGCAGGCTCATGAATCAGTCATTTACTAATCATGGTAAATTAATTGCTACTGAAATAACTCTTTTACTCAATTGGAGCTCTCCAATTGCTTCGACACATGGACGCGGTGAGCCAGGGATCAAGCCTTCTGAGTAGTAGACGTCCCACAATGTCAACCACCTAATGAATATGACCCAAAATAAACATGCTTAAATGATCACATATAATGGCTAACTTCACAGGCATTTACTTACATTCAGGTCAAATGCCATTGGTGATGTCTTCTCAGATTTCTACATGTGTATTTAGGAATGCCAAACCAGGTTTATTTTTGAGGCATTCGCCAATTTTTTATGTCTTTTGTCCTGATTTTGTTTTTTTGCTCTTCCTGCCTCTTTATAGAATCACATCGCCTTCGCTGAGGTCACATGATGTGGAATCGGCTGTGCGGCAGACCCACTGGACGTCCACTCTCTTCACCGTCCAATCCAATTATTAAGAGTGCAGCGCTAAACCCATTCTTAGTGTGTGTCTGGTCTGTGGTATGTTGTTCTTTGTTGTCTTTATCAGGCCCCTGATTTAACTCGCAATTTCTTGTACTCAAAGAAAAAAGGTTTCTTCTGCTTCCATCTATGCACTTATTCTGAATCGTTGTTGGACTCTCGCCTCCCAAATGAAGCCAAGCAGACTGGGAGACTAGATGATCATGTGAAGGACTGGACTGGATACAACATCAGTGCTGCTCAAGTCAAGTACATTATTATTTTATATGTGAAAAAGTATTTTTCCAATAAGATGGTTATAAGGAAAAACTCTCTCTTTCTATATTTTATTACTTCCTTGTGTTGCATCACATTTCTAAAGCAATGCTGTGAGTATTAGAATGTAACTACTGAGCCTGTATTTATCAAATTAATCACAGTGAAAATTTCAACTTAAATCAGTGATAGAAAATAAACAGACTAAAGAGGAAAGGTATACTTTACCAATTCTGATTGCATAAACAGAGTTTCTGAGTATTTAAATGGTAAATGGCCTGTATTTATATAGCGCTTTACTAGTCCCTAAGGACCCCAAAGCACTTTACACAACCAGTCATCCACCCATTCACACACACACACACACACTGGTGATGGCAGCTACATTGTAGCCACAGCCACCCTGGGGCGCACTGACAGAGGCGAGGCTGCCGGACACTGGCGCCACCGGGCCCTCTGACCACCACCAGTAGGCAACGGGTGAAGTGTCTTGCCCAAGGACACAACGACCGAGACTGTCCAAGCCGGGGCGCGAACCAGCAACCTTCGGATTACAAGGCGAACTCCCAACTCTTGAGCCACGATCACCCGTAAGACAGAAAGCAGCAGTGGTAGACTAGAACGATTGACAGATGCAGCATAAAACTGCTAACGTAGCCCCCACAGTGTCTAAAAAGCAGGGTAATGGTGTTTGGGGGATGTTCTCTCATGCTAGTTTCCAACATTTGGGAAGTCCAGTGTTTTGTTGGACCACACATGAAAATTCTCAGAACTTTGATAAATACAGGCTGAAGTCAAAGGAGCAAATAAGGAAAACTGAAGTGTTTTTCATCATGTCTGACTTCTCCAGCCAGCTCACTAAGGGTTTAGGGTACAACAGTCTATGTGTTTATACAGTATACAGTCAGCTGCAACCAATGACAACAATATACACTCTGACTATACTTTGACAAAAGTATTTAGGCTTTCTTAGCTGCACCAGACAATCACCCCTCCCTCTGTTTTTGTTTTGTGTCTGTTTGCCTTCGACTTCGAGACTGCTGCTTTGACTTTCTCCTATAAAAGTTTGTGATATAGTTTTCAAACCTGCCCTCAACACTTGAAAAGTGCCCAGGAGCTGATATACAAAGCAGAAGAGTTCCAAAAAGACTTAGTCCATAACTGACTAAGATGATGAGCAAACTAAATTTTAAGTTATTATTGTTGAATGTTGCCCATACTTTAAAAGTTCCCAAGTTTTTCTTTGTTTCTTGTAATAGTAACCAAATTTAGTATGGTGACTCCATTTATTTCATAGCAAAATCAGCCACCAAAGCAAAAGCAACATGTAATTACAAGATTGGATAAGTAGAAGAAAATGGATGGTAATGATTGATGATTAAGCAGTAAATATTTGGCATTTAGGTTTAATGAATGGCGTGCATCTGCATTAACTGCTTACATCAGAAAAAGACTGTCACATGAAATTTTTGATAAAGACATACTTGAAATGATAAAATATCTAAAGATATCTGTTTTCCTTAACACTACTTTCATCTGTGTTGTCATTGCGGTGTCATTTGTATTGGGACTCGTTCTTCTTTGTAGCAAAACCATTTTGGGCTTTCTTTGGCATTAAAACACAGAGAAAATCTTTTGGCCCTTCAAATCTCTATTTTTGTAGTGACAACTAAAGCACTTATTGATGAAGACTGTGAATAAGAATGTTCGCAAAACAGCACTTTAAATCAAGCTATGACTTCCCTCATTGCTAATGAAATGGCCACAAATTTCATAACTGCTTGAAAACAAATCACACAGAATATTTGAGATTTTGAGGAACAAAACCTGCTCAAATGTGTATCAGAAGAGCTGCAACACTGTCCCAGTATGCCAAAAGGTTGATTCTGTTCATCTGGACGTTTTCAGTGGGAGAAACATTTCATCACTCATCCAAATGACGTCTTCAGTCTCAGCTGACTGCAGGGGTGGGCCAATTTTTTGGCGCAGCGTGTTTTGGGGTTTCAAAGACAAAAAAACTCAAATGTTGTGATACTCCTGACACATAAAGGGTTTTTGCATAGGCAGCGGTTGTCCTTCTCTTTTTTTATTTGTTTGTATTTTATTTGTATTTTTTGTATTTTCCTTCTGATATCTGTACCTGAGCTGAGTTAACGCAAACATTTCCCCGTCGTGGGATCAATAAAGTCTTATCTTATCTTATCTCTCATCTTCTCTACTGGATCATCTGGAGCTTTCTTTAGGAGCCTTTCCAGCTTTGACAAAAGTCCAGCTTGGATAACCACATTTACTCTTCTTGATGTTCTTCTGCCTCCCTGGCTGCTGTGTCAGTGGGGATGGTGTTTGCTCTGTGTTGTAGCGTCCTGATGACTCCCAGTTTGTACTCCAGTGGATGATGAGAGTCAAACCTTAGATACTGATCCGTATGTGTAGGTTTACGGTACACATCAGCGTTTAGATGTCCCCCATTACTGATATTCCCCAACTCTCATGGCTATTGGTCAGTGGTCTCTGATCAGTGGTTGTTGATCAATGCTCATGAAAATTTGCATATTAATGATCAAGGTACTGACCTCCCAGCCTATTGTTCATTGGTGGGCTGGTTTCAATCATTGTGCAAATGTACTGTTTATAAGATTGGGGAAACCTGCAGTCAGCTGAGACTGAAGACGTCACCTGGATGATGACGAAACGTTTCTCCCACTGAAAACATCCAGATGAACAAAATCAACCTTTTGGGATTTACTTACCTGGATGATTGAGCATGCATCAAGACTATCCCAGCATATTCAAAACAAAAGAGAACTGTAAAAACGTATATGTTAAAACTACAAAAAATGCTTATATGTATATCCTTTCAGTCATATTGTACATTACTGCTTATCTATTTTCTTATGACTGTGCATTGTGTGTGGGTGCGTTCACAATAGATGTTTATTTTATCTCTCAGATAACTGTTATTGCTTCTTTATCTTATTTAAGTAAAACAGAGTATGTTTCATGTTAATGTTCACAATTACACTTACATTTTTATACTCTCTGTTCTATTTATATTTCAGTTCTACTGTGTATCCCATTCCTTAAATGACCTTTTTCTGACAAGGGTTGCAACCTTTTCTAAACTTGTGATTTTTACCTTTTTCCTCCATGCTGTAGTGATTCTTTACTTCTGGTGGACTACTTTGTATGGATGTCATTGCACCTCTTCTGACCAAGTTATTTTTTTATATTATTCATGTTCTGCTTTTCAAAATTCTATTCAATTCTTTTCAAATTTTAAGTTAAAACTGTGACCTTTTACACTATAGAAGAAGTTGTTTACAGCCTTTGAATAAAAAACACTAAAAGGACTCAAATCCCATCTCTTTTTTCTGTTAGGTCTTAATCGTTCTTAATAAAGTATTAATAATCATACTTGATTAATCATACTTGATTAAGACTTTCCTTCAAAGCTTTAATTTTTAAAGACACTTAACTGATAATTCTTTTTTCATCCAGTCCTTGAATCTGCAAGAAAAAGTGTTTTCAAGCGAATATTAATTATATTCAGAGTTTAACCTCTAGGAAGGCAGGGGGGTGCAGGAAATATGGATGTTCTCTGTCCACTTTCTTCATTTGTCCTTCCTGTGTACATTTTGACTATGTGTGTGCATCAAGGACTTGCTAATGACTAAAGGCATAGGCTACAGCATAGCTTCGGCCTGGGAGGAGTGAGGCAGACTGGGATCTGGCATCACGGCATCCAAGCTGAAGGTGTGACCTCTGTCATGCTGGGCAGTTGGATTTCCGTTGCAAAAGGTACCAGCAGTGAGACTGCTGAGTGATTGATGGGCAGCCGGGACTGAGACAGGAGATTGCTGTTGCAGTATGAAACTGGACAGTGAGATCATGCTGTCATAGCAGTCATGCTGGGAATCGAGAACTGGTTTTTGTAGCGAACTGGTAGTTCCTGGTAGTTGAAATCCTTGGAATCGATAGTCTGCTTCGATCTCACTTACCGGTTCTTGTGCTTGCGCTACAATTTACTGATTTCCGTTATCAGAGGATATCGTTATCAAACATAGTAGGGAAGAGTGGATATTACGTTTATTTTTATTGCACAAAAGCATAATGGTAAAGTGCAAACTGCATCCAGGACAGAAACAACTGTATTAAGCTGCTAAGACAACTTCAGCTCTGTGAAAGTACAGTCAGCACGCTAAAGCTAAGCTAGCCAAAACCCAGAGTGACACTAAAGCTGAGTGAATGTTGATCCCAGCCTAAGAGTAGGAGTATCATATGTGCGTCCTTGTCATATGTATGGACTCAAATTGTGGTCATAAATATTTTGTACTTGTAAACCAGGATTTGTATGTGTAAAAAGAATTTGTGTGTGTGTAAAAAAGATTTGTATGTGGACTTATGTGTGAAATTTCTGCACTCACTGTTGTGGAAATGACAGTCTTCACTAGTGGGGATCAGTGTTGCCAACTCCTCAGTGAGGAAAATCTCTATTGGTTGTCCTAAAAGTTGCTAGAAGCCGCTAAATGACATCATCGCCTAATTTGCATAATTGATCATGCTAATCTAATTGTAACCTATGTTGTTGGAGAGAGAAATAACATCGTGGAAGAGACATAAAGTGAGTAAAAAACGTCCTAAATGCATTTAGAGTTTATTTAGAACTACAAATTAAATTTCTTTTAGCAATTATTGTTTTCTTTAATGTCACAATTCCAACCCTGCTCCTTTATCCGGGCTTGGACGACCAAAGATGACCCGAAATAGGCGCTCTGGTGGAGTTACTTTGTGTGTGTGTGTGTGTGTTTATATGTAGTTTTAAAACTTGTGATCCACAAAACGGCATAAGAGTAAAAGAAGAACTGACTGCGTTACAGTCAGTGCAGGAGCAGCGGCTTCGCTCATGCGCGATTCATTTGCAGTTTGGACGCATAGGTGTGAACGTCTCCTGCCCTGATAGCAGCTGGGGGAGGACTATCCTCCGCCTGGGAGCGCTTTGGCACAGGCGAGGTGCCCACGGCAGCACCCGCTGCTTTTTGAGAGTATGAGCGATATGCGCTTTCACGTCAAAAAGTCGGCATAAATAAGTCTCCAATAACACCAGAAAAAGTCACCAGATTTGTCGCTTTTCTTTTCTTTTCTTTTCTTTTTCGCTAAGGGGGTCTGAAAACTCGCTAAATATAGCGACAAAGTCGCTAAGTTGGCAACACTGGTAGAGATAGTTACAAAGCTTTCTTCGTTATGAATTAGAAGATTCATGTTTTTATTGAACATTTGAAGATAAAAAACAAACTCTTGTAGAGAACATAAAGTCAGAGATAGAAACGACAAGGAGCAGGTGCATCTAGTACAGGTAGAGCTGCTGCAAAAACCCACAGAGCCCAGCAGCCAGCGCAACAAATTCTGGATCCTTGGCTTTTAGTTAGCAGTTAGCATTAACAGCACATCCTGCGTCCGATGTCAAAGGACCTTTATGCTGCGCACTGTGACTCACAGCAATGGTCCCGGGTCAGGTCTGACTTTGTGTTAAACTAATCCTAAAGTAATAATGGTATTTCTAACCACTGATATACCACAACTTTATCCTTTCAACATCTACTGACAGTTAGGGGAGCTAACTTTTATCAGATATTAATATAGAGATCCTCCAGCTTCAAACCGTCTTACCCTTCAAGGACCTGCAGTTCAAAAAAGCGCCCCTCCAACAGCCAAACCCATCTGTTCTCCGATTGGATTGTTACATTTGTGATTGACATGATCTGACCAGATGAAAGGAAGAAAAATAGGATCAAAATTCATACTTGTAACTTGAAACTTGAGTGCAGTTTCACACGTATTTTTTGGCTAAGTCCACACACAAATCTTTTTTACGCGCACACAAATTCTTTTTACACATACAAATCCTGATTTACAAGTACAAAATATTTATGAACACAATTTGAGCCCATACATACAGTGGGGCAAAAAAGTATTTAGTCAGCCACCGATTGTGCAAGTTCCCCCACCTAAAATGATGACAGAGGTCAGTAATTTGCACCAGAGGTACACTTCAACTGTGAGAGACAGAATGTGAAAAAAAAATCCATGAATCCACATGGTAGGATTTGTAAAGAATTTATTCGTAAATTAGGGTGGAAAATAAGTATTTGGTCAATAACAAAAATACAACTCAATACTTTGTAACATAACCTTTGTTGGCAATAACAGAGGTCAAACGTTTACTATAGGTCTTTACCAGGTTTGCACACACAGTAGCTGGTATTTTGGCCCATTCCTCCATGCAGATCTTCTCGAGAGCAGTGATGTTTTGGGGCTGTCGCCGAGCAACACGGACTTTCAACTCCCGCCACAGATTTTCTATGGGGTTGAGGTCTGGAGACTGGCTAGGCCACTCCAGGACTTTCAAATGCTTCTTACGGAGCCACTCCTTTGTTGCCCGGGCGGTGTGTTTTGGATCATTGTCATGTTGGAAGACCCAGCCTCGTTTCATCTTCAAAGTTCTCACTGATGGAAGGAGGTTTTGGCTCAAAATCTCACGATACATGGCCCCATTCATTCTGTCCTTAACACGGATCAGTCGTCCTGTCCCCTTGGCAGAAAAACAGCCCCATAGCATGATGTTTCCACCCCCATGCTTTACAGTAGGTATGGTGTTCTTGGGATGCAACTCAGTATTCTTCTTCCTCCAAACACGACGAGTTGAGTTTATACCAAAAAGTTCTGCTTTGGTTTCATCTGACCACATGACATTCTCCCAATCCTCTGCTGTATCATCCATGTGCTCTCTGGCAAACTTCAGACGGGCCTGGACATGCACTGGCTTCAGCAGCGGAACACGTCTGGCACTGCGGGATTTGATTCCCTGCCGTTGTAGTGTGTTACTGATGGTGACCTTTGTTACTTTGGTCCCAGCTCTCTGCAGGTCATTCACCAGGTCCCCCCGTGTGGTTCTGGGATCTTTGCTCACCGTTCTCATGATCATTTTGACCCCACGGGATGAGATCTTGCGTGGAGCCCCAGATCGAGGGAGATTATCAGTGGTCTTGTATGTCTTCCATTTTCTGATGATTGCTCCCACAGTTGATTTTTTCACACCAAGCTGCTTGCCTATTGTAGATTCACTCTTCCCAGTCTGGTGCAGGTCTACAATACTTTTCCTGGTGTCCTTCGAAAGCTCTTTGGTCTTGGCCATGGCGGAGTTTGGAGTCTGACAGTTTGAGGCTGTGGACAGGTGTCTTTTATACAGATGATGAGTTCAAACAGGTGCCATTCATACAGGTAACGAGTGGGGGACAGAAAAGCTTCTTACAGAAGGCGTTACAGGTCTGTGAGAGCCAGAGATTTTCCTTGTTTGAGGTGACCAAATACTTATTTTCCACCCTGATTTACAAATAAATTCTTTACAAATCCTACCATGTGAATTCATGGATTTTTTTTTCACATTCTGTCTCTCACAGTTGAAGTGTACCTCTGGTGCAAATTACTGACCTCTGTCATCATTTTAAGTGGGGGAACTTGCACAATCGGTGGCTGACTAAATACTTTTTTGCCCCACTGTATGGATAGGGATTTGTCCTGGTGTGTGGGACTCTAGCATCAGGTTTAAAAAAACACCCAGCACGCCCCTGTGGGCGGTTTATCCTTCAAGCTCGGGTCCTCTACCAGAGGCCTGGGAGCTTGAGGGTCCTGCGCAGTATCTTAGCTGTTCCCAGGACTGCGCTCTTCTGGACAGAGATCTCCGATGTTATTCCCGGGATCTGCTGGAGCCACTCGCCTAGCTTGGGAGTCACCGCACCTAGTGCTCCGATTACCACGGGGACCACCGTTACCTTCACCCTCCACATCCTCTCGAGCTCTTCTCTGAGCCCTTGGTATTTCTCCAGCTTCTCGTGTTCCTTCTTCCTGATATTGCTGTCATTCGGAACCGCTACATCGATCACTACGGCCGTCTTCTTCTGTTTGTCTACCACCACTATGTCCGGTTGGTTAGCCACCACCATTTTGTCCGTCTGTATCTGGAAGTCCCACAGGATCTTAGCTCGGTCATTCTCCACCACCCTTGGGGGCATCTCCCATTTTGACCTCGGGACTTCCAGGTTATACTCGGCACAGATGTTCCTGTACACTATGCCGGCCACTTGGTTATGGCGTTCCATGTATGCCTTGCCTGCTAGCATCTTGCACCCTGCTGTTATGTGCTGGATTGTCTCTGGGGCATCTTTACACAGCCTGCACCTGGGGTCTTGCCTGGTGTGATAGACCCCAGCCTCTATGGATCTTGTGCTCAGAGCTTGTTCTTGTGCTGCCATGATTAGTGCCTCTGTGCTGTCTTTCAGTCCAGCTTTGTCCAGCCACTGGTAGGATTTCTGGATATCAGCCACCTCCTCTATCTGCCGGTGGTACATACCGTGCAGGGGCCTGTCCTTCCATGATGGTTCCTCGTCTCCCTCCTCTTTCTTGGGTTTCTGCTGCCTGAGGTATTCACTGAGCACTCGGTCAGTTGGGGCCATCTTCCCAATGTATTCTTGGATGTTCGTTGTCTCATCCTGGACTGTGGTGCTGACACTCACCAGTCCCCGGCCCCCTTCCTTCCGCTTAGCGTACAGCCTCAGGGTGCTGGACTTGGGGTGAAACCCTCTATGCATGGTAAGGAGCTTTCTTGTCTTTTTTTTTTATTTTTTATAAATTTTATTTTCAGTCACAGCAGCATGTTAACAACAAAACTGTCACGGTTCTGGGTCCGTTGGACCCAGTATTTTGAGTTTCTTATGTTTTGGTTTATTTTGCATTATGGATTAGTTATTCTCTGGTGATACTGTTTTGATTACAATTATATTCTGATTCTTTAGTTATCTGATGATGATGTTGATGATGATTATTTCTGGTTTAGGTTTTGTTATCTTGCCCTTATGTTTGGTTTAGGTTGCCTGTGCTTAGTCTTCTCTGCCCGTATGTCCCTCTGTTTGTCCATGACGTCATTATGCCTGTTTACGAGTCTGTCTCTGTCTGGCGTGTGCTTCCTGTTTTATTTTGTAGGTCTGTGCCCTTTGTCAGTGCGTTCAGCTTTGTGCTCTCCCTGTCTCGTCAGTGTAATCAACGTCAGCCGTGTCTCCCAGCTGTTTCCTCTTTGCTCCGTTCACCTCTTGTATTTAGTGTCTGTGTCTTCCCCTACTCGGTGTCGCATCGTTAACGTCTGTTTACCCTCGCTTCCTCCGTGTGCTCCGTTTGCCAGCCAGCCTTCCTGCCTACTCATTCCGTTCTTCCAGTTTAGTTAGTGTTTTTCTGTTCTGCTTCTTACCAGCAATAAAGCTGTGTGTTTTGAATTACTTCCGCCTCAGTGAGTCCTGCATTTTGGGTCCTCTCTTCCTGCCGGCCCACACTCAGACATGACAAAAACATTGAACATACAGTAGTTTGCTGTTCAGTATTTACAATACCCCAAAAGATAACAGAAATAGAGAAGGAAAAAACAAACAAACAAACCAAAGAAACCCCTACAAAACAACAAAAAACAAACAAACAACAACAAACAAATATAAAAATAAAATGTATAAGGGACATTCAGCGTACAGTTAACTATGATAGTGATATAGAGATATGGTATCTGGTCATGATAAGGTGGTCATTTTAAATGTTTCCATGTACATCAGGAATGGCTGCCATGCCTTAAGAAATTTTGTGGTTGAACCTGCCAGTGTATATCTCATCTTTTCTAAATGTAAAAACCTCATGAGCTCCGCAAGCCACTGTTCATGTGTGGGAGGACCTTCCTGCTTCCATCTTAAAAGTATAAGGCGCCTTGCGATAAGTGAAGCAAAGGCAATAGAATTCTAATAGCATTTTGGCAAAGTGATGTCTGGAGGTATCACCCCAAAGATAGCCGTTAGAGCAGAAGGATCATATTTAACGTTATACATCTCTGACAGAGTGTTAAATATAGACACCCAATAGTTATGAAGATTGGGGCATGTCCAAAAGGTATGAAGGAGCGTGAATGAGGCAAAAATCCCATCTACAAAAAGGTCTTTGATATTTCTAAGGCCATTACTTTCCCATATTTTAAAGGCAGAGTCCATCATGGAGGGTGGGAACATATGATTTGAGCAGATAGGTGCTTTAATTGACATTAAGTGTAACCCCAACCTTTTCCTACATTGCACCCAGATTCTGAGCGAGTCATACAACAAAGGGTTACGTTTATAGGTGTATAGTTCTAATGGGAGAGCTGAACTCAACAAAGCTGATAGGCAAATTTTGCCACAATTGGATGACTCAATTTGGAGCCAAGCTGGAGTCTCTGTAGTAACATTACTCATCCAGTACAGCATATTACGAATATTTGCTGCCCAATAATAAGACTGAAAGTTTGGCAAGGCTAATCCACCCATTGGCCTAGTCCTCTGAATGAAATCTTTATGAATTCGTGGACTTTTGCCATTCCAAATAAATGCAGAGATATGCTTATTCAGTGTTATAAAATACTTATTGGGTAAGTAGCATGGGATACATTGAAATAAGTAAAGGAACTTGGGAAGTATGTTCATTTTGATAGAATTGATGCGGCCAATTAATGACAGTGGTAAATTGTTCCATCTCTGAAGATCTGTCTCAGTATTTTTAAGCAGCGGGACAAAGTTTCTTTCATAAAGATCTTTGTATGAGTGGGTAACCTTAACCCCCAGATAGGTCACATACCCTGATTTAATGTTAAATTGAAAATCTGAAAATGAAATCTTTCTGGCTATAGAGTTGACACAGAGAAGTTCACTTTTATGCAGGTTCAACTTGTAACCTGAAATATTACCAAAACATTCAAAAATGGCAAGAGCACGGGGAAGAGAGCATAAAGGCTCTGACATATACAGCAGGAGGTCGTCAGCATATAAGGATATTTTGTGCTCCTGGTCACGTCTGAAGATGCCCTTAATGCAACTGTCAGCTCGCAGTTTAATCGCCAGTGGTTCAATTGATAATGCAAAAAGAAGAGGGGATAGGGGACAACCTTGTCTCGTACCACGGAGAAGTGGGAAATAAGAAGAGAATAACGAATTTGTTCTAACACGTGCCATAGGTGAGGAGTAAAGTAACTGAATCCATGAAATGAAATTAGGGCCAAATCCAAATTTATGCAGAGTATAAAACAGATAATCCCACTCCACCCGGTCAAATGCCTTCTCAGCATCGAGTAATAAGGCAATTTCAGGGGTTGTAGTTGACTTGGTGTGTAATATGTTTAAAAACCTGCGCAGGTTGAAAAAACCATGCCTACCCTTCACGAAACCTGTCTGATCTGGAGAAATTAACAATGGTAGATATTGCTCTAGCCTGAGAGCAAGTGTTTTTGACAGTATTTTTAAATCTACATTTAAGAGTGATATAGGACGATATGATGAACACTCTAATGGATCCTTATTTGGCTTCAATAGGAGTGAGATGGTCGCTTGTCGAAGCGTTAGGGGAAGACATTTTGAAACCAATGACTCAATGAACATGTCTCGTAATAAAGGTGATAAACTGTCTTTAAAGGTCTTGTAAAATTCAACCGGATACCCATCCGGACCCGGGGATTTGCCATTCTGCATTGAGCTAATCGCCAATTTAATTTCTTCCACTGTAATTTGCTCCTCCAATTGGTCTCTGAATGCCGAGGTTAAAGTCGGAACTGTCATTCCATCAAAAAAAGCCTCAAACAGTCCAGGCATTTTTAAAGATTCAGAATCATAGAGACTGGAATAGAATATTTTGAAACTCTCATTTATTTTTTGTGGTGTAGTGGTGACATGTCCAGATTCACTCCTAATTTCAGGGATTATACAAGTTGCTTCTGATTTACGAAGCTGATGTGCTAAAATTTTAGATGCTTTTTCTCCGTGCTCATACCATCTTCCTCTAGATTTAAGAATCATAGACTCTGACTGCTGGGTTGAGATTAAATTAAATTCAGTCTGTAACGTTAGTCTTTGTTTATACAAATCTGGAGAGGGGGTTGTAGAGTGTTGCTCATCCAATTGCAAAATAAGGTGTATCAATTCAGAAAGACGTTTCTGTTTCTGTTTTCTAGTATATGAACAGTATGATATAATATGGCCCCGTAAGAATGCTTTTAAGCTTTCCCAAACCGTACTATAGGCCATGCCAGGCGTAATGTTTGTTCTTATAAAGATATCAATTTGTTTGGAAAGATATTCCACAAACTCCTTATCCGACAAAGAAAGAGGATTGAGTCTCCAGGAGTACACAAAGGGTTCATCCGGGAAGCTGAGTTCCAAAACAAGTGGACTGTGATCAGATATTACTATGCTATTGTATTTACAAGTCTTGATATTGGGAAGCAATTTTTTGTCAACAAAAAAGTAGTCTATACGAGAATACGTTTGATGCACTGCAGAAAAAAAGGAATATTGTTTAGTGGAGGGGTAGAGAAATCGCCACGCATCAACAGCCCCATAGGTTTGTAAATAAGACTGTAACACTAATGAGGATTTAGGGAGTGGAAGTCTTTTATCTGAGGAGCGATCTAGTACTGGATCCATAACAGTATTCATGTCCCCTCCAAGGATCAATTGGTGTGTATTGATCTGTGGAAGGGAATTAAGAAAGTCATTGAAAAAAGTTGAGTCGAGCTTTCTTGTCTTTATGTCAGTGGCTTCTATCTCCTCCTTTGGCCAGCCTATTACCCCAGCAGGGTACCTGATCATGGGTGTACGTGTTGATGGCCCGGATCTTGTTCTTACCATTCAGCTGACTCCTCAGGACTTGCCTGACCCTCTGCAGGTACTTGGTGGTTGCAGCCTTTCTAGCGGCCTCTTCATGGTTCCCATTCGCCTGTGGGATCCCCAGGTACTTGTAACTGTCCTCTAAGTCTGCAATGTTGCCTTCTGGTAGTTCAATCCCCTCCGTTCTGACTACCTTCCCTCTCTTTGTTGTCATCCGACTACACTTCTCCAGTCCGAATGACATTCCAATGTCATTGCTGTATAGCCTGGTAGTGTGGATCAGTGACTCGATGTCTCGTTCACTCTTGGCATACAGCTTGATGTCATCCATGTACAGGAGGTGGCTGACAACTGCTCCGTTCCGTAGTCGGTATCCGTAGCCAGTCTTGTTAATGATCTCACTGAGGGGGTTCAGGCCTATGCAGAACAGCAGTGGGGACAGAGCATCTCCTTGGTAGATCCCGCACTTGATGGTGACTTGTGCTATGGGCTTGGAGTTGGCCTCTAGTGTTGTACGCCACATCCCCATTGAGTTCCTGATGAAGGCTCTTAGGGTCCCATTGATCTTGTACAATTCTAGGCATTCCAGTATCCAGCTGTGGGGCATTGAGTCATAGGCCTTCTTGTAATCAATCCAGGCAGTGCACAGGTTGGTCAGTCTGGTCTTGCAGTCTCAGCTGACTGTTCTGTCTACCAGTAGCTGGTGTTTTGCACCTCTGGTATTCTTGCCAATTCCTTTCTGTGTCCCACTCATGTATTGACCCATGTGCCTGGGGTCAATACATATGACCCCAGGCATATGGGTGTGTATATATATATATATATATATATATATATATATATATATATATACATACATATATATACATATACATATATATATATATATATATATATATATATATATATGTATATATATGTATATATATGTATATATATATGTATATATATGTATATATATGTATATATAGTTAGTTAGCTCAGTCAAGAAAGAAATAATTCAGTTTTAAGAATATTTGTCCTATAGAAAGTTTTTTTGTTATGTGGGAAATCTAAATTAAGGTGTAGAATCTTAAAGTAGGCAAATAATTCTTGAAAACAGCTTGTTCAAGAAAGCATAATACTCATTTTAGGTACAGATTTTCTAAATATCAAAGTGTCTGTTCTTATAATAAGTCACATTTTCTTCAATTAAGCATAAATTTTAGACAGTTTTGTCTAGTTAAAAGGCATACAGCAGTTAGATTAATTTACTAGTTTTAAGAATTCTAGTTCAGCAACTTGTGCTTTCCCCATTGGCAGAATTTTTCCATCAAAACAAGAAAATTCTGTCACATTTATGAATATTTTGCTTGTTTCAAGTATAGCTGTTTTTGCAGTGTAGTTAAATGGTAATGATGAGACACTTTGTTTCAGGTCATTTTACAGAGTAAGATGAAAGTAATGTTATGAGGAGTACAATGAATCATTTTCTCCTTGGAGTAATTAAGTAATGTACTGCATTACTTTTAATAAAAGTGTTCTGTGTAATATGTGTAATACATTACTTTTTTGAGGAATGACCCAACACTGAACTGAACCACAATGAAGAGAGGAAATACATCCAACATGCACAAACATTTGACCACAAAACATGCATCAATTTGTACAAATGTCATGTCTTTGATATGCTGCTTACTGATGGTGGTAACTCTCAAAGTGAAGCTAGTGAGAACACAATGAGAATCAATAAGAGAACTGATTAGGTATTGAATCAATAAGTAATATCAATAATGGAATCGGAATCACTAAATTCTTACCCTGCAACGCTGGGCAGAAAACACTCCCTTTAAGCCATAAGGATGTAATGATGTATTAAATCTCCAGTTCCTAATTGGTGTTGGGACTCTTTTGTGTTTCATAGAGATAGACACTGGTGCATGATGTCTGATAGTAATAGAATGAATTTCTCTGTCAATTTCTGGATTAAATACCAGGTGGAAGTCTCCTCCTATTATTATGGTGTCAGAGTGATCTGAAAGTGAAGTGCTCATAGGTTTGAGTCTATCACCCCTATTCTCACTGGCCTCCACTGGCTTCCAATTAAATACCGCATTGATTTCAAAATCCTACTGCTTACCTATAAAATCATAAATAATATTGCACCAAGCTACCTTATTGATCTCCTTAGCATGTATACTCCCAGTAGAACACTGAGATCATCTGACCAATTGCTTTTGGTGCAACCTGGGTCACGGCTGAAAACCAGAGGTGACCTTCAGTCGCACCTAACATCTGGAATAACCTTCCTCATACTATTCGCGCATCTGACTCGATCCAGACCTTCAAGTCTCGATTGAAAACCCAACTTTTTAGCTTAGCCTTCCCGGACTCCTAGAGCATGCCTTACTTTTTTGTACTTTCTTGCCCTCCCCTTTCCTCTCTTTTGCTTATATTGTTTTATCAATTTTATCGTTAAGTCTTAATGCTTATCTGCGTACTTGTATGCTTGGTTAATCAATGCCTCCCACCTGCTAGCTTATCTGCTTTTGTATTTTACTACTGTTTTATTGGATTATGTGGAGCACTTCGGCTACCTCTGGTTTTAAATGTGCTATACAAATAAAGTTGTATTGTATTGTAAGTGAAGAATGTATGAAAAAAGAAGAGGTCATCAACATTTGGTCCATATATACTAATGATACACAGATCTATATTTTAAACACATATATTCCAGACTAACCTAAAAATAACAAGAAAAGCAAAGAGACAGGTTATGCCTCCTTGGATAAACTTTTTTCGCATCGGGAACAGGAACTTGCGTCGCTCTCGGATCTCCTTGGGAAACTGGTCATTGACCCTGAAGTCCGTTCCTCTCAGCTCATGACTGCGGCTCTTCACCAGCTCTTTCTGTTTAAAATGTCAGTGTCTGGGAATTTTAGGTGGGTTTGGATTAAATGTCTCGCCGTTATTTCCAGATCCTCTTCTGCCTTGTCTGGTATTCCTGAAAACATCTAGTTGTACCTCATGCTTCTTTTAGCTCAACAGTTTCTTTGATTTTTTATTTTGTTTTCTTCTGAGAGGTGGGTCATTCTCTCATTGACAGATTTCACCGACTCTCTGAGAGTTTTCAGCAGCACGTGTTGGAATAAACTGGCAGAGAAAATTAGTGGCTGAAAGGTTTTCAATCAGTTTCGTGCCATGTTCAGTGCTGCATCTCATGTTACTACAGCATTGCTCTTCTCACTTACCTGTCTCAGAGAGAATGAGAGGTACAGAACTCCTTCCACACTTGTTATATAAAGTGAGGCTCACAGTCTGAAATGATGTCCATGGAAATTCTGTGAAGGCGGAACACATGGTTCATAATAAGCTAGACAGTCTCCAGTAGTTTCAGCAGTTTCAGTTGGGTGACAAAATGAGCAGCTTTGGAGAAAAAATCCACAATAATTAATGTAACTGTGATAAAATTCAGGACAATATGAGACCAGGAACATCCAAGTGCAGGTTGAGGTCAGTGGAGTCCTGAGGGAGGAGAACAAACTGCCTTGTTTTGGGCACATATTTGACAGGCAGAACATCTTTCACAAGAGTTGGTCAATAGAATAAATGCTGAAGGACAGAGAGAGTGTGGTTTTTACCTGGGTAGCTGTATGACTGAATGGATGACTTGCAAATTGACTGGGGAAGGGACATATAGACAGCTGACATGTCCATTACCTGGCTTGGGTTCATCCTGCCGAGCCTTCCAGAGTAACGACTCAATTTCCTGTCACAGCGACCCGCTAATACAAGATGCAAGGTTGTTGCTTGTTCAACAGTGGCATCAGACATGGAGAACTGACCGGATAAAGTGTCTGGGTTCACATTCAGAGAACCAGGTCTATAAGTGATCACAAAAATTAAAGCAAGTGAAGAAGAGACCCCACCTGGTTTGTCTGGAGTTCAGTCGTTTGGTGGCTTTGAGGGAAGCAAGGTTTTTATGGTCTCTCCACACAAAGAACTGATGGTCAGCTTCCTCTAACTAGTGCCTTCACTCCTCAAAGGACATCTTTACTGCCTGCAGCTGTTGGTCCCCAACATCATAAATGCCTTCATCTGGACAGAGACAGTGAGGGAAAAAGGCACAGGGTTGCATTTCACCTTCTTTGGATTAGGATAGGACGGCTTTGACCCTATAATCAGAGGCGTCCACCTCCACGATGAACTGGTGTGATGTGTCTGGCTGGGTGAGGACAGAAGCTGAGGTCTTTGAGTGTGGAAAAGACCTTTCCTCCTGCGTCCTTCCCCTGGAAAGCAACTTTAGGAGAGGTGAGGTTGGAGACCGGGAGAGTAATTTTGCTAAAGTTGCAAATGAACTGGCAATAAAAGTTTGCAAACCCAAGGAAGTGTTGAAGGTGCTCCCAGGTAGTTAGTGTTGCCCAATCTAGTACCACCTGGATCTTTTCCAGGTCTGCCCAAACCTGTCCTCACTCTACAATGTATCCAAATAAGGAAATGGAGTCAGTGTGATACTCACAATTCTCACCTTTAATAAACAGTTCATTTTCCAACAGACACTGCAAAACCAGACAGATCTGAGACTCGTGTTCATAAAGTGATTTTGAAAAGATTAGGATGTTGTCAAGACAGTAAAGGACAAAGACAAACCTGTTGAGACAATCTCGAAGGCCTGATAAAACAGAGGGTGTATGACCAGATACTCAAAATGACCAAGGTGAGTATTGAATGCAGTTTTCCCATTCATCCAATAATTTGATTTCAACCAGGTGTTAAGCATAGCAAAGGTCCAATTTAATGAAGAATGTTTAAACAGAGGAGAGAAGAGGTAAAGGGTACTTAATCTTAACAGACATTCAAGACACAAAGGTTGATGTAGAGTCATAAGGTTTTGTCCTTCTTCTCCACAAAGAAAAAAACGGCTCTTAGAGGGGGAGGGAGATGGGCCAGAGAGTCCTTTGTGTATTTTTCCATAGCTCTGTATTCTAGTTTAGTTAGGCTATACAACCTGCTAGTGGGAAGAAGAGCCCCAGGGAGGATGTCCATCATGCAGTCGTATGGCCAGTGTGGAGGAATTGAAGGGGCCACGTCCCTATGAAAAACTTCACCTATCCACCTATGGCCTCCTTTTCCAATGAATTCGGGTGTTGTTTTTGCTTAACCAGGGGTGTCCTAGAACCAGAGGAGTGTTGGGAGCTTCGAGAAAAAGTAAGAAGGTCATGGGCAGGGTTCGGTGACTTATGCCAAAAAGACGGGAACAATCAAATGCATTGTGCACAGTAGTCTGCCACACTCCTCTTACTTAAAGAAGTCCAGACGCTTTTCTTTGCAAGCTCCTTTGACTAATTAGAGTGCACCTGTGTGTAATCTAATGTCAGTACAGATACAGCTGCTCTGTGACGGCCTCAGAGGTTGTCTAAGAGAATATTGGGAGCAACAACACCATGAAGTCCAAAGAATGGCCTGTATTTTTGGCCTGTATTTATATAGCGCTTTACTAGTCCCTAAGGACCCCAAAGCGCTTTACATATCCAGTCATCCACACATTCACACACTGGTGATGGCAAGCTACATTGTAGCCACAGCCACCCTGGGGCGCACTGACAAAGAACACACCAGACAGGTCAGGGATAACGTTATTGAGAAATTTAAAGCAGGCTTAGGCTACAAAAAGATTTCCCAAGCCTTGAACATCCCACGGAGCACTGTTCAAGCCATCATTCAGAAATGGAAGGAGGATGGCACAACTGTAAATCTACCAAGACAAGGCCGTCCACCTAAACTCACAGGCCGAACAAGGACAGCGCTGATCAGAAATGCAGCCACGAGGCCCATGGTGACTCTGGACGAGCTGCAGAGATCTACAGCTCAGGTGGGGGAATCTGTCCACAGGACAACTATTAGTCGTGCACTGCACAAAGTTGGCCTTTATGGAAGAGTGGCAAGAAGAAAGCCATTGTTAACAGAAAACCATAAGAAGGCCCGTTTGCAGTTTGCCACAAGCCATGTGGGGGACACAGCAAACATGTGGAAGAAGCTGCTCTGGTCAGATGAGACCAAAATGCAAACACTATGTGTGGCAGAAAACTAACCCTGCACATCACTCTGAACACACCATCCCCACTGTCAGATATGGTGGTGGCAGCATCAGGCTCTGGGGGTGCTTCTCTTCAGCAGGGACAGGGAAGCTGGTCAGAGTTGATGGGAAGATGGATGGAGCCAAATACAGGGCAATCTTGGAAGAAAACCTGTTGGAGTCTGCAAAAGACTTGAGACTGGGGCGGAGGTCGGGCATTGTACAGCTACAAGCATTTCACCCCCATGTCATACTGTGTATGGTTGTGTGTGTGTGACAAATAAAATTTGAATTTGAATTTGAGGTTCACCTTCCAGCAGGACAACGACCCTAAACGCGCTATATAAATCCAATCCATTATTATTATTATTATTAAACATAAAGCCAGGGCAATGATGGGATGGTTTAAAACAAAACGTATCCATGTGTTAGAACGGCCCAGTCAAAGTCCAGATCTAAATCCAATCCAGAATCTGTGGCAAGATCTGAAAACTGCTGTTTACAAACGCTGTCCATCTAATCTGACTGAGCTGGAGCTGTTTTGCAAAGAAGAATGGGCAAAGATTTCAGTCTGTAGATGTGCAAAGCTGGTAGAGACAGAACCTAAAAGACTGGCAGCTGGAACTGCAGCAAAAGGTGGTTCTACAAAGTATTGACTCAGGGGGCTGAATAATTATGCACACCCCACTTTGCAGTTATTTATTTGTTTATTTATTTTACTGTCAAACATCACCCGAGATAATGCTTAACATCTCGAGATGGATTCATGGATGGATAGATGACAGGACCAAGGATCCAACATGGTCCTGTCAAGGACGAGGCGGCCACATTAAGTAGCTGTCTCTGTAAAGCTTTGAAGGTGTGCTTTGGTATGTCAGCAACAGATTCTTTAAATCCTGTAAATCGTGAGGTGGGGCCTCCATGGCGTGGACTTATCAAATGCTTGATTGGATTGAGATATGGGTAATTTGGAGCCCAAGTCAACAGCTTAAACTCATTGTTGTACTCATCATTCCTGAACCAACTCTGCTTTGTGACAGGATGCACAATCCCACTGAAAGAGGCTATAGCCATTAGGAAATACTATTTCCATGAAAGGGTGTACATCGCCTGAACCGGTGCTGAGGTAGTTGGTACCTATCAAATTAGCATCCACATAATTGGCACAACCCAAGATTTCCTAGCAGAACATTGCACAAATCATCACACTGTCTCCATCAGATTGCCTTCTTGGTTCCAGGTGTTCCCCAGGTAAGTGATGCACATACTATTCACATGATATAAATGCAAACATGATTCATCAGACCAGTTGTCACTGCTCCTTACAGCAGCGTGAGATGAGTGACTGTATTTTTGCTACTCACGTTTTTTCTATGGGGGAGATCCTGATTTGCCGGTTTATGGGCCTTGCACTTTCTCCAAGAATATCAGCTTAGTGTGAAACCTGGGATTGTTTAGTTGAACACAAAGTAAACAGAGTAAATTTTCATTCTATTTCAATAAATATACTTTTTGTGACATTTGTGTTTGGTGGTGTGTCTTGTGATTTTTCTGATGTGAAATATGTGTTGTAGCTTCAAAGGGTTGGGCAACACTGAAAAATAAGACTGCATATAAAAAATATAGTCACAAGCATTTTAAGGAAGTTCAGGAATTTCCCTTTCACTGGAAACTCCTAAAAGGCTATCAACAGAACCGAAAAGAATGCCATTATTGTCACTATACAGATGTACAATGAGATAAGGAGCAACTCTCCAACTCGGATCACATCATGAAACGTGGATGTCGTATAGCAGGTTGCAAGTCTCCTTTGCTGTCCCCATCAGCTTTCACCTTCTAGTCCTGCCTGATAATAGATTTGAAGTTCTTCCCTCTGTGTGGTCCTTCAGTGTTCTTTAGTGTAATTATTCTGTAAAATTATTGTCTCTGCGTCTTCCTGTTTCAAATCATTCTCACTTCCTGTTTTTTGTTTTCACTTTTTGTTTTTGTAGTAGTGATTTGTCTAAAATCTAATCATTCTCTAATTTGTGTCCTTCGACCACAGTGGAGTTTTAAGGAATGAAAAAAATATGTAGAGTGATAAAGTCATCTTACAGCAGCGGTATATTTAAAAAAAAAATTATTTAAAAATGTTTTTAATGACAAATATAACAAAATGAAATACAGTAATGTTGTATTACAGTAGTAGTATTTTTGTATGATGTTAAATTTCTGTTATTTTACATTTATTTATTTTTTTTACAGTGAACTCCATAGAAAAAACATGTAGGCTCATGGCCATGAAGTTTGAACATTGTCTCTGACATCATCATTACATATCTAACAAGAAAAACATAAAAACCCAAACTTTTAAATGTCACTTCAGCTTTAATTGAGGAGGTGAAAAAAATAGCTTTAATCTTCACAGTTAGGGTTTTAGTATTGATTGATTGATTAAAATGATTAACATTATGAAACAGTGATAACTGTGGTAGACTACTTTGCTGAAATATCGTCTGTCATCGGTGCTATTTTTTATATTTTTATTTTATTATCTAATCTTGTAAAGAAATATTTGTAAGAAAACACTCTCCTTATAAATAAATTATTAGAATAATGGCAGTCAGTATTGTACATAAACATATTCTGAAATACTACAGCAGGGGAAATTAACAGAAGGTATATTATATGATTTCTTTGTTGTCTAAATCTGAACGAGATAAAATGTTCACAGAAATGAATGATCACTTTTTTTTTTTATCTCATAGCGCAAACACTGATGGGCTAGCCTGTTCTTTCTATTCCTGACATCATGTGAACACTGCATCCCACGCACTGCGCCCTGAGACCAGTGGAGTTCCAGACTGAGAACAAATGTGACATAATAGGGCTTAATGACCGTGGCCCACTCTGATACTACTCAGGCAGCACCGCTTCTCCCTGTTATCTTCTTTTCATTTCATTTGCCTCTTCTGTTCATGTGTCAGTGTTATTTGTGTGTGAGTCTCTATCTCCACTACCTAAAACGTGCCTTTTGTTCTTAGCTGTGATAAGATTTGCATCTCTCGTCTGCAAAAATCATCAGCCTCAGAGCCTTGACAGTTGACAAAACAAGTGAGATTGTGTAGACTGGATATGTTACTGAGTGAGATCAATACATACAGCCTGTGACTCACCAGCCTCAGAGCTCTTGGGGACAAATGACCTCACTGAAAATCTAGATGAGCAGACAGAAAACAAGAGAATTTGTTACTTCCCCTTATAATGGAATTTGATAACGTGTGGCCCTGTTAGAGTTGCTCTATCAAGACAGAATTACATTTATATGGTCCATGATTCAGAGACAGAGAAGAAAAGCATCATCTCCAGTGTTTTGTGTGCATAAACCTGAACTTTTATTTAAATAAATTTAACATTCATGGAAAATTATACATGACTTACCAAGATAAGTTAATGTTAGGCATGTTCTGTTCAATTCAATTCAATTCAATTTTATTTATATACCGCCAAATCACAACAAAAGTCGCCTCAAGGCGCTTCATAGATACAGAGAAAAACCCAACAATCATATGACCCCCTATGAGCAGCACTTTGGCGACAGTGGGAAGGAAAAACTCGCTTTTAACAGGAAGAAACCTCCGGCAGAACCAGGCTCAGGGAGGGGCGGGGCCATCTGCTGCAACCGGTTGGGGTGAGAGAAGGAAGACAGGATAAAAGACATGCTGTGGAAGAGAGACAGAGGTTAATAACAGATATGATTCAATGCAGAGAGGTCTGTTAACACATAGTGAGTGAGAAAGGTGACTGGAAAGGAAAAACTCAATGCATCATGGGAGTCCCCGGCAGCCTACGTCTATTGCAGCATAACTAAGGGAGGATTCAGGGTCACCTGGTCCAGCCCTAACTATATGCTTTAGCAAAAAGGAAAGTTTGAAGCCTAATCTTGAAAGTAGAGATAGTGTCTGTGTCCTGAATCCAAACTGGAAGCTGGTTCCACAGAAGAGGGGCCTGAAAACTGAAGGCTCTGCCTCCCATTCTACTTTTAAATACTCTAGGAACAACAAGTAGGCCTGCAGAGCGAGAGCGAAGTGCTCTAATAGGGTGATATGGTACTACAAGGTCATTAAGATAAGATGGGGCCTGATTATTTAGGACCTTGTATGTGAGGAGCAGGATTTTGAATTCAATTCTGGATTTAACAGGAAGCCAATGAAGGATAAGATAGAACTTTATTAATCCCTCGGGTGGGTTCCTCTGGGAAATTCGACTTCCAAAAAAAGCACAGCAACGACCGAAGTTACAGTTACAGAACTGTTATATATATACACACACACACACACACACACACACACATATATAAATACAGAGACAAATATAAAAAAATATACAAAGGGGATAAATAGAATAAATAGGAATAAAAAATAAAAATACAAGTGAATTGCACATTTCAAGTATTGAGTCTATTGCACTGTTGACTATTTACAAAAAGTATTGCACAAGGTATTGCACAGTGAGGTGAAGAGGCACTACAGCTTAGTTGTTCCCCCCTCCTTTGTCCTCCTGTTTCCCCTCCCTCTCCCCTCCAGAGAGGAGTTAAACAGTCTGATGGCGTGTGGGACAAAGGAGTTTTTAAGTCTGTTAGTTCTTGTCTTGGGGAGAAGCAACCTGTCACTGAACAGACTCTTCTGGTTGTTAATGGCCGTGTGCAGAGGATGCCCAGCATTGTCCATAATGTCCATCAGTTTCTTTAATGTCCTTTTCTCTGCCACTGTCACCAGAGTGTCCAGCTTCATGCCGACCACAGAGCCAGCCCTCCTGATCAGTTTCTCCAGCCTGGATGAGTCCTTCTTTGCTGTGCTGCTCCCCCAGCACACCACAGCATAGAAAAGTACTCCAGCAACCACTGACTGGTAAAACATCCTCAGGAGCTTCCTGCAGATGTTAAAAGACCTCAGCCTCCTGAGGAAGTACAGTCGGCTTTGGGCTTTTTTATACAGGTGCTCTGTGTTGCATGACCAGTCCAGTTTATTGTCCACCCACAGCCCGAGGTACTTGTACTTGTTGACCACCTCCACCTCCTCCCCCTCTATCTGAACCGGCAGTGGACCTTCTCTGGACCTCCCGAAGTCCACAACCAGTTCCTTAGTCTTTGAGGTGTTGAGTTGCAGGTGGTTTGTGTGACTCCATGCGACAAAGTTCCTCACCAGACTTCTGTACTCCTCTTCCTGATCATCCCAGATACACCCCATGATGGCCGTGTCATCTGCAAACTTCTGAATATGGCATAATTCAGAGTTGTAGCAGAAGTCAGAGGTGTACAGGGTGAAGAGAAGAGGGGACAGCACAGTTCCCTGTGGTGCTCCTGTGCTGCTGACCACTGTGTCAGACGTGATGTCCTTCAGCCTGACGTACTGTGGTCTGTCGGTGAGGTAGTCGGAGATCCAAGCCACCAGGCAGGGGTCCACCTCCATCCTGTTCAGTTTTTCCTGAAGCATACAGGGCCGGATGGTATTAAAGGCACTGGAAAAGTCAAGAAACAGGATCCTGACCGTGCCTTTTCCCCCATCCAGGTGTGAGTGGGCTCTGTGTAGGAGGTACAGGATGGCATCCTCCACTCCGACACCCGCCTTGTATGCAAACTGTAGTGGGTCCTGGGCATGTTGTACCTGTGGTCGGAGGAGGTTGAGGAAGAGCCGCTCTAGAGTCTTCATAAGATGTGACGTCAGTGCCACCGGTCAGAAGTCATTCAGCTCATTGGGCCGGTTCTTTTTGGGGACCGGGACGATGCAGGATGTCTTCCATAGGGCGGGCACTCTCCCCAGTCGCAGACTGAGGTTGAAGACTCGTTGTAGCGGCTCCCCAAGTTCAGCAGCACACGCCTTAAGCATCCTAGGACACACCTTGTCTGGGCCTGCTGCCTTTCTGGGGCGAAGCTTCCTCAGTTGCCTCCTGACCTGATCCACTGTGACACTGGGAGATGTTTGGGAGGAGGGGAGGGGGGGAGATGTCTTGCTGCTGAGAGAGGGATTGGAGGAGGGGGGTGTCATGGTGTCAGGAAGGGGGGGAAGCGAGGGAGGCAGGAGAGTGGGGAGAGGACTCTGTAGTGAAGGTGAGGGTGAGGGTGGGGGGGTTGTGGGCTGGTCAAACCTGTTGAAGAAGTTGTTGAGTTCGTTTGCCTTCTCCACAGTCCCCCCCACTGTGCTTTTCTTGGTGTTGTGGCCTGTGATGGTTTTCACACCATTCCAGACCTCCCTCATATTGTTCCTCTCCAACTTCTGCTCCACCTTCCTCCTGTAGGTGTCCTTTGCTTCCCTCAGGCAGCGTTTCACCTCCCGCTGTGCTGCTTTCATCTCCTCCTTCACTTTGCTCCTGAAAGCCTTCTTCTTCATGTTGAGGACAGCTTTGACTTCCTGTGTTACCCACGGTTTGTTATTAGGATAACACCGTACCGTCTTAGCAGGGGCGACTGTGTCCACACAAAAGTTGAGGTAGTCTGTAAGACAGTGTGTCGCCCCCTCTATGTCCTCACCATGTGGGCTCAGGAGCACATCCCAGTCTGTGGTGTCATAGCAGTCCCTCAGAGCATCCTCCTTTTCTGGGGTCCATCTCCGGATGGAGCGCGTTGTGACAGGCTGCCTTTGGACGAGGGGTGTGTATTGTGGCTGTAGGTAAACCAGGTTGTGGTCTGACTTCCCTAGTGGGGGGAGGGGGGTGGCTCTGTATGCATCTCTCACATTAGCATACAGTAGGGAAGCCAAAACAGGAGAAATCTGCTCTCTCTTTCTAGTCCCTGTCAGGACTCTTGCTGCAGCATTTTGGATTAGCTGAAGGCTTTTCAGTGAGTTTTTAGGACTTCCTGATAATAATGAATTACAGTCGTCCAGCCTGGAAGTAATAAATGCATGAACTAGTTTTTCAGCGTCACTCTGAGACAGGATATTTCTAACTTTAGAGATGTTGCACAAATGGAAGAAAGCAGTCTTACATATTTGTTTAATATGTGCGTTGAAGGACATGTCCTGGTCAAAAATGACTCCAAGGTTCCTCACAGTGTTACTGGAGGCCAAGGTAATGCCATCCAGAGTAAGAATCTGCTTAGATACCATATTTCTAGGCTTTTCAGGGCCGAGTACAATAACCTCAGTTTGATCTGAATTAAGAAGCAGAAAGTTAGCGGCCATCCAGGTCTTTATGTCTTTAAGACATTCCTGCAGTTTAACTAATTGGTGTGTGTTATCTGGCTTCATGGACAGATAGAGCTGGGTGTCATCTGCATAGCAGTGAAAATGTATGCTATGTCTTCTAATGATGCTGCCTAAGGGAAGCATGTATAATGTAAACAGAATTGGTCCTAGCACTGAACCCTGTGGAACTCCATAATTAACCTCAGTGTGTGAAGAGGACTCTCCATTTACATGCACAAACTGGAGTCTATTAGATAGATATGATACAAACCACTGCAGCACAGTACCTGTAATACCTACAGCATGTTCTAATCGCTCTAATAGGATATTATGGTCGACAGTATCGAATGCTGCACTGAGGTCTAGCAGGACAAGCACAGAGATGAGTCCACTGTCAGAGGCCATAAGAAGATCATTTGTAACCTTCACTAAAGCTGTTTCTGTGCTGTGATGAGCTCTGAAACCTGACTGAAACTCTTCAAATAAACCATTCCTCTGCAGATGATCTGTTAGCTGTTTGACAACTACTCTTTTAAGGATTTTTGATATGAAAGGAAGGTTGGAGATTGGCCTATAATTAGCTAAGACTGCTGGGTCTAGAGATGCTTTTTGAGTAAAGGTTTAACTACAGCCAGCTTGAAGGCCTGTGGTACATAGCCGATCATTAGAGATAGGTTGATCATATTTAAGATCGAAGAATTAATTAATGGCAGGACTTCTTTGAGCAGTTTTGTAGGAATGGGGTCTAAAAGACACGTTGATGGTTTGGAGGAAGTAATTATTGAAGTTAACTCAGAAAGATCAATTGGAGAAAAAGAGTCTAACTTAACATCAATGGTACTAAGAGTAGCTGTAGATAATATTACATCTGTGGGATGATTACTGGTAATTTTTTCTCTAATGATAAAAATTTTATTTGTGAAGAAGTTCATGAAGTCATTACTAGTTAACGTTAAAGGGATGGTTGGCTCAACAGAGCTCTGACTGTTTGTCAGCCTGGCTACAGAGCTGAAGAGAAACCTGGGGTTGTTCTTATTTTCTTCAATCAGTGATGAATAGTAAGATGTTCTGGCTTTGTGGAGGGCTTTCTTATAAAGCAACAAACTATTTCTCCAGGCTAAATGATGATCCTCTAAATTTGTGACGTCTTTTGAGCTGCTTTTAAGCATGTTTCTTGTCGTCGTCGTTCCAACACAGTGTGTTTGTTTTGATTTGTAGACCCCGAAAATGGTGCCGTGCTCCCACAATGCATTGCAGCATGCAAAACAGAATTGTTAAAGTTTTAATTTTAATTTCAATTCAGGTTAGATTTTTTTTTTTTTTTGTACGCAACGCAGATTTTCTGTGGGCAGAGACCATGCCAGCAGTGCGCAATTGCGCACGCGCGCAGATTAGAGGGAACATTGTTTCTGACTGTCAAAATTGAATCAAATCGATTATAGAAATCAGTGATGATACCCAGCACTACTGAGTAGCCTAAGCCTGACAGAAAGGGATGTAGCTGTGGGTAATAAGAAAAGATGAAAAGAACTATTGATAACTTTTTGTTAAGGCGTGATCTGTCTGAAATTCATAGCCAATGCTCTGACTCTGAGCCAATATAGTGTATCCAGAAAACAGATTATATGCAGTGATAAATGCACTGCCCAACTGTCCCCTCTCCCCACGGCCTTTCAGCAGCAGGCAGCAGCAAACAGGTCGTCAGAGGAGCCGATGTGATGATTAATGTTTAACATTGTCTACAATATTACCAAAGAGTGCCAACGCACTTTAAGCACAAGCAGTTTTTCAGTAACTTATCTTTTTTGTAGAAATGTGCTCCAAATAAAGAACTTTGTGTTGACAAGATTATTAGTAAATCATTTACAAATCAATATTGTCTGTATGGACAGCAATAAAAAATAAAAAAGGTAAAGCAGTGGAGTTAAGGGATGCAGTTGAAAAATTTGGGTGCACCTAACTTTTGTGCTGGTGCATCCAAGGCACACCAGTGCAACTGTGGCAAAAAGTTAGAGCCCTGGAGGGGAATGCTAAAGGAAATTACACCTAAAATAATTTAAATTTCACATAATACAATCAGAAAACTCAAAAGCACAGGAAACAAACTATACCATTAGAGACCAGGTACAGTCTTGTTTTGATCTTGAGGAGTGATTTGAGTAAACAAGATTAAAAAATTCAAAACCTAAAATACCATGACACGTTTATAGAGAACAGGAGATGTGGTTCAAACTTCCTGAATGACCACCGTAAGGTTTTCTTATACATCATATTCAGTATGGGTTAGAACACATAATTCTACCTGCATACCATGGACAAAAGGAGGTTAATGTGCCTTTGATGGTACAAAATTCTCTTCTTATCAAGATGCTTTTAGGGTAATATAATCTGGGAGAATCCAAGCGAGTCACCAGAAGGTGGCAGTCCCATCTTCTTAGGTTTTAAAGCCGGCCAGGTTAGAGCAGGCTCATTAAACCACCTCTGTAGTAAAAGTTATTCATCTTTGGAATCCATCTCCAGTATAGAGTCATAACAGGCATAGACTGTGGGGTGCATGTATGTCTTAATGGGGCTCACATTCTGATGTCAGAGTTGTACTGAGCCCTATGCTGGCTGTCTGTAGAAGGAAGCCTATTCAAGGTGACAACAGATACAATGTAATGCAAATGTTGCCCATCTGAACAAGAAAAATTCCTTCATTTTAACATTGTCATAAAGTTTGGGAAGAGGATTATTTTAAATCAGTGTTCTGTAAATATTTTCTGTCACTGACTTCTGCAAGACTGCCGTGTGGTAAAATCACAGCCGGGCTGTGGGTTTGGACATCGTTGGCTTCTATGGGGGTTGGAGAGCTGTTTGAATGGTTTTCCTACCTGATATTCAGGTTTGTTGTTTCTGTTGAACTGACAGTTCTACAAGCCTGTAGCAGCTGCGGCTCTCAGTGAATGTACAGACTCTGTGTTTCCTGTGATGAAGATGATGATGAATGCTTGATTCCTCATCAGCATGCACTTTTCTTCGTGGTGCAGACTGAATAGATTGCATCATGAAGAAAAGCATGTCTGTATCACATTTCAGGGATTTTGTTAGATTTTCGTATGCGTCACCAATTTTCATGCATCGTGCTTGTTGCAGCAGAATGCATTATGTAACCCTGTTCAGCAGTGCAGCTGTTAGGCTGCTCTAGAGCTGGGCTGTGCTGACACTATGTTGCATCAGGTGTGAGGATAAAAATAAAAAACATTCAGCTCAACAGTAGAACAGATCACAGAGATCTAACATTACCTGGGGTGGTTTTCCTGCAGACTGCGGCTCTGTTTGTGAGATAAAAACAGTTTGTGGAGGTTAATATGCTGCAGGTGTCACAGTGTCATGCAGATCCTGTTTAAGCAAAAGGAAAATATCCTGAAATGAATCAACAGGCTGCCTTCTAGAAATAATGATCAAATCTTTATAGGTTTTATGAAATATGTTATCCAACTTTAAACAGTTCATCGTTCAATCATTTGGCACTAAGATCAAATGTTTTAGATTACTGTGCTGCAGTGGTACAGTCAGTGAACGGTCGTGTAATCCCCACTCAGCAACACACCGGCTGAGGAACAAACTCTGGTAATCGGCACATCTGTTCCGACACAAGTCCCAAAATGTTGATGACTGAGCATGCATCAAGACACTAGAGACACCAGCAACCATAGTCAACTGTCTTCCAGGGACCAGAGCAGGCGACACTGAGGGAAATGTAAAACTGCTGGCTAAGGGTAAACGTAAATTCAGTAAAATCATAATTCACATTGGCAGTAATGACACCCGGTTACGTCAGTCGGAAGTCACTAAAATCAATACTGAATCGGTGTGCAACCTTGCCAAAACAATGTTTTCTCTGGTCTCCTCCCCAATCAGACCAGGAGTGACATGTTTAGCCACATGTTCTCCTTAAACTGCTGGCTGTCTGAGTGGTGTCCAAAAAATAATTTCTAGATAATTAGGAAATTTCTGGGGAAAACGCAGTTTTTGTTAGGAAAGATGGCATCCATCACACCTCTGAATTTGGTCAATTTTATTACACAACCCAAAACATGACTATCCAGTGTTGAGAACAGGAAGCAGAAAGACATTTAATCTGTTATTAGACTCAATTGGCTTCTTTCAAAATGTAAAAGAGCTCACCCACCACAGTAATGAGACTTTTTTTGACATCTGGCATAGAAACTGAACATTTAACAGTTTTCATGAAAACCCTGTTTTGTCTTTTCTGGACTGTAAAGCAGTGGGGAACAGAACTCAGACACACTACGTCCTTCTATAAGCTCATTAGATGGAAACTAAATAGTGTCTCACTAATTTAGAGAAAACTGTAGCCTAGAAATATAGTTGTTGCTTTATAAGAAAGCCCTCCACAAAGCCAGAACATCTTACTATTCATCACTGATTGAAGAAAATAAGAACAACCCCAGGTTTCTCTTCAGCTCTGTAGCCAGGCTGACAAACAGTCAGAGCTCAGTTGAGCCAACCATCCCTTTAACGTTAACTAGTAATGACTTCGTGAACTTCTTCACAAATAAAATTTTAATCATTAGAGAAACTTTTACTATTACTTTACCTAAAGTGTATCATGTATTGAATTGTGTGATTTTGTCTGTTCACACAGCTCTCTCTTAGTTGTTTTTCTCACTTGTTTGGTATATACGCTTGGATTCTTTCTGTTTTCAAGATTCAACAGTCACATGTACATGTACAAGTACAACGCGCAGTGAAATGTATCCTGACACACTCCTCGACTGTGCAAAAGGGGCGAGAAGAACATTTTATACATTAAGTGAATATATACATCGGGATCACTATGTGCAGCAAGTGGGTGAATTGTGAAAATTTTAAATTAAAAATCTGAAATGTACATTGTTGTTAAAGTGTGTTAAAGTGTCTAGAAGAGAGTCCTGTCTCAGTCACATGTGTGTGTGTGTGTTATGGTTTAGGGCCTGGGGATAGAAGCTCCTCTTGAGGCTCTCTGTCCTTCGGTTGGTGCAGAACCTTCTGCCTGACTGCAGAAGTTGGAGCAGTTTGTTGCCAGGATGGGACGGGTCCTTCAGTGTCTGAGCTGTTCTGGTCCAGAAACTCCTGGTGTAGATGTCCTGAAGGGGGTGAAGCAGTCCTGCAGCAGCGCTCTGCTGTACGGATCACTCTCTGAAGAGCTTTTTGGTCCTTAACACAGCTGTTCCCAAACCAGGATGAGATGTCCTGTGTGAGGATGCTCTCCACAGCGCCTGTATAGAAAATCCTGATGACTGGCAAGACCCTGAACTTTCTCAGTTATCGTAGGGGGTACAGGCGCTTTAAGGCTAAAATCTTGGACCTTTGTTATGGATCGGTGAAGAATACTTAATACTTAAATCCCTCCCACTTCCTCCGCTGAACTGTTGTTATGTGGTCAGAAGAATCTGTGCTTACTTTGCAGGAATGTTTTAAATGTACAAATTGGGAAGTTTTTATCCAGGAAGGAGGAAGATCTCAGCCTGGGCGTCTATTGTCTCGTGTAGTCTGGAAGATGAGTGGATGACGGGGTGGGTGCAGTTTTCTCTGTGGTGGGGTCGGGTGGGCTGTCCCGGGCACTGTGGGGCCAGGCGGCGCTGGTGTACTGGGCCCCGGTCCGGATGGGCCTGGGCCCCCTTTTCCTGGCGGGTTGCAGAGTATGGGGGTGCCTACTGGGGTCAGCGGGGGGAGCAGGAGGGACTATGCGCTTACCTGCTGCTCTCTGGCAGGTAGCTCCATGCCCTCCTGGGTTTTAAATGCACCTTAGAACACACATGCATCAACACTACATATGAGTGGGCGGAGCGAGGTTTGGAGTCTTCACACACCCCCGTTCCCTGCGGCCTGTTGGAGCGGGGGGCCAGGAGGAGGAGTTGGCTGTCCGATTGAGGTCTGGAATGTGGGGCCTCCCTCCTGCTGCCGAGTCGGGGCGGTCTGCTTCTCTCCACCACAGGGAAAAGAGTAACACCACCTGGGTCTGGGTGCAGTTTCCCCCTCCAGGGGCAAAGGTACCTAGACCCGGGGTATAGAGTATGTTTGGGGAGATTGTTGTGTGACACTCTTTGTGTCTGTCTCCACGTTGGTTGAGTGTGGAGTAAGTGCATATGAGAGCATGAGGGTGGGGATGGATGTTTGTATCTGTGTGTGCCTGTATGTCTGTGTCTATATGTCAGGTTGGGTATCAGACGTCACCACTCCCCCTGCCGGTGGCGGACTCCCTCAGACGTCGGTGCGTTGGTGGTTCTTTGTGTCCGGGGGATGGGCGTCCAGGTACACACCGGCTCACTCCTTGGCGGCCGCTTATCGGGGCCTGGAGCCTGGGGCTCGCTCGGGCCCCTTCGGAGGTGGGGTGCCCCCGGCCTCTCGGCCTGGGGCTCGGTCACTCAGGCACAGCTGGCTGCCGGCGGAGCTCACGGGCGCGTCACTGCAACCCCCCTTGGCTTCTGCTCCGCGGCTGCTGAGTGAGCCCTCATCTGGGACTCTCCTCAGCTCTTTCTGGGACAGTGGCGCGGCTGCCCCTCTGTTGGTCTTCCTTGGTCTCTTGTGTTCTGGGGGCCTCTGGATGTCTGGAGTTTTGATCTCCTCCATACCTGCTTCATGCCCTGGAGGACGGGGCTGTGGCCCCCCCACACCCTCTAGCAGATCACTACATGAAGAAACTTTTACAGTTTTTTCTGAATGCTTAAACCCTAACTGTGATTCCTGTAGCACAATCTCTAAAACTATTCAGACTTATAGCAAAACCACTCACTGAGTTTGCAAAACTAAAAGCACAAAAACTGCTTTGCACTCAGTTTGCAATTTTGTAACACACACTTTGCAAAACTGTAGGCACAATTCACTGCACAACACTCAATTACCAAATTTCCAACACACTCCTAGCAAAAGTATACACATGTATGGCTATCATTAACACTAACTTGCCAACTGTCTGGCACACTTTCACATGTGAAAACTTCTTTAGATAATTAGTTCACTTTGCAATCAGCCTAAGCACTATAATACAGGTAAGCTGTGTGTGCGGAGTACAATGGAGGGAGCAGAAAGAGTGAGAAGTAGAGGAGGCCGAGGAAGAGGACGTGGAGGTGAAGAAGTAGGATGAAGAGGACGACAAGGACAAGGAGGAGCAAGAGGAAGACGAGGAGGAGGGAGAGGAAGATGAGGAGGGGGGAGAGGAAGGGTAGGAAGAGTAAGAAATAGAATTGCTGATGACATCAGAGCTACAATAGTGGACCATGTAATCAACCGTGGAATGACCCTGAGGGAAGCTGGCCAACGGGTCCAGGCTAAACTGAGCCGCTACACTGTAGCAAGCACCATAAGGACATCTTGAAATGAGAATCGGTTAGTACAGTCACTTCGCACAAAGATTTGTAGCACTGCCATATGCCAATGAGAAACACACCAATACCATTGATGTAAAAATACTGAAATTGTTACTTTACAGAATTGCTAGATGACCAGATGCTGGGGCAGAGGAAGCATGTTCACTGCAGACCAAGTAACCCATAGAGTCATTATGGCGATTGCAAATAATCCTATACTTGGAAATAAACACTTGTGTTTGTTTTGATGTGTTTGAATAAACACCAGTACTTGAAGTTTGGATCCCTCTATGCTTATGGATCTATGACAGAAGTATGAGCTCACACTGACATAGCCTACCTTGTGCACAGAGAAAGCAAAAGCCAGATGTGTTTTGTATTCATACCATCAGTGTGCAGTTGGCGCATTGTGTGCTTAGTAGATGATGGCTTGTGTGTACTGTTTGATACGGAAACACCATTTTTACGAAGGTGTGAAGAGTTAATCTAGCTGTGTTTGCTTTTGCAAGAGAACTACAATGTTTTGATGATTGGGTGACAGGTTTTCTTATTTGTGTGAAGAGTTTTGCAAAATTAGCCAATAGTTACAAAAAATGTGCTTAAGCAATCAGAAAAAACTGTAAAAACAAGCGCGTCCATGCTCACAGGTGTACACACGGGTGATCACACCCACAAACTGCACCCTTTTTGGCTCCTACCTCAAAGCACACTGTGTTCTGTTGATCTTATGTGCTGCACAATAATGTTTAATATTTAGTTTTTACTGTTATATTCCCATAGATCATCGTGATGTTGTTTATTGTATTGCTTTTTTTTTCTTCTGCTTGTTTTCTCTTTTTTTCTTTCTCAACAGGTGATCCAGGTGATTGATATACATATTTTTTGTCTGCTTATTTTATTGTTTTTGGGTTTTTTTGCCCTTTATCCCCGTCCCTCTTCCCCGCTGTTTTTCTTTCCCCCTTTCTTTCTCCCCTTTCTTTTCCCCAGTCAAATCTGTCCCGTATTTAGCAAATAAATCCGTTGGGCATCTTTCTTTGCCTTTAGACCATAGGTGTCAAACTCTGGCCCGCGGGCCAAATTTGGCCCGCAGCCTAATTACATTTGGCCTGTGAAGCCATACCAAATTACTATCAGAGCAGGCCTACTGGTATTATACAGTATTAAGCTTTGCTTGTTCCATATTCAGTTTTCCAGCAAAACTTATTTGAGTCCATAAGAAAAGATTCATTCTTAAATCTGGAGGAAGTTTTTTTTCAATAAATATTAACGTTAGCCCGCGACTTTGTTCCAGTTTTGAAGTTTGGCCCACTGTGTATTTGAGTTTGACACCCCTGCTTTAGACAATAATTCTGATGGCAAAAGAGCCAAACGGGACAGGCAAAAAAAAAAAAAAATCTGATTTTAACGAGGATATTTTGGAACTGAAACTGAAACATACTCAGCACTTGTTGTGTCCACATACTATTGCATTTGTTCTGTAGATGCATTTACCAGATGCGCTAGAGGGCGCTAGTGAGTATGTTGTTGTCGTGGTGGTATTTTGGAAGAAGAAAAAAGAAAGAAAGGAGTTATCTCCGGTGATCCTCTGTTCCTACCTGCGTGTGTGTGTAATGCCTGCTGAACTAACACCACACAACAAGTGGCGACGAGAGTAGTGGTGATTAAGTTATGGCTCTGCTCTCTTTGTAACCCCCGGCTGTGTTCCTGGATTGTCCGGGCGAACCGAAAATTCCATTTGCTGCATGGAAAAAGTTGTTCGATAACTACTTGCTTGCGATCGGGGGCAATGACTTTGCTACGGAGAGGAAGAGGGCCCTGCTAATTCATCATGACATCGTCAGAGGAAGGGTGACAGAGATCTATACTATATTTAAGAAACTTCACAAGTCAGGAGCAGGAAGACATCAATCTTTGACTTTATCTGTACATCATCAGCACTCTCAGTGTTACATGTTTCCATTTAAACACAGGAAAGTCATTCATGTGCGATGCTGCTCCAGCCTGATGACACAGAAGTAGGCATCACCTCAGCTTGTGGCCTGCTCACAATGAAACAAACTTTGCTGACTGGTTTAATCTTCAATATGCTGCAACTCCAGCAATGTGAGATGAGAGCATGCAGGGAACTGAACCTGCACGTCTTCCCTCAGTGATACGGGCAGCATGTCTAAACTGAAATCACACACCGGATCGCGATGAACTGAATATTCACGCTGAAAATCTTTATTGATATGCATTTTAATTTGCTGAGAACAAAACTACTTAGGAGCACGCCCAGATGATGCAGGGACCATGCTGTCAATGGACGGTCCACCGACTGATGACCCAACAGAACTCCTGCTGCTGCTCTACACTCCAAAAAGAAGACAAACTCTGTAGCGTCACATCAGTCTTTATTGTCAGTATCTCAAATCGTGTTATTACATATTATTTTTCACAATGATAAAAGCAGTGAGCAGAAGGTCCACAGTATGAAACGGTGGGTGGAACAGCTGGAACGGGGCCGCTGTAGTGCAGATGAGTAAACTTGACTAAAGCTTCCAGACATCTCCAGCAGTGTTGTCTGCAGCTCACATGCATCTGAGTCAACTTGCATCACACGTGAGGTTTGTTAATGAAATGTGAGACATTTGTTTGGTGCATAACTTTGGCAGAGAGCTGTCTCCCGACCTGCAGTCGAAGTTGGCAATGAGGACTCAGATTTTCAACTTTCAGTAGCTCGTCTTGATAAAAGTAGACGAGTTCATCGCAGCTGTGCTTTTATGTCTCTGGTTCACTATTGTTACCATTAGCATGGACACATGACTCAGACCATCACGTTTATAATCTCCAAAAGACTGACGCTTTATCATTATTATTATTTTAACACAGGGCTGTAAAACTGTAGTGCTATGTATGGATGTTTCCTGCAAACCCATCATTTCCTCATCTTAATGATTGATAGTAACAGGACAGAAGCAGGTGAGTAAAGACGGAGCCTGAAAACGGCTTTGCTTTTCAATTACTGACTGATTACGTTTCAGCTCACAGATCCTTTGGTCGCTTCAGTACGAGATGCCCGTCTGGCTTAAACACGCTGCTGCACACGTGCAGACAGCAGCAGCTGTGAGGAAACACGACTCTTTGGTGAATCTGCACAACAACGTCGGGCTGATGTAGCAAATACGACTGCCACAGGCTCATCATCACCATCATGAGCCGTGTGTCTGTTGTTGTCTACCATCACTTCTATACAATTCAGAACTTACTAAAACTACTGCATCACTAAAGACTAATAAACATCAGAATTTCATTATAAACTTTAAATATTAAAGTAGAAATCAGTATCAATGTACCATTTATTACAAATTAAACTTCAACTTTGTTGTTGTGGCAAAATCACTGAGCAGGATGTTCTGAGGCTCTACCTGATCGTCCCTGCTTTGTGTGAAAACGCCTCCTGCTGCCAAATCCACGAGTTACCCAAGGACACCTGAGGGCATCCTTGTCACCTGACACAGGAGCCAGCTGCTAGCTGTGGCCGCCACTGTAGGGAACATGCAGCACAACAACGACACAGAGAACCTGTGCCAATCACACGGTTGGTGCGTGTGTGTGTGGATTACAGTGCTGGTTTTAGTAATGTTGGAATGGTCAGACTGGGATTCAGCAGTTTGCTGTCAGAGGAGCAGAGACAGAAAGCAGTGGGCAGTGGTACATTCGTACATCTGAAGGTTTTGCTGGAGAGAGCGGTGTGTGTCATGTGGGGGTTGGGGGCGGGGGCGGCGTCGACTCCACATTTTAAGCAACGTCTTCCTGGCCTCCGCCGGCCTCTGCTCTCTGTGACACCAGGAACGACTCCCACACCGCCAGACACTGAAATAAAGACGGACAATGTTAATATTACTACGAGCAGCAGCCACGTGAACGCTGGGTGGAGAACGAAACTTTGTCTTCAGCGCACAGGGAGCGGCAGCTCGTACTCACGGTCCTTCCATCCACGAGGCCTTCAAAGTCAGCTTCATCATTGTTGGTGGAAAACTGACAAAAAGCGTGAACGTAGAAACTATGACTGACATATTCACTGTCACTTTGACATTAACTATAAAAATTGGTCGACGTGGATTTTTATTGTTTACATGTCATATTGTAAAACCACATAAATGTGTTTTTGTAAGCCCAGCGCACCACAGGAGGCAGAGATGGACAGAGGGACTGATCATCGAGTAATCACCGAGATAATCTTTAGTTATGTCCTTCAACATACTGAACACAGATTTAAGATATCGCATTTGACCTCTGACCTCAAGTCACACCTGCCTTTGTTTCAATTTGACCCCAGAGTGTGTCCCATCTTTAAACACAGTCAAGAGAGAGAAGAAATACTCAAGCTCGTCATCCATGACCTGCTCCTGCATCATGTTTGTGAAACCAAAGTAAACCTGTGTTGTTGGTTCTTGGCAGCCCCGTCACACCCAACAGTGTGATGAACGCCCTCATCATTTCGTGTGTGTGTGTGTGTGTGTGTGTGTGTGTGTGTGTGTGTGTGTGTGTGTGTGTGTGTGTGCGCATCACGGCAGCTATCAAAGAGGAGCTGGTCGGTAAAAAGAAAACATTAGGAGATGACTATTTCAGTGCTGCAGTGTTACACTCGTTAAAATGACGTTAACGCCAAAGCTGTATTAACGCGGCAAATCTCCGTTAACAAGTTACCGCGGATCGCCCCGTGCGTGGGGCTGCACGGCGTCAATGCTTAGCGGTTACCTCGTTGACACCGTGCAGCTAGCACTGCTAGTATTTTCACCAACAGCGCCATAAAGTGCAAAATGAAGAGTGTGTGAAACTGCGTGCTGTGTCCCAGACCGCGAAGTCTCCGGCCTCCTGCCTCGAAACAAACTACTTACAAACTCCTACACCGTATTTTTCGGACTATAACCTCACACTAAAATCCTTTCATTTTCTCAAAAATCGACAGCGCGCCTTATGTATGAGTTCTGGTTGTGCTTGCTGACCGCGAACCGATTTTACGTGGAACACGGCGCTCAGCAATCTGTCAGAAATGTTTAGTACGACTTTGGTAAAATACGAAGTCGCACCGCTTGATGGATTGGAGCATTACAGCTGCAGTAGTCAGGGGGAGCCTCGCAGAGTGATACGTACTGTGCTTCAACGTAATATTACCGTACTGTGTGTGTATAAGGAGCACAAATGGCTCCTGTAAGAGACACGGTTTCAAACTCCAGGCTGTCGGCAGCAGAACCTTTGGGAACAGAGCAGCTGTGAAATCTTTGTTATTCTGCTCAGCGTCTGTTAGTTTACATTTGACTGCACAGTTGTGAGCTCTTTGTTATGCACAAAAATAACATTGTTTTCTTTTATTTCTGGAGAATTCTTATTTAATAAATGCTGATCATTTATTTCGGAGTAATTTTTTCATGCCTGTGTGACATCTGGATCACAGCTTTGACTAAGAACTCTTTGTTCTTACTTTATGGCTTTAAAAAAACATCGAGATATATATCGTATATCGCCATCCAGCTAAAAAACATCGAGATATGAATTTTAGGCCATATTGCCCAGCCCCCCCCCCTTAAAAAAAAGCAGTTACCTTGATAGCAAGAAGCCATGAAACCACACAGTGAAAATGCCAAGCACACACCATCACGAGCAGACACACTCAAACGCCCGTGTGAGGCGGACATAAAGTTTGTGCGAGGCAGAGTCAGAGCCTCGCGACAGCGCAGCACGCCGTCGCCTCAGACAAACGGCGTCATGACAACCAATCCTAACAGGCTGCTGCTGCTTTCTACTTCCACACACATCACCTTGTCCACGCGTGCACGCACACGTCGGGTATTCATAGCTTGTGGGGACATGTAATTGGCATGACGCTTTCCCTCGCCACTTACCCTTTAACCTTTAACCTAACCATAACCCAACTGTGACCCTGACACTAAAACCACATGTTGAGTCTGACGAATGGGACGAGAGGACGGTGCACAGTCAGAAACACGGCCCTGACTCAACTCTGACCTCATTAGGAAAGCCTGATCAGCTGACAGCTCTCCTCCACACTCATTGGTGCTCAGCAGGTGACCAGAATCAGGACGAACACACAGAGATGGGCAGGGTGTGTTGGTCCTGTCGTAGCACAAAAACATATAATTCTTTAAAACATAGACAGAGAAGTACCAGAACTCAGAGCGGGCTGGTATTCAGCTGGTGTCAGGAACAAACGTGGGGCCAGCTGGTGAGCCGTCATCACCCTGCTGCCCCCCTACTCACTCTCCACCTGCTCGCCAGCCTGTTCATCACCACTGGAAGCAGGAATTAGACATGTCCCTCAGTGTAATCCCACCTCCGCTGTGAACCACTTGTTACGCTTACCGCAGCCCTCGTACGTGCCCCACAGACACTCGGCCACCTGCAGCTTCCTCACCAAAGCTCCTCTCTCACCTGTGTGCAACCTTTGACCTCTCTACTTAGTACAGTTCTGCCAGATTCTTCTCATTTCTCCCATCATGCATCCTGTCCAGATGCCTGGTGAGTGCAGAGAGAGAGGATGCCCAATAAGATAATCTACTTAGAAACCAAACTGTCATCTCAATATCTCCATGCGTTTGTTCATCAGGTCACATGGTCATCCCCTCCTTCACTGCGCACACTTCACCCAACTAATCGCTTGCACTTGCTCAATTTGTACTCCCACAGAAACCATGGATTCAGGGTGTTATTTTTTTTTAAATATTATATTTATGTATATACATTTTTTATGGCGATCTGTGCAGAGTACGTCTGGACATCCCGAAGTCAAAACGGGTCAAAGGGTAGCGGACAAGTAGAGGAAGACGACCGTCGTGCCAAACATAGCGATACAGAGTGACAGCAGCATCAGGAAGACGAGACGCTGCAGCAGTACCACAGGCTCAGACATGATATTTCTATTTACAGCAGCACTTCTCCAGCACACTGTTGCTATGAGGTAACCATAGAAATGGGCTCTGCCATCCACAATGAAGGCAGAGCTCATAACTGTGTATCACCATGACAGTCAGCGTATCAGTAATAAGACAATAACTTTAACTAGTTAGTCACATTCTTAGTGTGACTACGTAACTTCTTCTGACTCTGATGAACAGATCGTGAATGAACTTGTTCTGTTTGATATTCTCTTGCCTGTCCTGCATATGACTGAGTGGACTCGATGCATTAAGCTGGGCAGACACTGGGCAGTTTTTTCAGTCACGCATTCAGCTTCTGCTCGAACTGCACGTTGTTAGGTCACGATGCAGGTCGCACACTATACGGCCCGATGCTCTGATGCGACCCGAGTGCTCACACTGTGCGTCCATAACATGAAGGTTATAACAGAAAATCGCTCTGTCTTTCACACACACACACACACGCACACCACCACCATCAACTTTGCTAAATTGCTAATGAAAAACATGATCAGGCAGCTGTGATTGAGCAGCATGTAAATCCAACTATTTTCACGGTTGTTGTGGTCATGATAATTTTTCGAGGCCACATCGAAAAGGCTCAGATGAGCTTTCCAAAGTTCTACAAGTTGTGCCTCCATCGCTTGTGTCCAGATCACACGCTGCACAGCCGTGCTGCGCCGTCCTTTTCGCTGATATTTGTGTTTGGGCGTGCGCAGTGTGAGAAGCTGCGGTGACACCCTCACGACGGTCGTGAGGATTTCAAACCACGACCAAGCGATTGATGATCGGGAGCTGGTCGTGAGGTGTTAATCGCTTCTCGTTACGCCGCGTATACTACACGACGCACGATGAAGGCCAAAATCGGGCCGATCGCCAAAACGGTCGCACGACTCAAAAAGCGGCTCAAAATCGCACAGTGTGAGCCCAGCTTTAAAGGATCACATCGACTGTTTTTGACCTGATGTAGCAACACCACCCCTTCTTTCCTTGATCTCTCCATCCTCACTCCTTTACTTCCATCTATTTCTGAGTCCTGCCTGCATCGCTCTTAGCTGCCATCAAATCCTCCCAGGTGGAGGTTTCTTATTAGACTCTTATAGCCTCTCTGGGCTCCAGACCAATAAATCATTCACAGCCCCCATGGCCACACTGGCCCACATATGCACCTGAATAACAATATGTGCACGCAGCCTCTGCTCAGATGTGCACCCCAGAGCACACGGTGTGCAAACACCAAGCTCTTTAAACGTCGCTGTGCAGAGTTTCACAAAGTCACGAATGAGCCAGTGAAACGATCCCAGCTCAGGAAGCTCAGGCCTGCCCACTTATCCCACTGCCACTCTGATTACTGCGTGTCCACTGATGCCCTCACTCGGGCTATTCTCCCGCCCTGTAAAGAGTAGCTGTCATTACTTTCTCAACACCTCCCCGTGCTGCGGTTCAAGACAACACAAACGGCTCTCACACCGAACCAAACCGTGCCTCAGCTATTACACAGCGGAGCTTGTGCTTGCAGTGATGTAGCACTTCTGCTGAAGAGGCCTCTGATGTGGAATAAATATAGAAAACAAGGCCAATGAGACGTGTGAGCCAAAGAGGCAAACACTGTCCAAGACTGTGGACGCACTTTTTCTCTGCTCACTGTTTCTGAGTGCAAAACAACTTCCCATAACTTGGCTCCTTCCCTCTTGGATTACACCCACACAGAGACGCGCCTGTTTCACTCCTAGCTTAGAGTAGATGACAGGAGGCAGTTACAGCTCCTTTCACCTATCAGCTGCATTGCCTATGATAGGATCAGACATCAGGACTTTTTAAACAGAGACCTGATCCAGACTTGCTGGTTCCACTGGATTCTGAAAAAGGACTTTTGTCCAGGCTCTCACACACGTCAGCTCTCTATACTGGGCCTCCCAGTACTCGGGTCTACTTTCTTGTAAGGTGTAATAATCATAAAGCCAGGTCAGGTCCAGGTCTTATGTGTCTAATCTAACACTAAACAATGTGGGAGAATCCAGCCCGGTATCTGATCCAGGACCAGTACGGTCCGCTCAGCAGCACACACGGCGCTCTACAGCAGTAAGACCAGTCCAGCCTTTGTTCCACTGCTCAGTGGAGCCGAGAAGAATCCACAGAAGACGTGTTACATTGACGAGTGGGAGAAGTTTCATCTCCAAAGCTATGAAAGAGGTGGAGTCAGCGTTCTACCTGCAGGATGTGGCACCATGAAGTCAAAGAGCTGACGTAAGCACAGAGGGGACTGCAGGCAGAGCTGCTGCCCTCTGCTGGAGCACAGAGGAGCTGGGGGCGTGTCTGGGTGGAGGCTGCAGGGCTACAACCAACTGAGTGAGTGCTGTAAGAGCTTTCTGCTCCACCAGCGTCTCTGCTTCAGCCATCTGCAATAATATCTCCGTGCTCTTCACTCAGTTTACACAAGCATGCACTCAGTCAGCATGCACTCTTGGGCAAACACCACACACATTTTAATGACTCCAGATGTGAAAATGAATGGAAGTCTGTCATCAGTACAGTCAGAGTCATGTAGGTACAAATGGACTCTGAGCCTCAGCTGCTGAGCACACACTGCAACAGCAGCAGCTCAGGCTGCTCTCACACTCACCTGAACACACAACGCTCTTCGATACAAACCAAAGTCAGGTGCTGCGTCTAAGCTTCTCGCGTGAGCTCACCTTCTCGTAGTACTCCACGTTCTTCTCTGCAGCAGAGATGAAGGCTGATCTGAGGTCAGTCTTCATGCTGTGCTGCCAGCGGACCCAGTCTCCCTTCAGGCTGTTGTTGGCCTGCTCCATCCGATCTGCCAGGACATCCACCTCCTCCTGAAGCTGCCGCCAAACACACATTATGCTTATTGACATATTACTGTTCATTATGGAAGCACGACGCCCTGATGTATCCCTGTGCTCCTCCCACAGCACGCCTCTGTGCTAACACAACAGCACCTACTACACTTACCTATGCAGGTACATGTACTTGTACCTGTGTACGTGTGTGCTTGTATGCAATTGTGTGAAGCTGTTTATTCCACACCTATTTTCACCTGGCAAAGCGTTTACACACACACACACACACACACACACGCACGCACACACACACACACACACACGCGCACGCGCACACACACACACGCACACGCACACACACACACACCAGTGTAGAAGATGAAGCAGTTACAGCACAACTTCATGTCACTGTGAAATTATATTTAGGTGCGTTACTGTGGGAGCAGAGTGCATGCTGGGAGTTTTCCTGCCACAGACACTCACCTCTCAGTGAAGCACATGAAAGCCAGAGGTCAGTGTGTGCGCTTCACTTAGATAACAGTGCCCCCTCCTGGCCACAATACGTACACACACGTACACACACACACACACGCACGCACGCACGCACACACACACACACACACACACACACACACACACGCACACACACACACACACACAGCCTGTGGAATACGTGACTCATAAAGTCGAGCATTTCTTCCCATCAAAGGTGACGTTCTAGAAGGAAGTTTAATGTCTGAGGAGCCTCTCGTCTTATTGGTCAGCGTAGTCAGCTGACACAGACTCACACACAGACTGCGTGCTGTGTCCAGCAGCTCAGTCACATGTGACTACAGATTCCACTAACCAATCAGATCCCTTCTCAGCGCTGCAGCTGTATGATGGGTTCAAACAGCAACGCTCCAAAGCTGTTAGTGGTTTTGGGTTCACAGTAGACAAATCAAGAGCATAACAGCATTCACTTTCAAAATAAAAGACCTAAAGGATGTGAGAGGTAAGGGCCTGCTTATGATAGCTGGATGCTCAAGCCTCTGTTTTGACCTCACTGCTTTTGCTGGTGCTGGTTGAGCAAATTATTAGTGGGTGCACAGGAGGTTCTGGTTTCCTTGGTGACGAAGAGCCAGCTCCTGCAGCATCCTGTGTGACTGAAGGGAGGTGAAGGAGCAGGCTGTTAGATCACATGTGGACCAGTCTGAGCTCATCACAACCTGCAGCTCTGGAGTTCCACTTCCACTGAGGCCATCAGTGGAAGTGGGTTAATGAATGTAAGAGCAATAACAACGTATAGTGAAAGCCCAACAACCCCACAGCAGGATGAGCCGCAGTTTAAAACAACCACAGTGTTTAAAGAGTCTCCTTCAATAAGCACATTCATAACTGCATTAAGGCCTCGTTTCCTATGAGGCCAATAAAACTGCACAGAAGCTCAGAGGGAGTCTGGATTCACTCAGCCAGCTGCACAGTGATGCAGTGAGCTCGGCTGTATCGCAGCTGCTGCCCAGTCGCTCACAGCATTTGGCTGTCAGCTGATGAAATTGTCAACTGATGAAATTTGGTCATAATGACGCAGGCTTTAGGTCAAATGTAAAGCAGCCACATGGAGGAAGCACAGCCAGTGGGTCAGCAGCTGTCAGGACCAGATGTGCTGACAGATGTGAAGATCAGTGCTAGCCCGCACAAGCTGGACTCCTTCTGACGTCCTCTTTGATTGCCACGAACAACACTTTCCCAGCATGCACAGACTGTTTTGTGCTTCCTGTTGAGAACAGCAAATGTTGGGAAGTTGAACAGCGTGATTAGACCTGATCTCAATGATCTGATCAAACCTTTCTCTCCAACGCACAACGCCAGTATGTCCACTACGATGCACTGTGTGAGTGTGTGTGTGTACACACACACACACTCACACAGCATGTTTGTGTGGATGCTTATGTGGTTGTGCATGTCTACAACCAGGTGGCATGGTCGTAGACATGCTGAGCAGGTGCTGAGAACTGTGGGCCGCACTGAGAGACGATGTGCACTTTAAAGTGTGTACTTGGAGGTAACACTGCTACACAACACTGGCTGTTTGGAATTACATGGACACATTCTGCACATATGACTTGATTGTCTGAATTTGTGGGCGGTGCCAACTTTACGAGCAATCTGTCCTGCTCTCCGTCTTCCTCACCTTCATCGCCCATTACACCAGTAGACCCCAGCAGAGACAGAGGCAGCGTTTGTTACACTATGCTGTGAGCGAGACAGAGCAGAGAGCAACACAAGCACGACTGACAGCAGCCGCAGAGACCTGCCGGGTCCACGCCCACAGAGCAGCGAGACCCGTTTCCCTCCCAGTAACGCCGCCACAGCACCTTGAAGCTGAATTTTTACCCAATTTTTACTCTTTAAGTGTGCGCGTGTGTGTATGTGTGTGTGGCTGGGGGGATATATGTGTATTGAGAGTGTGGGGACTGAGTTGGAGGGTGGGGTGGGCTGCTTTTAACTATGTAAAGCACTTTGTGCTACATTTTTTCTGTATGAAAAGTGCTTTATAAATAAAGATTGACTGATTGATTGATGTCTTCCTCTGACATTCACTTCTCATTAGTGCAGGTCTGTCATGGGCATTAGCGGGCTGATACACAGCAGAACCTGGAGGGCTGGATTAAATCAGAGCTCACACAAAGCACGAGTACAACGGTGGGGGAAGCACAGCTTCTTAATTAACATCTAACAGATGGGGCTGCATGTCGGCCTGATGAGGGGGACAGACACCTGCAGGTCTCACACACAGACAAAGATGCCTTTCTTCTCGGGTCTTTGCGTCCTGACATTACGAAGCGAAGCGTCATCTGAGAAGGAAGTTTGCTCCTGCCACGATCAGCTGTCAGTGCGCGGCAGGAAGTAATATCAGCAGCTTTTACTCACTCTGAGCTCGGCACAGACTTCCAGCCAAGCAGGGATATTTAGATAATCCTCCCAGGGAGCCCTCTCCTCCTTCCCAATATGAGGTGAGGGCGGCCCTGCGAGAGAGGCCCACTGCACACCTCACTTTATTACAGCTAATCTCAGAGATGACCGCAAACGCACGGCTGGCTCTGACAGGTGCAGGGGAGGAGGAAAGTGTGTGCGTGCTTTTTTATCAGCATGTGTGGATCAAATTAAACTTACTGCTTCCTGCTCCGCTTTCCTGGTCAGCAGAGCCTCGTTCTTGGCTTCAAACTCTGCCTGGATGTTGTCTCTCCGTCTCATCACAGCCTGCCACAAACCACCAGAGACCTGCTGTCAGCGCACACGCTGTGACGTTTTCACTCACACACTCAGGTGACACAAAGAATGTGACATTTGCAAATACACACATGGCATCACAGAGCAGCACTTTGTTCTTGTCTCCATATTCTCTGTCACACACCTGCTTTCCCAGAGCTGGATGAACAAGGTTAAGTTGTTAGGTTAAAGGTCACACTGCTGCATGCTCCACTTCCACAGTGATTCTCAGATGTTACCTGTGGAGTGGCTGAGTCACAGCCAGCATCTGCTCCACACACGGTGCTGTGTCTGCTCTGCTGTTAGTGGCAGGAGTGTCGCCTCCATGCTACATGCTAAGGCCCACTAACACTGCACTTTTAAAGAGAAACACAATGAGGAGAAGCTGCTGCTCAGGAGGTCGGACAGGTTGTCGGTTCAATGCCTGTCCCCCTAAGTCTGGATCACTGGTCCCAGACAGGGAACCCCGTGGTTCCCCCGAGCCCCTGAATGAGCGCACAGCGCTTCGAGTGTTCGGTGTTCAACTTTGACATCACACCTTGTCTTACTGCTGCTCTGCATCAAGCCCCACCTGCAGAGCACCATCACAGGTGAAGCGTGCTCATGCCTCACCTTGAGCGTTTCAGCGCAGAGGACATACTCGTGCAGGGCAGGGACCAGGACCTCAGACAGATGCTGGATGTGCTCTTCTGCTTCCTTGCTGCACTGCACCACACAGCTGGCCACGCCCTTCAACGGCTCCGTCAGCTCCTCCTCCAACTCCCCCCACCGGGCGTAGGTGGGGCTGTACTGCTTCAAGTCGTCCACATACTCTGGAAGCACAGGGGAAAACACAAAGACTCGTTTTCAGACCAGGAGGTGCTGTTAGCTACACAGAAGCAGGTCACAGGAAGCGTTGCAAAGAAGTAAAGGGTGAGACACTGTGAACACATCACGTGAGCGGCTGCTGTCTGTACTGACACGGAGCGGGTAACGTGTTAGGAGAGGAGGGTGCCAAATGGAAAAGAGGGCTGAGTCCAACTCTGACAGCCTGAAGATCAAAGCGAGAAAACGATGCGGCAAAATGCTGCTCGGTGGTTTGGATGCCCACAGACGCCTGTAGTATAACTTACCTCACTAACCCACTGACATCTGTTCATATAAGCACTTTTTCCCTCTAACGCACACGCTTACACTCAGACAGTAACTTGGGTTAGCGTGCTGCCCAAGGATATCTGGCAGACACACTGGAGCAGAATCATGAGGAAAACCCTCATGAAGTTAGTTTCTCATTGTGTGGTTAGAGGCACTGACAACGGTGGCCTGCAGGAGGTCATTTGTAGCTCTGGCACTGCTCGTCCTGCCACAGAGGAGCCCTGCAGATGGGACCAGATCACTACGCCAGTTTAATTGGCTTGATGCCATACTACTACTACTAACAATACATTTTATTTGAGGGCGCCTTTTTAAAACCCAAGGTCACCTTACAAAGAGAAAATGACATCAACAAAACAGTAGATTAAAATAGTTTCTAATAAATTAAAATACAAAAAACAAAACACGATTTGACAGCAAGTAAAATCTGTATTAAAGTGAGTAAACCGGTTTGAACAAGTACAAAGTGTCTGAACAGAGCATGAGAAATTGAGTTTTTCACTTGGACCGAAAACACGTATTACCCACAATTCACCTACACAGCTGATCAGTGATACCGTGGATACTGGTGACACTGTAACAGAGGAACAAGGTGTGGAACAATATGTGCACATGAATATGTTGTTTACAGAGATAATGTACCCTCAGTAAGAGGAACTCTCCTCCAAAGAAGACTCGTGTTGTCATGTGCAGTCATGGCTCAGCCATCTCTCCATCAGTGACCACAGAGACATCACTCATTGGGTCAACATGAGGGGAGGAGCTGTGCTGGGTTGTAAAGCAGCTTGCAGCTGTATGCAGGCTAAAGCAGCTTAAACTGTGTACACTATATGAGATGTACAGAGGGTGCCAGGAAGCATCTGAGTCTGACTCCTCTGATATGGAGGAATAAGAGCCATGTCCTTCTGGGAGGAGAGCCTGCAGCGGATACCTCTTTGTTCCTTGATGATCCTCTGGCTGACTTTGTCCATGCAGCACATCTTGTTACTGAAGTCGTCCACGTACTCCTGCATCACAGCGAACTCCTCAGGCCGGCTTCTGAGGCCTCGGACTGAGTTGGCCACTGCTCTCACCGTCTCCCCCATCCTGCTCAAGAAGCCCGGTCCCTGTTTCCTGTGAGGTGCCAGATCCTGGAGGGTCAAAATACCACGAGTCACAATTCAATTCATTCTAAAACCAGAAGTGTGTGTGTGTGGTGTGTGCATCCGTGCATCAGACACACACCTGTGCAGTGAGGAAGACTTGGAAGTGCTGGCTGTAGGACAGGATGGGATGCTCGGATATCTTGTTGAGGAAGCGGTGCAGGGCTCTCCTCCTCGTCTCAATGAAGTCATCGTTGAAGCGCTCCACCATGCCTTTCATAACAAACTTCTCTGGGAGGGGCTGGAGACAGAAACGAGAGAAGCATGAGAGACGGCGATATCAGACCGGGAGCTGTTCCACGTCGCCCCATTTTGTCCAGAAAAGTGCAGAAGAGGGCGAGATGCATTAGACTCCTCGTAGCAGTCTATTTTCATTGGTCAATTCTAGCAGAGCAGCTTTGCATGAGCAGCAGGTGGGTGGGGCTACACGCCTGAGGCGACCACATGAGAGATATCCTCTCTATGACAAACACACCTAAGAGTAGCTCTGTCCTGGCAGAGCAGTAAGCTAACCAACATACACATACAGAGCTGGAAATGAGGACGGTGGCTTTGCTTGAACTTCAGACCTCAACAATCTTTCATGTTCCAACAGCACAGAAAGCAAAGAAATGGTCCTGCAGCCTGTGACTGTGAATGAATGAACTGACGCATGCACATGCCTTGCAGTAGTGTGCAGCAGCCTGCAGCTGTGTAGAGCAGTGACCTGGTGAGCTGATACGTACGTGGACGATTAGTGTGGGGTGCTTTTCTTCTAGTTTGCTACGGAGCCACACAAAATCCTGGTAGCGTCGCCGTACCTCGTACTCACTGGAGTCAAAGTCACTCCGAGTGGTCTGTAGAGAGAGACATGAGTACAGACAGTATCTGTTAACACACACATATACAGACATTTACTGCTCAAAGCTTTTTGAACATGCCAATTCTTTACTGCAATTCAAGTTGTTCAAGTCCAACGAATTACTTGAAATGGTTCAAACATAAGTGGTGAACTGACAGAAGTTAAACAAAGGTCACCCAAAACTGAAAAATAATGTACATTTCAGAATTATACAAATTGGCCTTTTTCAGGGAACACAACTTGGGTTTAAATGTGTTCTGCAGCAATGGAGGCTGATCGAGCCTTGAAAGCTTCTGCTACTAATTCCTGGAGGAGGAAGTGTGATGGTCTGGGGCTGTTTGCTGGGTCGGTGACTTGTACAGAGTGAGAGGCTCCCTGAACCAAAACCACAGCGTTCTGCAGCACCATGCAGGACCCTCTGGTATGGACCTAGTTGGTCAGACGTTCATCCTACAGCAGGATAAAGACCCAAAACATAAATCCAAGCTGTGCCAGAACCACCTCAGGAAAGAAGAACAAGATGGTGAGCTTGAAAACATGGAGGTCCAGCACAGTCTGCAGACTTAAACCCCATCGAGGGGATTCCCATGATGCATTGAGTTTTTCCTTTCCAGTCACCTTTCTCACTCACTATGTATTAACAGACCTCTCTGCATTGAATCATATCTGTTATTAACCTCTGTCTCTCTTCCACAGCATGTCTTTATCCTGTCTTCCTTCTCTCACCCCAACCGGTTGCAGCAGATGGCCCCGCCCCTCCCTGAGCCTGGTTCTGCCGGAGGTTTCTTCCTGTTAAAAGGGAGTTTTTCCTTCCCACTGTTGCCAAAGTGCTTGCTCATAGGGGGTCATATGATTGTTGGGTTTTTCTCTGTATCTATGAAGCGCCTTGAGGCGACTTATGTTGTGATTTGGCGCTATATAAATAAAATTGAATTGAATTGAATTGAATCGAGCTGCTTTGGGATGAACTGGACATAAGAGTGAAAGCACAGCAGCCTACAAGGTCCACATTTATGGGAACTTCTGCACAGAAATGGGAGAAGATTTGATTTCTGTCGTAGAAAGAAGCCACGGCTGTGTTCAGCTGTTATATCTGCAAAGGTGCGACTTTGATGAGTCAAAAGCTTAGAATATAAACTGATTCCATGATTTCTTTTTGAACTCCAATTGCTTATTCATGCCATGCTTTCATTTCACAGTGCAATCAGACATCAAACTGCATCATAAAAACCACAGAGGTGGACAGTACTGTCACAGTAAGGATCTTTCTGTGGTCAACACTTTGAAAACACCCCACCCCTATAACTGTGTGGGCCAACCCTATAACTGTGTGGGCCACCCCTATAACTGTGTGGGCCACACCTTTAACTGTGTGGGCCAACCCTATAACTGTGTGGGCCACACCTTTAACTGTGTGGGCCAACCCTATAACTGTGTGGGCCACACCTTTAACGGTGTGGGCCACACTATGCCAACTCTTCAACTGTTTTCAGTCCCGCTCCCTCACATAGATAAAATGCAGCACCTGTGCAGTCTGCCTTTACAAACTGTTCACGCTACAGAGACTAAATGCTTTTAACGGCAGGAAGCATCCAAACAGCAGTAGTGTGTGTGAGACACAATGTGACCACGCTGATGTAGGACCACCACCTCACCCTGGTCACCACTCTGTACAAGATGAACGTCTCGATCGCCGTCACTTGGCTCTCTGGGTGGTCGACGGTGACGAAGATGTCCTTAGTGTTGGCATCCTCTTTGCCCTCATCATCGTCCTCCAGTCTGTACTGGTTGACCATGGAGCTGGGAGAGTTGGGCAAGGGGCTTCCATCTGGCAGGGAAGTATTCTGGAGCACAGAGAAAGTGCAAACACAGCCTCACTCACTTTATATGTCAACAACACATCAGTGTCAGCTGTGTGTGCACTCCTGTCAGTAAATGAATTCAGGAGAGATTTTCTCTTCACCAAAGCATCTGAAGTTTTTAACTGGTGAACATGTTTATGTTGAATGTTGTTATAGACGCAAGGCTTTGCTCGATGAAAGCCTTAATGAATGTTTGTAGAAAGTAAACAATTTATGCAGTTTCTGAAGAAACAGGGCTGTGCGATGTGACCAAAATCTCAGATCCTGATATAAACATTTCTCATCCCAATAACAAGGTAGATCACAAACCTGTGCTTTTTGTTTGAAATCAGTGAATCTCAGGAAACTCGACCTGTGTGCCGTGTTTTCAGCTGGGCGTCGTGTACCTGGAGTCGAGTCTGGAAACTTTGTATTTTTAGTTGTTTCTTTGTGAGTATTTATTACACGGCGTGCTGCGGGGAAAAGCCTGCTCCAACCTTTGAGTCTAAGGTTTACTTTCTCTTTCACCTCTTGCGTAGGTGGTAGAAGAGGTTTGTGTTCGAGTCTGAGGTGGGGTCGGTTTGTGCCATCATTTGTACAACAGCACAGTTTTCTGGTCCGTGTCAGACTTTTCAGAACCAAACCATGTCCATGCTGCAGAGCGACCTGGTTCTGCCTCATCGTCGCTGCACATGCTGGTAGGGCTGTTCAATATAACGATATATATCTGATGACGATATGAAAACGTCTATTGTTTCATTTTACGCTATCATTTCTTTCGTGGTGTCGCAAAATAAACTGTTTACAGCAATATTTTTTTCATGGTTCTGATGGCCACTGTGGTGGCTATATTCATTTCTTAATGAGGATATGTATGATAAGTTGTGTGGATATTATACATGGTTGTGCTGAGGATGTGTCGGCCAGTTTCCACTGGAAATGCCTTTTGGTTAAACTGTCAGCAAAGAATTTGCACTGTTACATTTTTATATAACTTTAATGCACATAAAAACAGCTGCTTGTTTAAGTGAAAATACATTGATGTTGGGTTTTTTTGCACTAATAAAGTTGTGGAGTTGTAAAGTATTTTGTCTCGTGTCAATTATATCATCAGTTATATCGTTATCGCAAATTTTCAAATGTATATCGTGATAAATATTTTTGGTCATATCGCCCTGCTCTACTCAGCATAACCATGTATAATATCCACAAAACTGAAAAAGAGGTTAAACACACACAATACGGTAACATTATGTTGAAGCACAGTACGTATCACTCCGCGAGGCTCCGCCTACAATAGCCGTAATGTTCCGACAATCCATCAAGCGGTGCGGCGTCGTAGCTTAGCAAAGTCTTACTGAAACATTTGACAGATTTCCGAGCACCGTGCACATAAAATTTCGAGGTCAGTAAACACAACCAGAGTTCACACATAAGGCACACGGGATTATAAGGGGCTCTGTCGACTTTCAGAAAAGTCAAAGGTGCTTTGTTGTGTATCTGACGGACGAAAGCTAAACCAGTTCCACACCACTGAAGTTGCAGCATTTTTACAAACCAGTTCTGGTTCATCTGTTTCATCTGTTTCATTCAACGATCCCCTTTCGCCCTTCTCATTCTCCGTCGCCGCCATGCTTTTTCCGCCATGTGCGTATGAAAACAAAGGCACTGCACATGCGCGTTTTACCCATATTCTATTGACATACAGTGGGGCAAAAAAGTATTTAGTCAGCCACCGATTGTGCAAGTTCCCCCACTTAAAATGATGACAGAGGTCAGTAATTTGCACCAGAGGTACACTTCAACTGTGAGAGACAGAATGTGAAAAAAAAATCCATGAATTCACATGGTAGGATTTGTAAAGAATTTATTCGTAAATCAGGGTGGAAAATAAGTATTTGGTCACCTCAAACAAGGAAAATCTCTGGCTCTCACAGACCTGTAACGTCTTCTGTAAGAAGCTTTTCTGTCCCCCACTCGTTACCTGTATGAATGGCACCTGTTTGAACTCATCATCTGTATAAAAGACACCTGTCCACAGCCTCAAACAGTCAGACTCCAAACTCCGCCATGGCCAAGACCAAAGAGCTTTCGAAGGACACCAGGAAAAGTATTGTAGACCTGCACCAGACTGGGAAGAGTGAATCTACAATAGGCAAGCAGCTTGGTGTGAAAAAAATCAACTGTGGGAGCAATCATCAGAAAATGGAAGACATACAAGACCACTGATAATCTCCCTCGATCTGGGGCTCCACGCAAGATCTCATCCCGTGGGGTCAAAATGATCATGAGAACGGTGAGCAAAGATCCCAGAACCACACGGGGGGACCTGGTGAATGACCTGCAGAGAGCTGGGACCAAAGTAACAAAGGTCACCATCAGTAACACACTACAACGGCAGGGAATCAAATCCCGCAGTGCCAGACGTGTTCCGCTGCTGAAGCCAGTGCATGTCCAGGCCCGTCTGAAGTTTGCCACAGAGCACATGGATGATACAGCAGAGGATTGGGAGAATGTCATGTGGTCAGATGAAACCAAAGTAGAACTTTTTGGTATAAACTCAACTCGTCGTGTTTGGAGGAAGAAGAATACTGAGTTGCATCCCAAGAACACCATACCTACTGTGAAGCATGGGGGTGGAAACATCATGCTATGGGGCTGTTTTTCTGCCAAGGGGACAGGACGACTGATCCGTGTTAAGGACAGAATGAATGGGGCCATGTATCGTGAGATTTTGAGCCAAAACCTCCTTCCATCAGTGAGAACTTTGAAGATGAAACGAGGCTGGGTCTTCCAACATGACAATGATCCAAAACACACCGCCCGGGCAACAAAGGAGTGGCTCCGTAAGAAGCATTTGAAAGTCCTGGAGTGGCCTAGCCAGTCTCCAGACCTCAACCCCATAGAAAATCTGTGGCGGGAGTTGAAAGTCCGTGTTGCTCGGCGACAGCCCCAAAACATCACTGCTCTCGAGAAGATCTGCATGGAGGAATGGGCCAAAATACCAGCTACTGTGTGTGCAAACCTGGTAAAGACCTATAGTAAACGTTTGACCTCTGTTATTGCCAACAAAGGTTATGTTACAAAGTATTGAGTTGTATTTTTGTTATTGACCAAATACTTATTTTCCACCCTGATTTACGAATAAATTCTTTACAAATCCTACCATGTGGATTCATGGATTTTTTTTTCACATTCTGTCTCTCACAGTTGAAGTGTACCTCTGGTGCAAATTACTGACCTCTGTCATCATTTTAGGTGGGGGAACTTGCACAATCGGTGGCTGACTAAATACTTTTTTGCCCCAATGTAATTCTCTCCGACCTGTCAGCACATGGAGTTTTTCCATCTATAGCTAAATAAAATAAATACTGCACATTGGACTCTTACATGTGGAACACATCCCTTGTGTCCCTTTCACATAAAATATTTCATTTTCCTATCGTTGCCCAACATTGTACCGGTGTTACCGTGAACGGTATGATATGGCCCAGCCCTACAGCACGCCATGTAATAAATACAAAGACAATAGCGACCGTTACAACTTTTGCCTAAAAATGTATCGTTTCATGCATCGGTCAAAACACTCGACTATTACGTACGTATTTTTCGGACCATAAGGTGCACGGGATTATAAGGCACATTAAGCGAAACAAAGCAGTCAGATAAATCAAACTTTATTAAACTCATTCTTCTTGCTTCCTCCATTTCTGTACCATTGATTCCTTAATGTTGAATTCTCTGGCAGCTGCTCTATTCCCATGTTGTTGCAGTATATTAATGACTAACCTCGTATTGTGGATGGATTATCTCAGTTGTTCTCCTGACTGAAGTTTGGTCCGTTTACAGCATCCTGCCATGCGATTGCATTTGTCTCTAACTATCAGGAACCTTCACGTTAACTTTTATAAGTGGAAAAGTGTTAGTGTTCGTCCTCCAGCTTCACTGTTTATGTTATGCTAACATAGCTGTGTCGCTAGCGATCACGTAGCACATCATTATATACCAGCTAGCCCAACTTCAGTAACCCTACAAACGTCACTGCTGTTTAGTTTCCTGTCTTCATCTATGTTGGAAGTGATAGCAGAGCTGTACGTTTGAATGTTTTCAGAAATCTCTCAGTCAGAACATGCTATATCATGCTTAGGTAACTAGCGAAACTAGCGAGCTAACTTCCTGCTAACTTCCTGCTAACTTCTAACTCCGATATATGTAATACATTTTGTTTTCATGGATGCCTGGAAGTTAAACTTCATAGTTACACCTGGTAAAGCAGCAATGCTGATCGTTTTATTAAAGATGAATTTAGACAGTTTTTAACTCTCAGTGATGCTGCAGTGTTCGTTTGACCTGAAGTATACGGAGTTTAGGACCCAGATTACTCCCAGATTTAAGAGCATCTTAGTCCGACAAATACGACAATAACAATGGCCGCTTGCATGTTCTGCAAAAAAATGTGCTTTGTCGTGTATCTAACGGACAAACACCAAACCAGTTCCACATCACGGAAGTTGCACCATTTTTACAAACCAATTGTGGTTCATCAGTTTCACTCAACAATCGGCCATGTGCGTATGAAAACAAAGGCACTGCGCATGCGCGTTTTACTCATATTCTATCGCGATATTTCATTTTCCTATCGTTGCCTAACATTATAACGGTATTACCGTGAACGGTATAATATGGCCCAGCCCTAGTTGCAAAGCACCTCTTTTTAACTTCAGTGGATATTATACATGGTTATGCTCAGGATATGTCAGCCCATTTCTACTGGAAATGCCTTTTGGTTAAACTTTCAGCAAGGAATTTGCATTTACACTGTTAAATTTTTATAAAGCTTTAATGTACATAAAAACCAGCTTCTTGTTTACGTGAAAATAAATGGAAGGTTGTCTTTTTGCACTAGTAATGTTGTGGAGTTGTATTTTGTCTCGCATCAATTATATCGTCAGTTATATCGTTATCGCAAATTTTCAAATATATATCGTGATAAATATTTTTGGCCATATCGCCCTGCTCTAATCAGAACTAATTAAGTTGTGTAAAAAGACAGGATGAATCTGGAAGTGATCCAATCAGAAGTAACCTCGTTGTGCAGCAAAGTTAGAAACACGGTCCTGACAAACAGGCTCCCATTGAGCTCCCCGACATGACAAAATGTCAAACTCGAGAGGAAGAGAAGGACAGACAAACTGTGGAGCACCTCTAACCAGTAAAAACACAAACTTTTACACTTTATATTTTTAGTCAACAACACAGTTTAACACGGAGCATGAAGCTGCCACACAGAGTTTATAGCTGCTGCTGATTTTCAACCTTTGTCCCTTGTTGGGCTTTTACATTCACAACACTCAGTTACATAAAACCATTATATACTACAATTACAAAACAAGCTGACACACAAGCTATCACAGTGTGCGTGTGTGTGCACATGTGTGGGGCTGTGCTCTGCCTCCAGCATCAGCTCATTTGGACAGTTGGTCAAATGAGCTGATGCTGCTTCTAAGTTCCCAGTGATCCACAGCTAAACCTAATAAAAAACATACGACTCAGGGCTCGCAAAATTTCAAGATCCCTGGTAGCCCTTCTGGCAGGCACTCTTCAGTTTTTGTTAGCCCAAAATAAATTAAAGTAGCCCAAATTAAAAATGTTTTGTTTCCTTTAAAATTAATCAAGAAATAGTTAAAACACAAATTACAACATTGTATAAAAATTACAATCATCAACTCAAATACTTGGTTCTAATTGAACAGAAACTTCTATGAACTTGTAAGAACTGTGCAGAACATGAATCAGTCTGTGTCAGATCCTGAATCTGACATTTCCACTGAAGTCACGGGTAAGAGGCAAGTGGAACCAAGATCGAGGCCATTTGCTTTTTGAAGTTTGCAAAGACTGCTAAATTGTCCCAAAGGTAGTTCACTCTGCAACATAGCACGCTGCTCTAAACAGCTTTTTCAGGACTTCTTGTTGTGCTTGGTTTATTTTCAGTATGTTATTTGCAATTGGTGTTTGTTCTGGGAAAGATAGTGCAGACTGAGCAATAATGCATTTCTTGCATTTGTCATGGGGTCTGATGGGGTCTTTCTTAAAATTACTGGTCCCAGTAACAAAGGCGCTTGTCGACTCAGAAATCGAGGGAAACTCACAACACACCTGGCAGAACATCATGTTATTTAGCTCGTCATATGGCAGCCACAGAAATTATTTTGTCCATGAAACCATAAAGCTGCACTTTCTTTTTGCCTTATAGTCTCATTTGTCATAACTTTTCCGTTTTGTGGTAAGCTTTTCTTTGGCTGTCACTTCTTCACCCTGACCTGTCTTATTTGGCTCAGCAGAACTGAAATATATGTCCTGCTGGTTTTACACACACACTCACATAAGCTCAGCGATTCTCTGCGCGATCAACCTCTCACATGTTTAAGCTGCGGGAGATTTCACTTGTCATGTTTGCATAGTAAGCTAACGATTAATAAGACGATGTCAGAGGAATTGGTGCGCAAATTATCATCACTCACAGATCAGTGCTGTCACTCTCTATAAACAGTTCGCGAGATTGCAAAGTGAAAGCAAAAAACAAGCGCAAATTCAAACGCGATTTCAATATGTCACATATTGACAGTGGCTCACCGATGCCAATGACATAATTACCCAGCTACATTTCTGAAAGAATGCAAAAGGATTGACATATATTTTTCCTGTGTAAAACAAACGACGGTGGATGGAGCAGCTACAAAGTTCACTTTTCTTCATGTTGGAGTTTGTTGATCAAGTGCTCTGATAAAGGACCATGTATAGGTGTAGACAGGCTCCTCATCAAACTATGGTGTCATAACGGGTTCTGTGTCCAAGCTGCAGGACTACATGCAGTGAGGGGCTGTGTCCATGTTAGAGACTACAGACTGGCAGGTGTTCAGACAGGCAGCAGTGAGGACCTGAAGGAAAACACGTCGTCTTTTCTGACTACATAAGGAAGCGCATACAGCACCTGGGGCAGAGGACTCCTATCAGTGCTCAGTACGACATCAGGCCCCCTCTCACATAGACAACAATGACTCATAAGTTTATGGAGCTCAGTTGTGCATTTCCTGAGCTGCAGGCCACAGAGCCTGCACAGCCACTGTGCTCAGCCCACAGCTGCCCACACCGATGACCTGTGACTGAAAGAGCTACAGGATGAGATGTTGTTCATGCTGCAGGTGGAGGACCTGACACATGGTGTGGGGACAAATACCTCATCCTCAACATCCAGACAACCAGGCAGATAGTTGTGGACTTCTGCAAACCTGGCACTTCCCCTGCTCTCTAATTAGATAGAGTAGACGGCCCGTCCATTACGTACCTCTGACTAACACCATCAACACTACACCTATTAAGAAGACGACCTAGCATGTGCTGGACTGAATGTTGTCCTTCGACAGCTGTGTGGTGGAGCGCGTCCTGACCTACGCCTTCACTGTGTGGCATGGCAGACGCACTGGGGAAGGAGCTGCAGACGGTAAAAGTCTGCAGACTTACCACGCATCAGTGGCACCAACACCATTAGATGTAGAACAAGCACCACCTGTAAGCACAGGTGCTTGCTCTAATGCCTAGTAGGAGGAGGCCGCGCTGCGTCCAGTAAAAAACCTTCAGCCCGACTGTTAAACTGCTCCACCCTCAATAGTCAACACCTTCCACCTCAACAACACGACTTACTGAACATGAGTCTGTGAAGTGTTGATGTCACCCACACCTGACAGCAGCTGTGCAATATTCTGCTTCATAATGATTCCTTCTTTATATTTATGGCTGCCACGATTAGTCGACTAGTCACGAATCGTCAACGACTAATTTAATAGTCGAGGCGTCGTTTGAAGCTTTGTAAGACGCAGGAAAAACTAGTAGGATTTAAGAGTGTGGCAGCACAAGGATGCCAGCTGCCGTTAAACACCAAAGAAGAAGAAGAAGATGAGTCCGGTATCCTAGCTGTGTCCAAATTCAAGGTCAGCATCTTCCGTCATGGACCAACCTATCCCAGAATTCATAGCGCAGCCCAGCCAATTCCAGTTTCCAGCAATGGCCGCAGCTACTTAGTGTTAATGTTACTCTTATTATTCTTTCTGGGTCGGACTCCTGGCACATTGTTTCCAATGGATGATGATCTGACTAGTCGACTATCAAAATAATCGTTTGTGGCAGCCTTATTTAGAGGGTAAGACAGGGGACTCAATGTTATGTTTAGTAGCATAGTGCATATAATGAGACTAAAAAGTGTGTTTCATTCATGTCTTGTCCAGTAGTTGAATGACAATAAAGCTGGGTGTAGTAGACAGACACGTCCTTGGTACTACAGCTGGCCCCTGAAACATGCCGACATCAGTGTGGAGGCAGAAGCCATCGTTCCATGTTTGGCTACCTTTACAGCTCCACACGCACAGTTCAGACACCAGACCAGAGAAGCTGGTGTCCAAACAACAAACTCATATTCACATCACGAAGTGAGCTTTGCAGCTCCCGGTTTCAAATTCAGCCACACAGTGCAACAACATCAACAGCATCTACACACTTCCATCAAACTGTCACCTCACAACAGACCATGTCATCTGTAAGCTCCGCCCTTTCACCATGGATATTATTGCTTCTGCATTCAAATGATCCACTTTATGCAAATAGTAGTGAAGCGTACACGCTTTGCCTACAGGTGTGTTTCCTCTAACAGCAGTCTGAGGTCAGCGTCGGGCTCCTGTGATGGTGTGTGGTGACAAACGTGGCATGGCTCTGGTCTCTGGATGGTTGATAGTTCTACATTATCTCCATCTGCAGAAAGCAGAAACAGCAGCAGAGATGCTTCTGCCCTCGGCTAACATCTATTCACAACTACTTCCCTGTATGTCTTTGTGAGTGAACTGGTTGTTATGGTAACATGATGTGGAAGCATAGATGTGTGCTCGGCTGCAGGGACCGTACAGCTGTGCAGTGTGTTAAATGTGTAAAAATACCTGAGCCACATGCAGGACGCATCTGCACACGCTCAGATCCTCATCAGCAGCACTGGACTGTGACAGCAACAGTTGTCATAGTAACAGGACTGTTGGTAGCTTCATTTCTTTCATGCACGCAGCTCGTCCTGACTGAAATCCCTCCATTAAACCGCTTTTCATATCAGTGTGTATGTCGACTCGTGTTTATGTTCAAGACTAGGCTCTTTTGCACCTTTTTGCTCTACGGCATGCTGTCATCTCTCCTATAAGCTCACAATCACAGTTTCGCTCGTGTAGAGTCAAGAAGACAGGAGCCGCCTTTGGGGATCAAAGATCTCAAAGGTTCTTATAGGTGAGCCTGTGCAAACTGCTGTTCTTTCTTTCTGCAGCATCCAACACGAATACCTGCATGGGTAACGCCCATGTGAAATAACTGAAGCAACACACAGGTAAGTCCATAGGTTTTTGGACAATGACACATTTTGTGTCATTTTACCTCTGTACACCAGAGTGGACTCTACATGAAACTGGAGTTGTGGAGACATCATTAGGCTCCAGGTCACACCGCCCTTGCCAAGGTGTCCCCTAGTAGGACGATGGAGTCACCAGGCAGAGCACCCTCCATCACCCCACTCAGTGACTCCAAGAAGACTGCAACTGATAGTCAGGACCTGTCCCCCGACCCAAAGGGATGTACATGACTACTCAACTAGCCGACTAATCTTTGCTGTCACTATTCAGTACCAGACTTACCAGTCATTCAGATAAGCCAGAGAAAATTGCTAGATGATTTATTGTTTTGTTACTTCAGCTTTTATTGAAGTGGTTGTCATATTCTGTCATATTCAGCCAAGCATCATGTGTCATTATAAGAACGTAATAATGCCTTTTAAACACCTTTCGTATTAGTTTTCGACGTTTTCCATTAAACAGTTCTTGAATTTAACTTAATCTCTGAGTGTTTCTTCATTTCAGACTGATAATTAGTCTAATTTCTTTTCCACAGTTAATCGGCTAACAAATTAGTCGCCAGGATTACACTGAGGTGAGCCTAACGATATCTAGCTAGTATCTCTCAACTTCACGCACTAGCTCATGCTCCTTTCCCACCAAAGAAGTGACATTCCATGTCCCGATAGGAATCTGACTGCTAGGGCCTCCTCCCCGACTGCAGTCCGACACAACACTGCAGCCGACCTTACAGTGCCTCCTGTGGTGGGTCTATAGAAGGCGGGCCCATGTTGTCTCTTCAAGCTGCGGCCACCAGACACTCTCCTTGGAGCTCCCTCCCCCGGCATTGCTCCAGGTTGGGGCCCTAGTAACCCTATCCCAGCTCGGGTAAACTGGTTTAGACATAATTTAGTTCCTTTCATAGGGGCTGGCAAACTGTCACGTGACTCAGGAGTGGAAGGCAGTTCTTTACTCAGAGGGTGTAAAGTGGGGGTGAAGGTGCTGCTGACCTCAACTGGGGATATATTCGGGGGTGGAAGGAATATTTTGGGACCTCCTTAGTTGTATCATTGTAGTAATCGAGAATTTGAGTAGTCATCGTCAGTCTGCTTGTCTATCGACCGCGCATATCGGCTCTTGCAGGGCAGTTTACAGCGTGGACATTACTTTTATTGCACAGAAGGTCAAGAATGTAATGGTAAAGTGTAAACCGCATGACGGACAGAAACTATTATACTGCTAACATAACTTCGGCTCTTTGCAAACACCTGCACAGACAGCATGCTAATGCTAAAGCTAGCCAAAAATCCAGAGTGACGCTAAAGCTGAGTAAATGCCAGCATAGGACCGCGGTCAAGTGTGCCGTCACTCCACCTCATCGGGTAACAGATGTCACGAAGCAGCCTTCATTTCTACCTGTTCATGTGTGGAATCACTGTGGCGTCGAAGCGTCTTTCTGCTGGTTTTCATCTTTGTACTGTGCTGCTGGCTTTGTGCTCAGACCTAAACACTGAGAAAGATCCTCATCAGGACAGGGATTTGTTTTGGTGTGTGGGACTGTACGTTTAGATTTAAATGGCAATTATGAGACACTGTTTTTCAGGTTGTGTTATGAGGAGTATAATGAATAATTTTCTCTTTGGAGTAATTAAGTAAGGTACTGCATTACTTTTAATAAAATTGTTCATTACTTTTTTGAATAATGACACTGATCACAATGAAGAGAGGAAACACATCCAAAATGGACAAACATTTGACCAAAAACATGCAGTTAATTTGTTCACGTCTTTGATATGTTGCTTACTGATGGTGGTAACTGTTAAAGCAGACCTAGTGAGATCCCAGTGAGAATTGACAAAATATCAAATCGATAAATAATATCAATAATGGAATTATTGCCATTCCCATCACTAGTCTTTACCTTTCAATATAAAGCACCTTGACACAACTGTTGTTGTGATTTGGCGCTATTTAAATGAAACTGTCTGGGGATGAGTGGGACGATTCACTGGTTCACCCTTAAGGCTATGCTGGGGTACTGCAAAGGAGAGTTTGTCTGTTAGCTGAACCTCACATGTACATGAGACAATGCAGCTTTCGTCCAGGACCTGGAACACTTGACCATTCACTTACTTCATAGTAAGAGTCCAGTTTCACCAGCTGAGAACATCTAGAGCAGGCATGCCCAAAGTCTGGCCCACAGTCAGATTTCACGTGACCCGCAGCTTCAGTCTAATTATGTATTATTTATGGCTCACTTCCTTAGTCCGAATAAATAAATCATGACTTTAAAAATGCAATTCCTTTTTTCACCACATGGTGGCAGCACATTTTTCAGCTACCTGCACCTGTGCTGTGAGCCCGCCCTTCTCTGCTCATTTCTGCCATGGCGACAGTACAAAAAAAAAAGAGGTTGACAGTGAGGGCCGCCGCTTTCAGGAGCGGTGGGAATAGCAGCATTTTTTTACTGAAACTCGAGGCAGTTGTGTTTGTCTGATTTGTAAAGAGACTGTTGCCTTGTTTAAGGATTTCAACATTAGGAGACACTACGAGACTAAACTTGCAACATATAACAAGCTAACAGGGAGTGAGCGCGCTGAAAAGCTGAAGCAGCTCCAAGCTGCTCTGGCTTCGCAACAGCGATTAATCACGCGGGCCTGTGGGACACATGAAGATATCAGGAAAGCCAGCTACGAAGTGTTAATAGCTAAACATGGCAAACCTTTCACTGAAGGTACGTCTCTCAAAGACTGTGTCATGAAAATGGTGGAGAACATTTGCTCCGAGAGGAAGCAAGAATTTCTGAATGTTTGCTTGTCACGCAACACTGTGGCACGCAGAGTTGAGGATATATCGTCAGACTTCGACAGGCAGCTGGGGGACAGAGGAGTGGATTTTGATTATTACTCATTAGACTGCGATGAAAGCACCGATGCATCTGACACCGCGCAACTGCTGATTCTTTTACGAGGAGTCGACGACAAGATGAACGTGACAGAGGAGCCGCTGGATCTCAAAAGCCTTAAGGGTCAAACCAGAGGATTGGCTTCTGTTTGTGAAGCTGTTGATGATGTGACGCTACCATGGAGTAAAGGCATCATTACTGATGGTGCACCTGCTGTGGCGGATCTGCAATAAAGTCAGCAAAGAAGCAGGTAACGCTGTTAAACTTCACTGTATCAATCATCAGCAGGCTCTCTGTGCCAAACATCTCAAATTTGATGATGTTATGAAACCAGTAGCAAAGACAATCAACTGTATTCGCTCTAAAGCTCCGTACCACCGACAGTTTCAGCAGATTCTGCATGACATCCAGGCTGAATACAGTGACATAATTTATCACAACGATGTGAGGTGGTCTGCACTACAGCGATTTTTCTCTCTCAGACAGAATCAGACAGTTTTTGGATGAGAAGGGACAACCAGTGGAAGAACTGTCTGATACTGTATGGCTGGCAAATCTGGCTTTTTGGTCGACATCACGAAGCATCGGAATGCGCTGAATGTTAATCTTCAAGGAAACGACGCAGTGGGGAGCCAACTATACGCTCACATCAAGGCCTTTGGAAGCAAACGGCAACTTTTCCAAAGACACTTGTCCCTAACAGAGCCCTGTACCGCACACTTCCCAGCTTTGAAAGAGGTTACTGACAGTTTCCCAGAGGACATTAATGCCCAAATGAAGAGTTACGCAACAGCTATCGCGTTTCACATATTTGTGTGAGCAAAATTCTCTCTCATGAACTTAAAGAAGAACCCTGTGAGATCAAGGATGAGTGTCTCCCACGATATTTTACGCATCTCAACCACTGCCCTCAAACCAGACCTGATCGCTTTACTAAAATCTCGATCTCAGTATCACCCCTCTCAGTAGTGCAGGGATGTCCAAATTACTGGAGAGCTGCTACCCTGCATGTTTTAGTTCTCTTTCGGGTTTAGCACAGCTGAATCAAATGATGGCTCATTTTATTAAACATTTAAGATTTGGCTTTAACTGTTGATGTTATGCTCTTAACTCATAGTTGTGTGTGTTGTGTACATATTGTGTATATTTACATATGTGTAAATATGTGTATTTCTTGTGCAAGTGAACTTCCCAGTTGTGTAATCTTCCTGTAGATGTGAAAAACTTTGGCTTCCTGAAAGATCTTGTAAAAGTGAAGGGCAAAATTCACTTTTTGTTTAACTTTATTGATAACATACCACTTTTCATTACTTATAACTCCTGTTTAAAATGTTCATGAGGCAAAGATATTGCAAACTCATGGAAATGTAGGGTATTCTTCACAGTTTGTTCAATGTTATCTGACTCTCCAGATATAAATGAAAGGCACAATTGTGTCTTTAGAGTTGTTCCTGCTTGCCTGAGTGGCTTTTATTTAGGTACAGTTCCATTTTAAAAATAAAGGTAATTGTGACCATTAAAATTGTTCTTCATTATATTTTCATGCAACTTTGTTACGGAACCATTGGCCCCTGGGCATCTTCACTTTATAAAATTTGGCCCTCTTTGCAAAAAGTTTGGACAGCCCTGATCCAGAGCATCATGAAACCAGCCAGGACTGCCTAGTGCACAGTAGGAAACATGGCCCTGACAGGGCTGGATGTAAAGAAATTTTCTTAGGGTGGCATGGAGATCAGATGGGGTGGCAAATCAAAGCCTTTTTAAAACAAACAAACACATACGCAGGTGTTACATATGGTTAAAATGATTTAAATGCCGTAAGTATACTTACAGCATTTATATGTAACGTGTACATATATACATGTCGCTCATACACGTTACATATAAATACAGTCAATAACTTAATTATTCTCTGTAGCCCACATAATTAAACATTTCAGTTGCATTAAATGTGTATTTTGATGCTATGTACTGTACAGCCTGTATAATAAATAAATATGTAGCCCAATAAGTATAAAATCCAGAAAGCTACACAACATGGGGCGGAAGTTCACACTTTGTTTGTTAGAAATAATCAAATTGTTTGTCCCATTTATAGCAACCGAAAATAAAATAAATACATAATTATAATAAAGGTCAATCAAATGGACCAATATGGCAAGGCCATGATGATCCACTTGGTAAAATAAATCCGCTTGGCGTCTTTCTTGGCCTTAAGACAACAATTCTGATGGCTAAAGATCCAAACGGGACAACAACCACAACAACAACAATCAAATTGTTGCTTAATTTACACAAAGTGTCAGAGATCTGCACCGTCAACAAAAATGAAGCCTAAATTTTCATGATTTGTTGGGTTCACTCTCTGAGGTCCAAAATATAACGGGCCAGTTTTGATTTTCTAAATTTTGATTTTGTATTTCATCTTTAAATTGTTTCATTTTTGTAAAGCGCTTTGGGTGCCTTGAAAAGCGCTATATAAATCCAATCCATTACTATTATTATTATTTTATCTTTTTTGCCTTGTTTGGTCTCATTCGCTTCAGCTCAACCTCACGTGTCGAATTTACACTTCTTTCATTGACATGCTGTAGTAACACAACTGATCTAAAATCACACAAAAAACATAAATTCCTATAAGTAGTTATAGGGTTTTTTTTTCAGAGTGTAACAACCAACCACCTGTGTGAAATCTGAAATGTCCATGGTGTTCATTCAAAATGTGCTCTGGCACAATCATAGGCATGGGTTGCTACTGACAACAAGTAATAAAGCCGGTCTGCGCTGTGGGCTGAACCATTTGTTAATGATGGAGGGGGGTAACACTATGCAATATATTCAGTGTTAACTGTAGCTAGGCTCAAAGTGTTATTGCAATCTTATTTCAATAAACAACACTGTCATATGCAAAACACCCTCTAGATCTGCCCCTGGCCCTGAGAAAAAATTTCCCAGTTTAAACATCTGTTATGTTTTCTTGTGAATAAAATGTGGACGTATGAGATGTTCAAATGTGGTTTTTATTTACAGATTGCACAGTGTCTCACTGTTTTGGAACCTGGTTAGTACAACGAATCGAGGTTGGAGTGCACAGCACTATCACTGTTACAGCTGGAGTGGGTTCTACTATTACTATGGATTTCATCAGAACTAGAACACAGCCCTGTTTACCTGAGCACAGACCACCACACACATCTTGCTTCACTCTTATTTGAAATGAAATCTACAGAGAGCTGCAAACACAATAACTAAGAGTTGTTATAGAACTTCTTTCAGACTTGCCACTCAGGCTCTCGTGGCTGTGAGAATAACATTGCAGTCATCACACAGCAGCACTAAATCTTCAAAACTCAGCTGATCGTCAGAAAACACACACCTGGGAGGTTCCGATCACGTGACTGCTGAGTGAAGATGGAACCTGCTGCTTCCGTGGACCTGAGATTTCCTCCAATCATGCGAGTGAATTTTTAACAGTGAGCGCACTTTATGTGTCGGCGTGGACGATCACACACTTTTACAGTGATGTCACATGACTGAGCCCGGAAGTGTGCACGCATGAATGAAGTGAACTCACAGGCTTCCACACACACAGAGCCAAGCTGAAAGCTTCGACTTCTAAATCGAAACTTCAAGATAGTTTCTCGGTTTTGAGTTATTATCTATCAAGTCTGAGATCTTAACTCGACATTTTGAGAGAAGTATCACAAAAGTTTTCTTCAGTCGCGTAAAGCCGGCTCCACAGCTCTCCTACTCTTTAACCTGATGACAACATGACAGCGAAAACTTTCAGCAGCCCCACCTTTCATCCTTTATGTTTCAAGCTCGAGCTCTTCACCTCTTGCGCCTGCGCAAACACGCGCCGAAGAGCTGCCCCTCGACCCGACGAGTGTATGTGTGAGTGTGGGCGGTGAATCTTCGGAAAGAGTAAACTTGAGCAGCGGCTGGAAGCGCAGTCCCGCGGCTGCGGGAGTTACCTTGGTGAAAACCTCCAGGTCCTCGTCCTCGTCCAGGTCCAGCATGTGTTCTGAGAAGTCTGCAGGGACCGTGTGCCCGCTCATCGCTCTCAGCTCCGGAGACTAACTAAACACAAACTTCCACCTCAACTCCGCGCAGCAGCCGCACTCAGAGGCCCGCCGAGGATGCCACTTCCTCTAACGGCTTTCAAAGTAAAAGCTGCGACCGGTCACGTTTGACTTTGGCCCGGAAGCTGAGTTCTCGTTGTGCGTCTTTGTTGTTCGCAGTAAAGTTGAGTGTTGGCTGTAGATTGTTCATGTTTTTTGGCCAAAATGCTGAGTGTACATGTGTTGCCTCATAAAGAAAGGCCATGAGCATGATTTAGCCAGAAACGTGTCTGAACAGGACCACTGGAGTTCTTTTATTTTTAAGTCATTCTAATTTTTCTTTTCATTTTATATTTTCTGTTTGTTTGTTTTAAAGTTTGTTTTTCTGTTATGATGACATATGTGCTATTTATTATGTATTATTAAATGTTAAGCTTAACAGATCCAACAAAGTCAAAGTGTAAAAGCGCTGCCCCATAATGTGATTATAGTTTTGCAACACTGCAGTATCGTTTTAGCCTTTTATTCTCATTCATTCCAGTGAACTCAAACTTAAAACTAGGAAAGAAAAAGACTGACAGCAACCTGTTTGTTTGATCCCTGGCTGCTCCAGTCTGCATGTCAAATATCCCTGTGCAAGATACTGACTCCGAGTTGTTCTTTGATGGCTTGTATGAACGGGTAAACAAGACAATTTGTATAAAGTGCTAATAATAATAATAATAATAATAAAGGTCAGGGCTGTCGCATGTCTACCAGAGAGAGAGAGGTTTTCTCTTTGACTCCTGATTTGTATGACGTCTTCTTTGCTTATGTGTCTCTGTGTATTTAGCCTTTTTTACACTTTTATACCATTTATATTTTCATTCACATGGATTTTTAAACATTTTTAAAGATTTATTTGAAGTGCATACATATTTGAATTTTATACGGTTTATGAAAGAACAATTATTACTGTAAGTTCTGCATCCATGACTCTACTTAAGTAACAATATAGAAGCCTTAGCTTCAAAATATATTTCAAGTCATCATTCTGTTGAAGAAAGGTTGTGAGCTCTGATATACTGTTAGACCTTCCACTCCTGATATTCCTGTACCTCTGTCCTCTATGAACTATGGATCCAGTGTTTAGGAACCAGTGAAAATTAACACCCGCACTACGCCCAGAACACGGTCGTATTTCCTGCATATTTGGCTGAGCGACACTTCCACTTACCTGCAATCTTGTCAACAAACAGGCAAACTGTGTGTTTATTTAGGGGAGTGTGGCTGGCGCACAGGCTGCACTGACAGTCAGCCCCACCAGCACCAAAAGATGTCAGTGTTGCATAAGGCTGTGCAACAATGTGTCACACCTCAGGCTGGACCACCACTGCACGCTCACACAGTCACCTTCCCTACACTTTACAGCAAACGCTGTGCCAGAAAGAAGCAAAGGAGCTCCTGCACAAAGAGTTATTTTTTCCTTTTGAATGTGAGAGAATCTTCATTTATTCACAATGAAAAATAAGTTTCTCTGCAATTTTTTTTTTCTTTGTGATTCGATTTTCTCCTTTATTGTCTACTTTCACTACACAATTTAAGGGTACAGAAAAACTGACCACAATATCCAAATTTCACCTTTCTGCAGGACTGCTGCAGTCTGCTCTGTTACATGATACAAACAGAAGCATCTGCAGGTTACCCTGGCAAAGACTAAGTGGGCTGTGGACAGGAAGAGGACCAGAACCGTGCCCATCCCTGGAGTCTGTGTAGAGACACAATAGCACTCTACAGGAAGAGCCAGAGTCATATGTTATCTGCAACCACTTCTTTCAGCTGCTCCCTTTAATAGTCCCCACATCTCATTCTATACCATCTTCTTCTGTTTTACACCTACCCTCTGCATGTCTTCCTTCACTAGATCCATGAACCTCTCTGAGGTCTTCCTCTTTTCCTCCTGCAGCACCATTTTCACCATCCTTTGTCCACCATACCCACTATTCATCCCCTGCACATGTCCAAACCACCTCAGCCTTGCCTCTCTAACTTTGTCTCCAAAGCACTCAGCCTCAGCTCTTGTATTAATTTCTAGTTGTGGCGGGGCGTGGTCTGAGGTGCCGCTGCGAGTGAGGCGAACGCACCAGCGCGGCATCTGCAATCACACCTTGCCGGCTTTAAAATCTGTACTGGGCCGTGAGAATTGTTGTTGTTGGTGTGTATGTTCGGCTGGCGGCTGGAAAGCTGCAGCCACGTGTGAACAGCAACCAGTGAATAAAAGCAAGATGCTGAATAGCATGAATGTGTGGACGGATCTGCCGTGTGTTCTTTACACTAGTGATGTCCATGCTTTTTACACCCCATGAAGCCATGAACATCGTCAGCTGGCCTCCTGTCTTTCTGTCAGAGCCACCATCTCCAAACCATCCTTCATAGCACCCCTGACTAAAGGACTAGAATAGAATAACGTTGTTATTCACATCAATGGAGAATTGTCTTCGCTTCACCAAGTCATAAAGCAATCAAGTTACTTCATACGAACCAACAAAAATAACATAAATATATAATAAAAAACACAATGAAATATAAGTTTTAATATACAAAACTTTAATACAACAATTAAACAATATATGTCACAGCATCTCATTGTTTAGTATACTGACTGCTTTGGACACAAATGATCCCTTATCCACCTACCACTAAGAGGCAGGACGTTCTCCCCGACAGAGGGGCTGGCTGCCACATTCAGGTGGTTAAACCTGGGGAAGGTTGATGCAGATGACCATGTTGCCGCCGCACAAATGGCTGAGGCCCACTATGTGGCCACCCCTCTGGGTAGAGTGGGCGCGCACTCCAGAAGGGAAACCCTGAAGAGGCATATGCCTCCTAAATGGTGTCCACGATCTAGTGGGACAACCAGGTCCTAGAAAGCTGTCGACTCAGGATCCCTGAATGGACTGCCGGGTACTGACTACACTGCCAAAGCATGGCCAGAGCACAAGGCAGCCTGGTGCTGAGCTGCCTCCTGGGCCAACCTCTCAGTGGGAGCTGTTCGAAGCTCACCTGAATGGAACAGGTGGAATTCAGACAGGGCCTTCAGTAGGAATGCAGGGCACTGATGGCCTGCCTTACCTTGGGGACCTTCAGCATCTTGCATCTCAGGTACTGAAGATAGTGGTTGAGGCCCCTGAGATCCAAAATCAGGCAGAGTCCCCAGTCCTGCATCCTGCTTGGGAACCAAAAGATAGTGTGAGAAAAGCCCAGCTTGGTGGTCCCCAGCATTCACCTCCCATATTGCACATTTCCCCAGGAGAGCTGAGTGTCATGGGCCTGGGTCTGGTGACCCAGGGTTCATGAGTGTTTATGAACTTGAATATATTTGATGGGTTTGCCTTGGGCTAGCAGTCCTCACAGGTGAGTGTGTTCCCCCGGGAGGCCGGTCACACCTAAGGGGGATGATGGCACACACCTGCTGCTGTTCAGCCTTGTCTGGGGAACTACTGGGGAGAGTGGCTGAGCTCTGGTCGACGCTGGATCGTAAAGTTTGGGATGGACATGACGGCGGGGTCTGCGGAGGAACTGCAGGTGGTCTCCCAGTTCATGGAAAATTAAAACCAAGGCTCTGCCCCCAGAGCAGACCAAGCTGCCTTGCATTGTAAGGCAGACAGGGAAGAGGGCTGGCCGGCTTGGCCCGAAGAAAAGTCAATGGGGAGGTAGTTGACATGGCCCTGTGTAGCCTAGCCAGCAGGGAATCCATAACCCTAGAGTCTCTGCTCGGGCATGTGGCCTTCACAAGAAGGGAGCTAGCGAGTGCAATCAATGGGGTGAGAGCATGATCTACTGGGGGAAGTGGGCCACAGGCAATCTACTCCCACCCATTCATGTTAGAGAACCTCCTACTGGCAGGGGAACACCTGTGCAAACTCTCTCCATGCGTGAATTAAACAGTCCATGTCAAAGGAGCTTGCAAAGAAAAGCGTCTGGACTTCTTTAAGTTGCTTGAAGACGTTTCACCTCTCATCCGAGAAGCTTCTTCAGTTCTAAGGTCAAATGGTGGAGAGTCCCAGATATAAACCTAGTGGGAGTGTCCCCCCACAGAGGGACAAAAGGACCCCCTGATGATCCTCTAATCGCCTGAGCCAAGGTGTGAAACTGACTTGACCTTAGAACTGAAGAAGCTTCTCGGATGAGAGGTGAAACGTCTTCAAGCAACTTAAAGAAGTCCAGACGCTTTTCTTTGCAAGCTCCTTTGACTACGATGACCTGGATGACTGAGAACCTTCACAGACATAAACAGTCCATGCTCTCTCTCATAGGCATCTCCATCCACAGGTGTGTCATCTCCACTCTTCATCCTCATCGTAGTTGCTCACACTTCCTGGTTGTGATCTACCAGCTACCAGAAGAAAATGGAAAGCTATGCACAGCCCTGTGTTGAACTGGATCAACGAACCAAAGAGCCAGCAATGAGTGATGACAGTTTTACCTGATCCTGCACCAACTATGAGCTTCATTGATATGTAAAGCTTGCAGCCTAATATTAAAAGTGGAGAAGGTATCCAGAGTATGTGCAGAATAGCTTGATTGCAGTGGAGTTCACTAGAAAGTTTTCATTGTTTTAAACTCACAGTTTCGCTTCACTACAAAGAAATTCTTTGTTCGTTCTTCCATTACGAATAAATATACTTCAGATTATTTGTATTTAAGTACTTGGGCATTTTTGCAGTGCACTGGCGTCATGTTGCCATGACGCCAGGAATGTGCAGGAAGACACTTCTACACACTGATCACATGCAGTTCACTCAGGGTCGTATATCCTGCTTCATTTTCACCATGACACTATTCATGTGAATAACACTGCAGCACTATCAATGTCTCCTTGGAGACTGTCTAACAATGTGCATCAGTATCCCCATTTTTAAATAGTAAAACAACATTTCTCCACCTTCTTCTTTCTTCTCCCTCCTCTGCCAAATGACATCCAACCATAAATTACCGTTTCTTAATTGCAGACGGTTTGTGCAGAAATAACACAGCTGAAAAAGTCATATATTTCCTCTTCAGCAAAGCAGTTCTCGATAAGACTCTATTCAACCAGACTGCCAGAATGTGCACTTCCTTTGGAATCATAGATGTTATTTTTTTTATTCCTGGCTCTCTTGTATTGATGTGTCATCACATCACTTGCTTAAACATCACCAATTTTTCCTAATGGACGAAGATAATCAATATATATGGATCCATTTTCTCATTTCCAACAATTACCACGAGTCTTCCACTTGCCTGGGTCAGATTGCTCAGTCTGCACTCTGCACACGTACGTACTTACATATGCACACACAGTGCCGCACATAATTATCTATTCAAACACTCCACAGGATATTTTTTCTGTATTTTCTCTAAATGCACACTGGCAATGGCATTAAAAACAATGTGTCATTCCACTTCTGGCATTTTGCAATTCAAAATGATGTGAGCGTCACCTGAGCGGAATACTGAGGAGCAGACAGAGGCGTTCCAGCCGGCAGCATTAACATACAGGAAGCCATTATCACATCTGGCCTTTGCAGCCAACTGGAAGGCTGCTGAGTGTGTGTTTGTTTGTGTGTGTCTGCACGATATGTTTCCGTGTGTCTACCTGTAAATGCATGGCTGCGCGTGTGTCAGCCTTTATCCATAAATATGCATGAAACAAATACAAGGTGGTGTCCATGCCTGTGCAAATTAGGTACATATGTGTGCATGTGTCCCCATCCCCCAACCAGCTCTCAGATTAGAGGCTTCTGTAATGCTTCTACAAAGGTCAGGGTTTTGTGGTGGTTGGGCTGTAGCGGCAGGCCGTGTTTAAAGGTCACCATGCCACACCATCACATTATCTCCCTGCCATTTCATACCAGTTTGTCTGTCTGATTGATTTTTAAAATAAAGCTGCACGTCCTCCCAGGCTCAGCGTGGCTGCTTTTCTCTCACAGTGAAAACAGGCAGTCTGCGTGGGGGTAGCTCTGTGGCTGTTAGACTGGAAATCCTGTGATGGTGACAGTGATGACCGTTCCCTGCTGCATGGGTGGATGAGCTTTGTCAGGGTTCACTGTTTCGCTGTGCGTTTCGTCAGCGCAGGTGTAAAAATCAAACATCACATCAGTTGGCGCTCTGGCTTCAACACTGGTGTGTAAAAAGTGAGAGATGTGTTGTGGTGGAAGGACAAGATGGAAACGCAGCTTTACAGACATTTTTTCCCAACTGTTGTGTGAACTCATTTCTTTTGTTTGTGCATTGTGCGTATATTGCTTTGTGATGACAGCAGCTGGTGATTTGGGTCATTCGCTTGGCCGTTGCTAAGGATTTTCTCACTTTTTAATCATGTCTCCATTTCAACATCTTTGCTATCATAATGGAGCAACACTGCATATAAACTAATGTTCAACAAGACAGATGTTAGGAAAAATGCACCTGGGTTACAGTTTCTATGAAACTGTGACTTTTGAAGCGATAATAAGAGATGAGGAACTGTACTGGAGGTTGACTTGGTGGGAACATAAAAGCGATATTAAGAATAGACTTGCAGCCTAAACACCAGGGAATGCATGCAGATGAGTGATCACAGATGTCATGAACCTCATTTTGGTGCCACGGTGTGTCCGAGCAGAGGGAAAGGTCACACCTCCTTCGATCCTTCGAGTACTTAAAGCCATTGCAATGGATACTGAGCAGGTGATGTTGGATTTGGGGTCGATAAATATTTAACAACAGTTACTGAACACATGGGTATTCAGAGCTGCAGACTGAAAGTGAGAAAATGCGCAGATTGTATCTAAAAATAGAAGTCATACTGTTCCACAGGTGGCTGAGAAGATTACCACAAAGTAAGACTTTTGATATTCAGAGAGCTGCTCCTGGAGCTTTTTGCATGCACCTCATTTTACAGTCTGTTTCACGGCTGTATTAATCAATATACTGCAGTGTTACTATGTCACTGTGACATGGAGTTATACATCCGGGTAGATGGGAATCCAGGCTGTAATGTAGAGTATGCAGCCATGTCATACTAAGTCCTTTGAACCGTACAGCTAGGTTTAGTCCGAAGGAGAAACATGAGAAACCTGCCTGTCAGCTTGGATATTGCCGTATTGCACATGCACCGTAATAACAGAAATAATGCGAATTGAAATTGAAACACGAATTGAATAAATAACCAAATAAAAGTAACACACAAACAAGAGGAGCCTAAGAGAATTTATAGAGCTCATGTTGGAAAAGCAAAACGTCTTTGGCACAACATCACATTCAGACTGGAAAAGCTGCCAGTCTTTAAAATGAACTTAACATTTTTATGTTTCATATATTTATGAAACTGCTGTGAATCCTAATATCACTTGTTATGCTGCAGCTGACAAAATACATGTAATTCATAGTTAATACTGAGCAGGCTGCAGTTACACGCTATAGTGTGTATATAACCACAAAAATAGAAGTATTGACCACAGATCACCTTGTGACAAGAGCTGATTCTTAATAAAAAGCGGAGTTGACAAAGGGAGATACTGGTGTCACCCCACTGTCACAGACTCCCAGTGTTCCCCTCCATTCACCAGATGAACTGGCACAGCACCAGATTTCATGCGCAGCCAGTGGCAGTGTAATCAGATCAGAAAATCCCCAGGCCTGCTTCAACAATGGCTGATGTAGATCAGTGCAGTCAAACTGCTTTTACACACCATCACAGCCATTAGCCTGCACAAGTCTGAGTGGCTTCTTGGTAAGAAGGCAACAAAATGAAGGTAAATGGAAACATCCACTGTGACTATTTCCCCTGTACCACATCCAAAATGACTAAAGTAGAAAAGCATCACTGACAATTATGGATGAACTCTTGTTTTTGTGTGTTTCCAGTGTCCCCCTCCTAGCACCCTCCTCTCTGTCTAATCCTGAATGAATTGCTCTTGTTCAGGAAATTGCTGCTAAGCGTGGCAGGCAGCTCCAAACATGTTCCACTCAAAGAGAGGGAGGGAGACAGACATACAGAGAGGGATAAAATAGGAGAACTTGGCCACCTGGATGAATCAGGGACTGAACAATTAAAAATCAATTTACCGTCAAAAAATGTTGCCTTCTAATTAGGACCACATGCAGACCACAGGGCCTTTTCTGTTGAAGGGCATTTTTTCTCCTAAACCAAATTGTTTCATACTCCTATTGCTGTCCCCTCCCTAACTATCCCATTGTTTTTTCATCCTCTGCTTACAAGCCCACATAATGATAATGCAGCCGCAAATAGTGTATTATTCAGGCCCGCTGTAGTACAATAGGCCTAAATGTTTCTGCCCAAACGGACAGAAATTTGTTTTGATTCCCAGCAGGTGTGCAGGGCTGGGCCCCATCTCTGTTCCAAAGGGAGATGACAATATCTCATAAAGCACAAAACTGTACAATGCCTGATAGAGTATAAACTCTGACCACATGCAGTAACAAATGCATAAACGTTAAAGAAGAAAAGCAAAAAAGGAGCTTTATGTGAGCTCTGAAAATCATCTGATCTCACAGACATAATCTATAATTCAAGTTCAAGTTAAAATTTTATTTTATTATTATTCGCCACAGGCAGTGACAGGTTGCCCTGCAGTGGAATGAACCCGCCCCCCGACCTTACACACACAACACAGACATCACATGGGGATGGGGCATGTTCAGAAACAGAGAACGGTTGCATTACAGTATAACACTGAAATGTACACTACAATGGGAAAGTACAAGAGGAAAGAAAGAGACCTCTGCTCATGCTGGGCTACAAGAGGACAGCATCAGAACAGGAAACAAAAAAACTCCTCTGCACAGAAAGCACATAAATGTCCACAGTACAACATTATAGAGCACGTGACCAGCAACCAGTGTTGGGGAGTAACGGAATACATGTACCGGCGTTACGTATTTAAAATACAAAATATGAGTAACTGTATTCCGTTACAGTTACCGTTTAAAAAGGTGGTATTCAGAATACAGTTACTTTGTTGAAATAAATGGATTACACTGCGGTACTTTCCTGTTTCATATTGTCGCGGGTCAGGACTGTTTGGGTTTGTTTGACAGCTACGTTCTGTTGTTCCAGGCGGCAGCGTTACGGTTGCCATGGTTACAGGGCGACGCTCTCTCTCTCTCTCTGCGACTGCGTGCTTCCTGGGTGAGAGAGCGCCTTTTCGTTGTTGTTGTTGTTGTGCTAAGCTAACAGGCAGAATGCTACAAGCATAGCTCTAAAGAATGTAGCATCATGGGCAGTGTAGTCCGTGTTGCAGGGAGAATGGACTGCCATACACGTTATGGGTCTGTGAGCGCGAGGAGGGAGAAAAAGGGGAGTGGAAAGGTACGAGTTGTCATCGAGCAGAAACGGGAGCTGGAAGCATGTAAATATAATAATAACCACTGCAGCCAAACAGAGTGCCTGACGAGCCCAGCTGTAAGTAAGCTATTAAGACTCGACTGTACACTGTGTTCGTGTTTTCCTCTGAAACAATAAGCTCCGTTGGAGCAGCCTTTCAACGCCTCTCTCTGTCTCTCGCTAGCAAAGTTGACCCACACAACAAAGTAAAGCTATTTTTCGGCTACGAGCCGACAGGGACCCCGCCGTATTAGTCAGAGGTCCCTTTACTACAGTTCGGAGTCGCGGACCTTCAGTAACAGTAATAAATCACACAGCAATAGTACATTCATGTTGTTGTAAAAAGCACGATAATATATTAAGTAATCCAAAGTATTCAGAATACGTTACTGTCATTGAGTAACGTAACGGAATACGTTACAGAATACGTTTTGGGGCATGTAATCTGTATTCTGTAATGGAATACATTTTAAAAGTAACCTTCCCAACACTGCCAGCAACAGGGTCGGGTAGGGAAAAGGAGTAATCCCAGGCAACACAGCAGCCATCCTGCCACTGCACCGACTCTCCAGCGCGGGCCCAGACCCGCCTCATGTTCCCAGGAGGCATCAAGCATCGAAGGCGTTGGAAGGGGAGGGGGATGAGTGAGTGCTTATCAGTGTACGTGTGTGTGTCCAGAGTTCAGCTGAGACAGCGTCCTTCGCCCTGCCAGGCTAAGGAAACAGTCTTCCAGCCAACACAGGTGGCCTTGCGTGGAATGGGAAGAACAGACTCAACACAGTTGTTATCAGGGAGTTTTTGTTCAGCTCCAGCCTTGAGCACACAGCTGGCGCCGAAGGGGTAGCCGCAATAAAATGGTGGTTTTTATTTTGTGCAAACAACTCATGAGAATTTCAAAGTTGCTCTTTAACACGTTGACCCCGACACTGGTCTCTCCATCTCCCGTTGGAGAGCCGCAAGCTTCTCCATGATGTTATCAGACTTGCGCTCCGTGGTCTTGTCATTCTTGTGCTCAAATGCAGATTCTGAGAACTCACGACTGCAGTGAGCTGCTCCAAGATGTGATCCAACTTTCACTCAGAGGTGTTATTCTGAGTGAACTTCTCCATGATGTAATCCAATGTAGGTCTTATTCTGAGTATTCACGGCAGCCGTAAGCTTCTCCAAGATCTTAACCATGCTGCACTCAGTGAGCCCGTTCTGAGAAGTCGTGCCTCGTCCCATCGTTTCAATCCCAGCGAGCAGCCTTGTGGGGGTTTGAACAGCCGGTTCCGCTCTCTTAATTCTCCGATAAGCCAGGGCCAAGCCAGCTCCGATCAGCAAGAACCCTGTTATCATGGTTCCGAATAGATAGATATCTTCAGCGTCCTCGATCGACAGTCCCGCCAGGCACACGATCCTCCATGTCTGTCACCCGTCCATCGTGTATCCGACAGGGAAAATACCTCCAGGGCACTCAGGCTCTCCCGAGCCCAGACTTCTCATTGAGAAAAGGGTGTCAATAGCATTCAGAGACCAGTTGATCAAATCCATAATTCTCTTTTAGGTTTTAGACACAGACTGTGAGAGAGTGTTCCAGGGAAAAGTAAAAACACGAGACAAGACAAGGACATAAGAAGCTAAGCAGGGAAGATAAGGGAGAGGAGAGGAGAAAAAGTGTGACTGCCTTCGCCGAGAGCCAAACGAGTTTTTAATTTCCCAGATTCATATTTGTGTTGTTGTACTCTGCACTGTAAAATCTAATTAGTTCACAGGACTGGAAAAAACCATGCAAACTCGTTGCCTCCAAAAAATTGAGTAGAGTTTACTTAAGATGATTAAGTTAGGGCACCGTATTTATTTTGAGTAGAAGAGCATTGTATGATTTCTATTCTGTGCTTTGGTGCCGCTTATTAGACCATCCACTGTATGAAACAAGCTGTTTTAGCCTCTTAGTAAGCACTTAAAGGAATAGAAGGAAGTGAATGGGTGTGACTGGGTGAATGTGGTATGTTGTATAGAGTAGAAAGGCCGTATATAGGAATCAGACTATTTACCATTTATGAGCATCCACTATTAATGATTTCATCCTACTCTTCTCTTTCCAGGGGGATTATAAAAAAAACAATAACTGGGTGCACAAGCTTGAATTTATTTTGGGTTTTCTCTAATCTACATGGGATCAAATATATACTGGCTCAACTATATACCTTTCCCACACTAATAAGTTTCCCATAGCAAGTAACACCTCAGCAAGATGCTTTTGGTATCTTCATGCTTCTTGCTCCTCGTGTTTCTTGTTTTTTTCTGCCTGAAGACCTGAGGTCAAATTGGGATATGCCCCCTAGGGTGGTTGATAACAACCAAGCTAATATCCTGTCGTCATCGAAGATCTCTGGCAAGAAGAGGAACTCCTCTGTTAGAGGACCCAAGCTTGAAGGATAAAGACAAGTTAAAGGATGGATAAAGAAAGTCAATTTTTTGGGATTTACTTACCTGGATGATTGAGCATGCATTTGTTATTATTATTATTATTTCTATACACTGTGTTTATCCATCCATTTTATTTTATTAATATAGTGCTTAATCACAACAACAGTTGCCTCTAGGCCAGGGGTCTCAAACTCCAGTCCTCGAGGGCCGCTGTCCTGAAACTTTTCCATATTTCCTTGCTGCAGCAAACCTGAATACGATTTGTAGGATATTAGCAAGACTATAGAACGTGACTGCTGAGGTGGCAATTCAGCCATTTGATTCCTGTTATAGCAGCTCATGAGTGAATGAACATGGTCCAATAAAAGTACTTTTAGAAGTACATTTTTCCAAACGCGTACATTTACTTAAATTTACTTGAGCAGGGTTAGAGGTTGCCACTTCAGCATGCAGTCAAGTTCTATAGACTCTTGCTAATGACCTTCTAATTTTATTCAGGTGTGTTGCAACAAGGACACATGGAAAAGTTTCAGGACACCGGCCCTCGAGGACTGGAGTTCGAGACCCCTGCTCTAGGCACAAAACTCCAGCAGAGCCAGGCTCAGGGCGGCGTGGTCATCTGCCCCGACCAGCTGGGGTGAGAGAAGGAAGACAAAGCCACGCTGTGGAACAGAGCCAGAGATTGATAATAACTAATGATAAAATGTAGAGAGGTGTATAAATACATAGTGATTGAAAAAGGTGACAGAAGAAGAAACACTCATTGCATCACTGGGATCCCCCAGCAGCCTATTAGAGTAGATCAACAATATCCATCCCTAACCATATGCTTTATCAAAACAGGAACCAGAGTAAGCATCTGACAAGACTTTTAGGGCCAAGTGCAATAACCTCAGTTTTATCTGAATTTTGAAGCAGAAAATTGGAGATCATTCAAGTCAAGCCAAGACATCCCTGCTGTTTAACTAACCGGTGTGTGTTATCTGGCTTCATGCAGAGAAAAAGTTGGGTGTCATCTCCATAGCAGTAAAATGTACGCTATGCCTTCTAATGATACTGCATGTATAATTCTGTTTACATGTATAATGTAAACAGCATTGGTTCTAGCATCTTTGCCTTCAACGCCATGCTGCTCTGCTGTATGTTAATTGCCCCTTGGGGATAAATAAAGTCTTTCTGATTCTGATTGAACCCTGTGGAACGCCATAATTAACCTTAGTGTGTGAAGAGGACTCTGTGTTTACAAAAACAAACTGAAGTCTGTTATAGATACATTTGATTCAAACCACTGTAGTGAAGTACCTTCAACACCTACAGCGTGCTCTAATCGTTTTAATAAAATGTTATGGTCAACAGTATCGAAATGAGATCTAGCAGGACAAGCACAGTCCACTGTCAGAGGCCATAAAAAGGCCCCACGAGGGAAGCGAGCCAGCGTCAGGAACAGGCTGAGAGCTCGTGCACACCGCACACCTCTGCCTAGCATCCTGCTCGCCAACGTCCAGTCACTGGAGAACAAGCTTGACGACCTCAGGGCCAGGATAAAGTTCCAGAGAGACATTCGGGACTGCAATCTCCTCTGCTTCACCGAGACATGGCTGAACCCAGCGGTGCCGGACCACGCCATCCAGCCGGCCGAGTTCTTCTCGGTTCACCGCATGGACAGGACACGGGACTCGGGGAAGTCAAGGGGAGGCGGCGTGTGTTTAATGGTGAACAACAACTGGTGCAACAGTGCGAACGTTGTTCCTCTCACACGCTCCTGCACACCAAATCTGGAACTACTGTCCATCATGTGTCGTCCTTTTTATCTACCTCGGGAATTTACATCGGTCATTGTAAGTGCCGTTTATATTCCACCACAAGCGGACACGGTCACCGCCTTATGCGAGCTGCATGAGGCACTCACACAGCACCAGACACAACACCGGGACGCTGCGCTTATTGTGACGGGGGACTTTAATAGCGCCAACCTCAAACGCGCAGCGCCGAACTTTTATCAACACATCACCTGCCCCACCAGGGGTGAAAGGACACTGGACCACTGCTACACTACGGTCAAGGACGGCTACAAGGCACAATCCCGTCCCCCGTTTGGCAAATCTGATCACGCTGCCATCTTCCTCATGCCAAAATACAAACAAAGGCTGAAACAGGAAGTTCCGGTTCAGAGGAAGGTCGCGCGCTGGACGGATCAATCGGTGGCCGCGTTACAGGACGCACTCGATGACGCAGACTGGGGCATGTTCAGAAACAGCTCCGACGATGACGTCAACGTGTTTACGGAAGCTGTTGTGGGATTCATTGGGAAACTAGCGGATGATACCGTGGAGACAAAGACTATCACAACGTTTCCCAACCAGAAGCCGTGGGTGGATAAAACCATCCGCGACGCTCTGAGATCCCGCACCGCTGCCTACAACACGGGACTCATGACGGGGGACATGGACCCGTACAAAGCCGCGTCATATAACGTGCGGAGGGCGGTGAAAGAGGCGAAGCAGCGCTACGGGAGGAAACTAGAGTCACAACTCCAACAGAGTGACTCTAGGAGCCTGTGGCGGGGACTAAGGACAATAACGGACTATAAAGCACCAACAACCGGTATGACGAACGCGGCCGTGACTCTGGCAGACGAGCTGAACACTTTCTATGCTCGCTTCGAGGCTGCAGCTAAGGTCTCCAACAATGCTAGTGTTAGCGGCGCTAAGGGCTGCAGACAGGAAGATACTGCCAGCACCGGAAATGTGCTCGTCATCTCCGAGCATGAAGTAAGGAGAGCCTTCAAGAGAGTGAACACCAGGAAAGCAGCAGGACCAGACGGCATCCCAGGTCGTATCCTCAGAGACTGCGCATACCAGCTAGCTCCTGTGTTCACTGAGATATTCAACATCTCTTTATCTCAGTCGGTGATCCCCACATGCTTCAAAGAGTCCATCATTGTTCCTGTCCCGAAGAAACCCCACCCTGCTTCTCTCAATGACTATCGCCCTGTAGCCCTCACCTCAGTAGTGATGAAGTGCTTTGAACGCCTGGTCAGAGACTTCATCATTTCTTCACTACCAGACACACTGGACCCACTACAGTTCGCTTACCGTCCAAATCGTTCCACAGACGATGCCATCTCTCATCTCCTCCACACATCACTCACTCACTTGGACACTAGAAGGGGGAATTATGTTAAAATGCTCTTCATAGACTACAGCTCTGCATTTAACACCATAATTCCCTCCACACTCACCACCAAGCTGGAGCATCTGGGACTCAGCTCATCTATGTGTCAGTGGATCTCCAACTTCCTAACTGGCAGACCACAGGCAGTAAGGATGGGCGGACATGTCTCAGCCTCCACCACTCTCAGCACTGGAGCCCCCCAGGGGTGTGTTCTGAGCCCCCTGCTGTACTCTCTGTACACATATGACTGTGTGGCCACTACCAGCTCCACCACCATCATCAAGTTTGCTGACGACACCGTCGTGGTGGGCCTGATCTCTGATAACAACGAGACAGCCTACCTGAAGGAGATTAGGAATCTGGAGAACTGGTGCCAGAGGAACAACCTCCTTCTAAACGTCAGTAAGACAAAGGAGCTGATAGTGGACTTCAGCACTAAGCAGGAGAGGAACTACCAGACCCCCGTCATCAACGAGTGCCCAGTGGAGAGAGTGGACAGCTTCAAATACCTCGGAGTTCACATCACGCAGGACCTGTCATGGTCCTGTCACATCAACACCGTGGTGAAAAAGGCCCGACAGCGTCTCTACCACCTCAGACGCTTGAGAGACTTCCAACTGCCCTCCAAGGTGCTCAGGAACTTTTACTCGTGCACCATAGAGAGCATCCTGGCGGGAAACATCTTAACCTGGTTCGGGAACAGCACCATGCAGGACAGACGAGCTCTACAGAGGGTTGTGCGGTCAGCTGAGCGCACCATCCGCTCCGAGCTCCCTGACCTGCACTCAATCTACAGCAGGCGGAGCTGGACCAAGGCCAGGAAGATGGTGAAGGACCTCAGCCATCCCAACAACAGACTGTTCTCTCTGCTGAGGTCAGGAAAGCGATTCCGCTCCCTGAAGACCAACACAGAGAGACTGAGGAGGAACTTCTTCCCGCAGGCGATACGGTCTCTCAATCACACCACCACACAGTACTGACCCACACATATGGTTCTTACACACACACTGGACTTTCTGGACTTTGGTTTTGCACAACACTGGTCACTATATTCTTCATTTCCAGTTAATACTTGTACAGCTGCTGTTATTGTGTATATATTTATTTATATTTAGATTTCTTCATACATTCTTATATAGTTCTATATTGTGTATTGTGTATTTTGTTGTACAGTTATTTTATTTTCAACTTTAATTTATATATTTTATCTTATTCTCCCAGTTAAATTTACCCTTCATTCTAATTTGTGTTGTACAGTTATTTCATTTTTAACCTTAATTTATATTTTATTCCTTCCTAGTTAAATTTACCCTTTTTAATTTTTCATATTTATTTCCTATCTTATTCATAGCCTTTTCCTTTTTTGTTTTCTTTAGGTCACGAGCAGTTGTCCAAGCATTTCACTACATATCGTACTGTGTATGACTGTGTACGTGACAAATAAAATTTGAATTTGAATTTTCTACTGAATACCAGCTCATCTCTTTTGCTACAAACAACACAGGGTCTAGCAATTGATTCTGACTGTGTTTGTTGTTATAAATGAACTTATGAATGATAGATTTTAAGATCTTATCCAAATGCTCAACCACCTGCTCACTGCATCTCTAAGTTGCTGGGTAAAGGGAGAGTTGGAGGGCCCTAACGTGGGCAAGCAAGGCTGATTTCCAGGAGAAAGGCTTTCTGACATACATACTGTAGAGCAGTGGTTCCACTTCATAAAATATATGGCTTATGACCGACATTAAAGTACAGTAGTATAGGCCTAATAAACACCACATACAGTTTACACAAGAGAATTTTGTTTCTTATATGAATGTTATTTGTTTGAAGTGTCATAAACAGGATGTGACGAGTGATAATAATAACAACTGTACTGCATTGAAACATTCATATTAGGTGGGATAGCCAATCTTTAAGTGATGATGTGATGAATCCTGCTTCCGGGTCTAAACTACTCTGCATTTATTAAGGCTGTTGTGTTTTTAACATGTTTTAATGCTTTTTATCTTGTTCTATTTAATCTCAACAAGCCCCTAAAAAAGTCAGTGATCACTGTCGGCCTATCTCTACTAATCATTTTAAAGCTCAATTTTTAAAACCTTACGATGTAACTACAGCCCAGCCAATGCAGCAGTATATGAATGACTAACCTTATATTGCAGTTGTTCTCCTGACTGAAGTTTGGTCCGTTTACAGCATCTTGCCATGTGATTACATTTGTTCCTAACCATCGAGAACCCTCACTGAGTGGGAAAATGTTAGCGTTCATCCTCCAGCTTCACTGTGTTTTTGTTATGCTAACATAGCTGTGTAGCTAACCACCACGTAGCACATCATGATATACCAGCTAGCCCAACTTCAGTAACCCTACAAACGTCACTGCTGCTTAGTTTCCTGTCTTCATTTATGTTGGAAGTGATAGCAGAGCTGTACGTTTTAATTTGTGCTGTGGCAGTTAAGCTGCCGGATTTTTGGCTTCATGACCCTCCTTTGTGGTTTTTGCATGGCTTTGTGCTTGCCGTGAAGGATTACTGCTCACTCGCAGAAGAAGCGGATTGCATTCTCCTGGATACTAGGAGCTTCGGCATCCAGGCAATAGTTCCCGACTCACTGACGGCATCTCCCGCGGCCCCACGATTCTCCTGGGGGCCTCCGACTCATCGATGGTGGCTGGGATCGCAGCACGACGGCACAGTGGAAAAGGGTTGTGTTTTTACCATCATCTTCTTACCCAGAAGAGTCTTGGGAACTCTTGTATCGTCCTTGCATACCTCCACAATGGTATATTATTGAATCTTTAAAAAAATTGGAGATTTCCCGCATACCACCAGAGAGAACCCAAGTACCACTAGTGTTACGCGTACCACAGTTTGAAAAAGACTGCTATAGAAGACAAGGAAGAGGCAAGCTGAACACTGCTGTTTGAGCCCACTCACACTTTAAGGGAAGTGGGTGAAAAGGTGCAATTTACAATTACTTTGATACAACAAATGTATAAAATTAGTTACCATGGTGCTCTGCTGCGCTGGTAGCAGCAGCTCATGTGTTTTCGGCTGTTTTTCACTGTTTCCGTAATGAATGACTTAATTATTCTTAATTATGAATAAGGTGCTCCACCTGGGGACTCTCTTGACCAACTGGGAGACTTCAATGCTCACATGGGCAATGACAGCAGGACCTGGAGGGGCGTGATTGGGAGGAACGGCCTCCCGGCTCTGAACCCAAGCGGTGTTTTGTTATTGGACTTCTGTGCAAACCACAGTTTGGCCATAACGAACACCATGTTCGAACATAAGAGTGTCCATAAGTGCATGTGGCACCAGGACACTCGATTTTATAATCGTATCATCAAACCTAAGGCCATATGTTTTGGGCACTTGGAGAGGGGCCGAGCTTTCAACTGATCACCACCTGGTGGAGAGTTGGATCAGGTGGGAGGGGGAGGATGCTGGACAGACCTGGCGTGCCTAAACGTACAGTGAGGGTGTGCTGGGAATGCCTAGCAGAGGCCCTGGTCCGCGAGATCTTCAACTCACACCTCCAGCAGAGCTTCAACAGTACTACGAGGGAGACTGGGGACATAGAATAGACCATGTTCAGCATCTCCATTGCTGAAGCCGCTGCATTGTGCTGCGGCCGCAAGTAGGGCTGGGTATTGTCACTGATTTCTAGAATCAATCCGATTCTGATTCACAAGGTCAGAAACATTATAATTCCGATCACGTATCAGTACATTTCCGTATATTTATATCTATAAAAAGAAAGCTGACACTTGCAAGACTTTATCAAAAGTGTAAACATCACAGCAGATGCTTTTGTGTCAAAGTAACTGAGGATAAAACACAGAAAAACATGAAGGCGACGTTCCTTGCCTGGGATTTTATAGCAGATTACCTTAAAAATATTCTGCAGTAGATCAAAACGAAAGAAAGTCATTAATCAACATATGAACATGACTTGATGCAGCTGAAGAGAAGCAGAGCAAAGTTATAAAGGTTTGATTAGAGACACAGCTGAGCGTTTTGAAATTTTGCATCATTTTAAAAAGTTAAAATTTGTTTAGTAGCCTATTGAACAGCAGAAATGAGGCTTTCTTTTCGGAATTAAGTAAAAGGAAAAAAAAAAACGCGGCCGACAGCCTGTAAACAACGGTAGACTGGTGCGTAATAAGTAAGAGAATAATGCAGAAAACAGATTTTTAGATGGAAAACTGTTCTTGAAGTACAGAGAGACAGCGAGCTCTGCATGGAGTGTGATTTTATCCTGGTGGAAGCAAAACAGCAAAACTTAGAGTGAATTCATGACGATGTTTATGTGAAGCGTAGTTTGGATCTTCTTTTGCTGCTGGTTCAGTCAATATTGTTTGGAGAGAGATAAAAACCTGCAGCTTCAGAATCTATCACAAAAAGGGAGTAAACACAAAGTGCGGTCCTGCTGACGGATCAGAATCAGCAAGCTGTCGGCTTTCAGCCCCGACCATGTCCGTGCCATCGGGTGAGAAAGGCGACATCTCACTGATTCTGATCCGTCAGTGGGTCCGTGCTTTGCGTTTATGTCTTTGTGCAGAATCCGTGTTCCTGCTCTCATTTACTGTTTTAGCTGTTTAGGTTAAATTTTGTGAGGTTTAACCTGAGATTCTGGCGTTTTAGGCAAAATAAAATTAGATTTGTGACTGCTTATTTGATGCAGAACACCTGACTGACCTGTAAATAGGTTTAAATGGTTATATAAAAAGATATGAAAGCTGAGTTGCATCACTAGTGATGATTAAGGGCAACAATGTCCTTTTGGGGGCCGGGTACACACACAAGTGTGCGTGTGTTTCTGTGTGTGTGTCTCTTGTGACTGATGGTGTAAGAGCATGGCAAAAAAGAGAAAAAGAAATCACCTATTTTCTGTATCCAAAATACCAAAGACAGAGATAATCAGTGATGAAGATAAACTGTCCTGCACAGCAGCAAAGTCCGCACAGGAGACCTCGGTGGGGGTGATGCAACCATGTTATATACCATTCTGTTGCACAAAATTCCCATTCCTCCTAATGGGATTCAAACACTCCAAAAAGTTTGACTTTTGTCTTTCCGGTCTGTATAATATTGTCCAAGTCTTGGAACTCATCAAGCTGTGTTGCCAACTTAGCAACTTTGTCGCTATCTTTAGCGAGTTTTCAGACACCCTTAGCAATTTTCTTTCTAAAAAGCAACTAGCGACAAATCTGGCGACTTTTGCTGGTGTTATTGGAGACTTATGATGACTTTCTGGTGTGAAAGCAGGTATTGCTCTTACTCTCAACAAGCAGCAGGTGCTGCTGTGGGCACCTCCCGCTATATATATGCATATAGAGCATCTTTGCTAATTTCAGCTCCCGATATCTCTTTCTAATATTTATGTGATTGTTGAGATTCCTCCTTTTCTTTTTATTATTGTACGGCCTACCTTACAATATAAAGCGCCTCGAAGTGACTGTTGTTGGGATTTGGTGCTGTATAAATAAAATTGAACTGAATTATACTTATCTAATGAACTTACTCTGACTCAGTGTTGACCTTGTTCTTATTGTTGTGAGGAGACAGGTTGAGAGAATGAACACGCCTTGGCCACCAATGCCCTTCTCTTTGTCCAATAGGAGAGAAGACAAGTCCAGCAGGGAACAATGAAAATCCAATGAAAATTTATACTTAAATACAGCAAAAAAAATGAGCAGACAGAAAAAAGAATGAATACAAAACTTTTTCAGGTTTACAGTTTCGGTAACCCCTCTAGCGTTGTTTGATATAATTGTGGACTCTCTGGAGTCTGCTCATTGTGAGAATTAGAGGAAGTGTCCCAGAATGTTTCTAGGTGCTGTTTCTATCTTTTATACTCATCTGCCCAATTTCCTCCCCTCCCTCTTCTCCCCTCTGGACATCCAATCACAGTTGTCGACATATAATCTTCCAATGTCCAGCAACACCACATAATCCTCTCCTTATATGACTTTTTATAGACATAATTTAAAACACAGTTTAAACTTTGAATTAGCTTCATTACATTTTCTTCTATTTTGTGTTATACTTATTGTAATTTGTCAATAATTCACATATTAATACTTCACGTTTCATTCAGCTCGTGTAATTTATCTTCAGTTCATTTTCACATGAACATCCATTTCTGCTCTTTTTAATCCAGGAATACTTTCTTTAACCTTTTCCCTTCAAAACTCTGTGTTTGATGATCACAATATACTCGATACAATTTCTTTTATTAAATCATACGTTTAAATTGAGACATTTATCTAAGATTAGTTGCACCTTGGTGTCGCTCACTCACTGCCCAACGTTTCCACAAACACACATCCAAGGGTGTCTTCATACGGACTCTGAGGGGGAGGCCTCTCACTAGAACCATTAGAACCATACTTTCTTTTTCCTTATAGCGATTAAACTTATATGTGATTATATTTGGTTCAGTATTAAGCAATTAACCACAATTAACTATCGCAAAAATCAATTATAAATGACGGTTCTGTGATCAACCACTACTGCAGTTAATACCGTTTCTCTTATTCAGAATTGGTGAAACCTTTCTTATCTTTCGCATTTTTGCAGCCGCACACAGACACTGATATGCAGATGTTGAAATTGTTTTTCATTACGATTTCTAAACTCCCCTTCATGTCAAAAGTTTTAGAGAAAATAGTGCTTCAGCAACTACAGACCCACTTAGAGAGAAACGGTATAAGTGATAAATTCCAGTCTGGATTTAGACCGCGTCACAGCACCGAAACTGCCCTACTAAGAGTCTTCAATGACCTTCTTCTAATCGCCGACTCTGGGCGCTCTGCGGTCTTAGTTCTATTGGATTTGACTTCAGCCTTTGACACGGTTGACCATGATATCCTTTTGGTAAGATTGGAACAAGTAGTAGGCCTTAAAGGAAATGTTCTATCTTGGTTTAAATCATATTTCTCTGAGAGGTCGTTCTCTGTCATGATGGGAAAATATTCCTCTTCTTCTGCCCGTTTCCGCTGTGGTGTGCCCCAGGGCTCGGTACTGGGTCCTGTGTTGTTCTCCCTGTACATGCTGCCCTTGAGCTCCATTTTTGAAAAACATAATGTCTCTTTTCACTGCTGTGCTGATGATATTCAAATCAACCTCCACCTGACTGGGGATGTTTCATCTTCACTACATCCTCTGTTTGATTGTCTGAGCGATGTGAAAGACTGGTTATCACGTAACTTTCTTACTTTAAATGAAAAGAAGACAGAAATTATTGTTTTTGACCAAAATATGCCTCTGGGACAACTGACTGGCACATTCGGGCCTGTTGCTAACCACCTCACTGATGCTGCTAGGAATCTTGGAGTTTTCATGGATAGTTCCTTCAAACTAGATAAACAGGTCTCTACTGTGGTAAAAACCAGCTTTCACCAACTACGCCTAATCTCTAAGGCTAAACCCTACATACCTCACAAAGATCTGGAGAAACTCATTCATGCTTTCATCACTTCAAGACTGGATTATTGTAATTCTCTCTACTTGGGTCTACAATCTTCTCTTCTTCAGCGTTTGCAGCTGGTCCAGAATGCCGCAGCACGTCTCTTGACCGGCACTAGAAAGTACGATTCTATCACACCTGTTCTGGCAAATTTACACTGGCTTCCTATCAAATATCGAATTGATTTTAAAATTTTATTGTTTACTTATAAAATTCTAAACAATATGGCACCTGACTACCTAGCTGATCTCCTCTGTCTGTATAGCCCTCAGAGAGCACTAAGATCATCGGGCCAACTGCTCTTGGTGCAACCTAGGTCTCGGCTGAAGACCAGAGGAGACCGTGCCTTTGCCGTTGCTGCACCCAGGTTATGGAATACTCTCCCTCTTCATATTCGCGCATCAGATTCCATTCAGTCTTTTAAATCACGTTTAAAAACGTATTTGTTTAACCTGGCATTCAAGGCTAATTAGGGTAATTTACATCTGGCTTTGCATTTAGATTATGTAATTATTTTATATTTTATTTATATCTGTAATTTATATTTTATATTGTGATTTTTATCTGTATCATGATTTTACTGGAAAGCACTTTGGTGTACTTCGGTCTTTAAAAATGTGCTATATAAATACATTTTGATTGATTGATTGATTATGTCTTTGATAATGAATAAAGATGGTAACTATTACCAAAAGCACATTGATAAAATCTGTTATTGCACTCTGTATCATTTTAAACATAAAAAGCTTGATGTTAAGACCTTTATCCTCTCTCAGATGTGATGAGAGGTAAGCTGGGGGACTCTTTCAATCCCACCTTCCTTACAATATACAGTCACAACTCTGTGTTCTCGTGCTTCTTTGTCCTGATGCTGCTATTTGATGGGATTGCCAAAGCTGTCACAGCTGTAGTCTTCTGCTCCTTGTCAACCTTGCCTGTGTCTGCTTGGTTGGACAGTAGCTTCATGTCTGTCTGGTACTTGAAGTCACACAGGACTGTTGTTCTAAACCACCTTTGGTGGTGTCACCCATCAGGACTTTGGGACTTGTGGTCCATTTGGGGCATAGATGTTCCTGTACACTATCCCAGACTTGTGTCTCCCAGTATACACAGTCACATGGTTACTTGGATTATACGTCCTTCAAATCCTGAAAGTATGTGTTGATTGTCTCTGGGGTACCATGAATCCTGTTCCCTTTGGTAGACTTCTTAGGGCCTGTTCTTGTGATCAGAGCCTCTATGTTGTTGTTTAGGATGACCTTTTCCTGCCACTGGTAGGATTCCTTGATGTCAGCCGCTGTCCTCTATCTGTTGATGGTACATCCCACATAGAGGCTTGACTGTCCACAACAGTTTCTCTTCCTGTTCGTTCATTAGTCTTCAGTTGCCTGAGCCATTGTTGGCTTAGCTCATCTTGGGCGGTATCTTCCTGATGTATGGATAAATGCTCAATGTTTCATCCTGGATTGTGGATTTGACACTTTCTAGTCCTTGCTCTCTTTTTTTTCATTACAAGAACCTCAGGGCGGACTTCAGGTGGAGGCCTTCATGCACTGTGAGGAATTTTTATGTCTTGATATCAGTGGGATCTATCTGTTCTTTCAGCCCGATTTTCAACACCTGAATTACCTCTGATGGTATGTGGTTGTGACTGACCTTTGTACATCTTTATGTATCCAGCTGGCCTGTGGGATACAGATACTTCTTTTATTTAATGAAGCTTATGCGCAACTTCAGTAAGGAAGATCTTTGGTCTCATATCTCACTAAGGTTTATCACTCCCACTTTCCCATGCTGTCAAGCTGTTTGTGTCATCACTGGTCTAGTCCAATCACCTCTTCCAGGCCAGTCAACACAGCCTCAGCACACATTCATATAATCGTTTAATCAGGAACACCCTGCATCTGTGTTCCTCATAGAGTGTAGGGTGATATGTTTAGCTTTGAATTTTATCCATACGAGCAGTTCATGTGGAAGTTCATTCAGTCCAGTATCAGGAGCCTTATATTTAAAAGAACCCCGCAAAACCTCAACCTTTTCTATTAGTATCACAAGCCTCCATGACTCGCAAGTATTGGCTTACTGATTGTTCGCTAGCCAATTCAAGCGTTTCTCTCATCTTAACGCGTTTCATAAATTTTCTCCTCTCAGATGAGAAATCAATTTGTGCACCAGGTGTGGAGTTTCTGGGCACTTTAGGCATCCTAAATAATCAAATGCTGCTCAAATTTCTGAGCTCCTCATCCATTAAACATGCCTGCCTTCTCTGCTTGGTGATCTAAATCTCTTTCGTCAATTTATTTTGCCTTCTTCAGTCATGCACATTCCTTTAGATTGTTCATCCTGGCGCTCAGTGCAACTTCTGCTACTTTCTATCATTTAGGCTTCTGCCTCAGAAGGTTTGTCATACCCGTTAAATATTTTCAATGGTATGTCCTTTGTTTTCATTATTCTTCTGTTTTCATTGCGCTAAACATTTAGCACCATCCTATGGGCATACTAGCATTGGTAATAGTTACCAGGAGTGGTCCTCCATTGGAATAATTCAAGTATATAAGGTCAAATTGGTAATACATGCACCATACCCTATATTTCATGCCATTAAGCAGCATCTTCCTGGACTCTATGCAGTAACTGTTTCCATTTTCTGTTCCAAACTAAAGGTACATCTTCAAGAAGGCCTGCATTTAGAATTGGTAAATAGGTCTATCTACTGTTTCATTTTCAAAGATCGTCTATAAATAGGTAGGTGGGTGCTGCCTCAACAGCTTTACAAGCCTTTCATTCCAACCCAAGTCCGATAGTGCCAATCACATCAAAGTCGCCTCGGAGGCGTAGGGTAACTCCTTACAATTATAAACAGCTTTCCTCTTACTCGTCTCCAAATGGACTGCAGGTTATCAGCGACCTTTTCTTTTTGCATCCATTTCAATGCAACACTATCCCATGTGGTTGCTCAAATCATGTTTTCTTAACCTGTGGTTCTGCCTACTCTTTCTAAGACACTCAAGTCTAAACTCCTGACAAGTCGGCATATAGCTAGTGGTGGTATCCAAGTCTGTCTTCATTGTCCTGTTGCCAACTCTTCGCCTCATTAGGGTCTCTGTGCTCTCTTCCAGCCTACAGCAGCCTGAGTCTTAATGCAGGGTCTTCTCCCCCGTCTGTTGCAACTTAGCTTTTCGCAGCCTCTCTGCTCTCTATCGGCCATCAGCTGCCCCAAGCCTTAACTCAGCTCTACCGCTCTCCTGGCCTTTGTCATCCCTCAGCTCTTTCACTGTCTCGGTTCTTCTTTCTGATCGAATGGAAAATGTGGCCTGCTATTGGAGGGCCCAGCACTCAAGCTGATCCTTTGGCTGGAGTGTTCCTCCAGCCAACAGGCTAGCCTCTAGCCATGGTCGGGATCTCTCCTTGCAGGTTCTCTGTCGGCTATCAGTAGCCCAAGCCTGATCGCAGGCTCTTCTCTGTCCTGCCTCTGCAACTTTCAGTCTTCATTTAGTCTTCGCATTTTCAGCCTTTGCAGGCTCTCTGGTCTGTCGGCCATTAGCGACCCCTCACCATTGTGGCTCTTATATCCTTGCTTTTTCTGTTTTCTCTTCTGAACTCTGGCCCCAGCACTCATGCTGATGCTTTGGGCAGTCTGTTCCTACTCCCAGCAGGCTGGCCTCTAGCCGTGGTCGGGATCCTTCCAGACCTGTCCCCATTTCTCACACTTCTTGGTGCTTATGCACATTAGGAGTAATGCATGGCACAGGCTTAAGCTGTTTTTCTGATAAATATAGTATGACAGGAATGCAACATAAGAAGACCCTGCAGCTTTTTATTGGTTTGCATTAGTATGCCACCTTTTATTTCAGGGCTGCATTAACTACCAAAAATCAAAGGTGGTATTCAAAAACTCAGTCAAAAAGCCATGTGACACTACCTGCCCAGACTCAATGCAAAACGGAGAGCAGGCAGTAAAACACTCATCAAAAAACAGGGAAGCTTTCAGGCATCATTAGTCTTGAGTGTGGTGCACTGTGTGGACGTGTCAAAGACACAGCTGCTTCGTGAACTAGTAGAGGCACTTGCACTAATGACTTTTTGTGAGTGAGTTTGTGCTTTCACTTTGTGAGTCAAAATGTGTGTGTAAGTGCATGTGTAATTTGTGTGTACAGAAGTCTCTGTTATGCATGTGTTTTAGTTGTACTCAGTATGCATGTGTGAGTGTGTGTTTTTTTCTTTTCTGTCCTGTAATATTGTGAGGTGAAGGTGAGTAAATATATTCAGCTGAATAAATATAATGGTCTAATTAGAGAAGAGCAATATAAATACAATAATGAAGTTTCGTCTGTGATAGACAGAAGTACAGGAGCAAAATAGAGACACTGTTTTATTTATTATTATTTTGTGAGCATCTCATCTGGGTGATTTCCACTGGAATACATAAAATATGTGTAATGAAATTTTCCTCTTGGACCATATTTCATTTTAGTCCAAATTTTACCTTCCTGTTAAAAGACCTTTCATTTGGAACCATTACCAAATTAGTAATGGTAATGGTTCCTTCACACCATTACCAAAAGAATCTTAGGGGATTGATTGATTGGTAAAATTTTCTCTGATTCTATAAGGTAAAGACATTGTGATATCAGAGAAAAGTGCCTTGAGGTGACCAATGTTTTGAATTTTGCTGTCAAAAACAAATAAAATCTTCAGAGCAGTACTACAACAGACCATTTTCATCCGAAAGTGGACTTTAGGTTTAAAAAGTGACTCTATAAAGTTAGAAAATGCTTTTTTACAACAATGAGCTGATCAGAGAACATAAAGAAAGTAGACAGACATGAGACCAAAGAGGCCAAGGTTTTCTGGTTTGCAGTGACTAAACTGCAAAATCACAAGATGACTGTTAATCAGTAAATTGATTGCACAGTTTCTCAGATGGATGAACAAAATATTCTTGGACATCATACCTCAGTAAAATCCATGATGATAAACAGAAAAGTTTTCTGAACCATGCACCGCAGTCATTGCAAAGCTATCCCCCACACAGAGGGGTAATTACAGAATCATTAAATGGCTAGAGCTAAGCCTAACCAAGTATATTTTACTTCCAAGAGGCCTGGCTCTGAGAAGAAAAAAATCCAATGAACTATTGAGCTTCAGGTCTGCGGCGTGAGTTATAACTATATCTTCACAAAAGAACAAGAAGAACTGCGCATGGGAGCTGAGAGGATACTTCCTTGTCAACAACCAGTTTCCCAAGGAGATCCTGGAAATATGCAAGATCCTGTTTCCGTTCCTCAATTGCTCAGAAGGCTCCTTATATGAACTTTTTAAGCTGTGCGTCATTGGGCACCTCTATCATGAACAGAACAACACTCCAAGGCTGAACTGATCGTAAGTAAGGTGATCTATAAAAAAGGCTGTTTATAGAACTTTGAACATGGCTGAAGAACAAGCTAATCAAAAAAACAACAACAACTATATATTATTTAAAGAGTAACTGGGAACATTATTGATGATCAACACCAAATACGACATGCATACACAACGAGTCCACTGGCGTGGTGACAGCACTTTTATTTAATCACACTGGGGACTCAGGCACTCCCACTCCGCTGTCACGTCCGCTCCTCTCGCCCATCACTGTCAACGTAAAAAGAGTCACCATCAATCACTTGATCCCAGCACACCTATTCACACTGCCTCTGTGCTGCCCCGGGAGGTCGCGGCGCCACCCCTCCTCTGCAGCCGGCCAGAGGTCACACCCACGCCACACATCCTCACTGCCCGACTGAGGCGGGGCGCAGGCAGGATGCAATCGACACTTGAGGACGCCTGCACGCTCCCCAAGTGGTACCCCAAATACTGTACCTCCCTCCATCCAACCGCACACTTTTTCGGGTTGGCCGTGCCTCAGAGACTTCAGCACCGCAGCCACGCGTCGCACATGCCCCACCCTCGTCTCACTATATATGAGTACGTCATTCACATAGGCGGCAGCATATGCAGCGTGCGACCGTGGTACCCGGTCCATGAGACACTGAAAGGTGGCTGGGGCTCCGAACAAGCCGAATAGAAGTGTAACACACTGGTACAAACCGTATGGAGTGGAGAAGGCTGTTTTTTCCTTGGACTCTGCAGACAAGGGAATCTGCCAGTAGCCCTTGGTCAAATCTAGTTTTGCGAAAAAGTGAGGAGTGCCCAACCGGTCCAGGAGCTCGTCCACCCGGGGCATGGGATGAGCATCAAAACATGACACCTCATTTAACTTGCGATAGTTGACACAGAACCGTATAGACCCATCTTTCTTCACCACAAGAACAATGGGGCTACACCAAGCGCTGTGCGACTCTTCTATTACCCCCAACTTCAGCATTTCCGTCAATTCCTGCTGAACAATTTGTCTTTTATGGCAGCCTGTAGCAAAGGCAGCCTGTAGGGCCATGAACGCACCGTCACACCAGGCTGTTTCAAAATGGTACTCTATCAGAGAAGTACGGCAGGGTAGGGGGGAGAACACGTCAGCAAAGCGCTGTTGCAATGCAGCAACATCCGTCCTCTGGGCCTGTGTGAGATGGTAATCACAATGGAGGGAGGAGGGTATGTTGGATTTTGGCACCTCCAGCCCCAACTCATTTCTCTCCCTTACTTGGGTTACCAGAGAAGCGGTCTCCACCTCCCTCCAGGCTTTAAGGAGGTTGAGGTGGTAAATCTGTGTAGCTCCATCCCTGTCCAACCGTACTACTTCATAGTCAACGTCCCCCGCATGCGGTGTGACCATGAAGGCCCATGCCACTTGGTGAGTAATTTCTAGCTGGTAGAAGGAAGTAACACAAGCACTTTGTGTCCCGATGAAAATTCCCTGAGTTTCGCTCCTCTGGTGTACAGGCATTGCTGACGCTGCTAGGCCTGGGGCAAATTCTCCCATGAGAGCCTCCCCAGTGTGTGCAGCTTCACTTTTTGCAGGGCTTGGACCTTTCTCCCAGTTTTCCTTAATCAGGTTGAGCACCCCCTGTGGCATCCTGCCGTACAACGGTTCAAAGGGAGAAAATCCCGTGGAGGCCTGGGGAACCTTCCGCACTGCGAACAACAGAGGGTCTAACCAGCGATCCCAATTGCACTCATCCTCATGACTGAATTTACGGATCTGGACTTCAAGGTTTTATTCAGCCGCTCCACCAGCCCGTCAGTCTGTGGGTGGTAGACGCTGGTCCGAATAGCTGGTCCGGATAGCCTTAATGCCCAACAACCCGTACAGCTCCTTCAGTGTGCGTATGGTAGCCAACCTTTCAAATGCAGGTTTGCAGGTTTGTGAGTGTACACTTTATCCAAAACCTAGTGATGGTTTACTCATCTTTGCCAGTGGGTGGCTGTAGCTCAGGAGGTAGAGCAAGTCAGAATCAGAAAGGGTTTTATTGCCAAATGTTGAGCAGGTTTACAACATTAAGAAATTGCTGTGGTAAGTCACCTACTGATCAGAAGGTTAGCGGTTCGATCCCTGGCTCCTCCGGTCTGCATGTCAAGAGTGTGAATGTGTACGAATGTAGTTAGGAAGCACTCCATTTAGCGAAAGTGTGTGATTGTTCGAATGTTATATAGAGCACTTTGAGTAATCAGAGAGAGTGGGAAAGTGTTATATAAAAATCAGTCTGTTCACTGTCTGAACAGAGTTTTGTCATGTTACTTTTGCACTATTATGTTCCGGCGCATGTTATTATTATATGGCTTGATTAAGATACATTAGGCTGAAATCTGGGGCCAGAGCTGAAACTGTTCTGGGCCAGCAATGTGTCTACAACTGGCCCGTGGCTGCACATGGCCCTCATACCGCAAAGAATGACGGCCCTTTGGTGGCCCTGATCAGGTTTGCCAGAGGTAATCCACACATGGGTCAGCATAGAACCACCAGTGTGTCTGCAACCAGTGTTGGGAAGGTTACTTTTAAAATGTATTCCATTACAGAATACAGATTACATGCCCCAAAATGTATTCTGTAACGTATTCCGTTACATTACTCAATGACAGTAACGTATTCTGAATACTTTGGATTACTTAATAGATTAGCATGCTTTTTACAACAACGTGAATGTACTATTGCTGTGTGATTTATTACTATTACTGAAGGTCCGCGACTCCGAACTGTAGTAAAGGGACCTCTGACTAATACGGCGGGGTCCCTGTCGGCTCGTAGCCGAAAAATAGCTTTACTTTGTTGTGTGGGTCAACCTTTCTTGCGAGAGACAGAGAGAGGCGTTGAAAGGCTGCTGCAACAGAACTTATTGTTTTCGGAGGAAAACAGGAACACGGTGTACAGTCGAGTCTTAATAGCTTACTTACAACTGGGCTCGTCAGGCACTCTTCTTGGCTGCAGTGGTTATTATTATATTTACATGCTTCCAGCTCCCGTTTCTGCTCCGTGACAGTTCGTACTTTTCCTTTTTCTCCCTCCTTCGCTCACAGACACATAACATGTATGGCAGTCCATTCTCCCTGCAGCACGGACTACACTGCCCATGATGCTGCATTCTTTAGAGCTATGCTTGTAGCATTCTGCCTGTTAGCTTAGCACAATAACAACAACAACGAAAAGGCGCTCTCTCACCCAGGAAACACAGTCGCAGAGAGAGAGAGAGCGTCGCCCTGTAACCATGGCAACCGTAACGCTGCCGCCTGGAACAGCAGAACGTAGCTGTCAAACAAAACCCAAACAGTCCTGACCCGCGACAATATGAAACAGGAAATTACCGCCGTGTAATCCCTTTATTTCAGCAAAGTAACTGTATTCTGAATACCACCTTTTTGAACGGTAACTGTAACGGAATACAGTTACTCATATTTTGTATTTTAAATACGTAACGGCGGTACATGTATTTCGTTATTCCCCAACAGTGTCTGCAACTAGCCTTGTGCTGACCCATGTGTGGATTACCTCTGGCAAGCCTGATCTGGGCCACCAAAGCGCTGTCATTCTTTGCCGTATGTGGGCCATGTGAAAGCACATTGTGTGGGTCAGATCCGGGCCATACCAATTTTGCTATGCGGGAAGCTTCATACTCATGTTAAGGTTCAAATATTGAGGAAGGAGAGTACAAACCACCCATGGTCCAGAAGCTCTTGGTCAAACAATGATTTTAATGAACACACACGTGTGGGAAGACAACTCTGTACGCAGACAGCAATTGATCTTCAACTTACTCAAAGCATACACAGATTTTTATACTGTCAGGGCTTAAATTTAATGACGCCCCTTTAACGTCACAAATACATTTTATACATAGATCAGATCAACACCACAATGACTTTTAACCCAATTTGAAAGAACATCATCTTCTATTTTCATGGCCGATTCCTCTGGTCAACCTTTCAGTTCCTCTTTCTTGCCGAGAAGACAAGGACGGTTCCTCTTTTACCGAGACACTTTCGCAGTTCCAACCAGACATGACGAACCTCTTTCCTATAAATAATTCTAACTCATGTGTGTGTGTCACGACCTCACTCAGCCTCTATGTCACCTCTCGCACTTCTGACCTTTTACCAGACCAGAGGCTCATCCTTATGTGTTACAACCTAACTGAGACTATGTATATGTCCTCTACTAAATAAATGTTTTAACCAAGAACCTCTACTAAAACCTTAATATAAAATGACCTGATATAAGTGTTTTGTAAGCATGTATTGCAATTCCTTCTATGTTCTAGTTTTCCCTCAGCATGGATCATCTAGACACTCTCACTAGTGAAGCTTAAGACCTTTAAAGAACCTGAACATCAACTCAAATAAGCACAGATATGCAATGTGTACAAAATAGCCATAACTGCACCTGAAATACAAAGTTAACATCATCATAAACATCTTAAGGCCATCTTAAAGCTATCTGTTACATTGTTAAAGCAATGATCGTCTTAGCCTGCTGCTCAAAATAACTTCCTGCTTTCACTTCTGCAAACTCTCTGCAACTTCCTGTCAGCCTGCCACTTAGTCTTTCTGAAAGACACACACTGTTCAACCTCTGAATGCAATATCCATGCTGCAGATTATATTTATTATTTAACAATAGCAGTAAAATAATTTCCCTGCTCCACACTCATCAAATATTAATATAATGCTGCCATTGAAGAATATCTTAACAATATAAATCTACCAAAGCTGATTGTGGCTCTGGATTCACCTTTTTGCATTTCTGAATTTCACAAAGCTCTACAGCATCTCCCAAACAATAAACCCTCTGGTCCAGATGTTTTTTCAGCAGTATAACAGAATTCTTGCCTATGCTAGCACTTTTTCAGAATGGTAACTCAATTTCAGAATTATAACATATTTCCAAACACAGACTCTTGCCAACATTAGGCTGCTTCTTAAACCAAAGATCCCATGCTCCCATCCAGAAGATTAAAAAAAAAATTGCTCAATTTCCAATGCCTCATTTTTATTCACCAGTTGTTAACAAATTTGCATTTCTTTCATTCTTCATCAAAAAACTATACAGCTCTACAAATGCATGTGTTGGGACAAACAACCTCACTTCCCAAAGCTTCGATCTACAGAGGGATACCAGGCAGGGTTCGTTGCTTCGTGTTAATTTTATAGAGCCACTAGAAGCAACAATCTCACAAAATGTAGGAATCATCTGCTGCGACCGGTTGGGGTGAGAGAAAGAAGACAGGATAAATACATGCTGTGGAAGAGAGACAGAGGTTAATAACAGATATGATTCAATGCAGAGAGGTCTGTTAACACATAATGAGTGAAGAAGAAACACCCAGTGCATCATGGGAATCCCCCAGCAGCCTACGTCTATTGCAGCATAATTAAGGGAGTTTTCAGGGTCACCTGGTCCAGCCCTAACTATATGCTTTAGCAAAAAGGAAAGTTTGAAGCCTAATCTTGAAAGTAGAGATAGTGTCTGTCTCCTGAATCCAAACTGGAAGCTGGTTCCACAGAAGAGGGGCCTGAAAACTGAAGGCTCTGCCTCCCATTCTACTTTTAAATACTCTAGGAACAACAAGTAGGCCTGCAGAGCGAGAGCGAAGTGCTCTAATAGGGTGATATGGTGCTACAAGGTCATTAAGATAAGATGGGGCCTGATTATTTAAGACCTTGTATGTGAGGAGCAGGATTTTGAATTCTGGATTTAACAGGAAGCCAAAACAGGAGAAATCTGCTCTCTCTTTCTAGTCCCTGTCAGGACTCTTGCTGCAGCATTTTGGATTAGCTGAAGGCTTTTCAGGGAGTTTTTAGGACTTCCTGATAAAATAAAATGACATGTCGATTACACCAATCATGTTTTCCGTATTATTGTGGAGTCTGTACCTTACAATACCAACCTTTTTTGCGCCACAAACCGGTTTTAATGTCAGACAATATTTTCACGGGCCGGTCTCTAAGGTGTCGCGGATAAATACAACAAAATAAAATGATACGACCACGACCAAAACTGTGGTATTTTGTAATTATAATAATAAACGTGAATTCACTGTGTAATTGTGTAACTTTATTAGCAGCGGCCTTGTGAAATGCGCCAACAATAACATCCTCCTCTCTGCCATTAATGCCCTCTGGTCGCTATGGTAACGTGTAAACATTTCTTTCAAAATAAGACACAGAACTACAACACGGGAAAAGACCCAGGAAAACGAGGTAACGATAAAAACCCTGAAAACCATAAATGTCAGACCTGAGCCTGTAGTTCTCGTGGCCCGGCAGCAAACGATCCACGGACCGGTCTGGGTTGGGGACCACTGCGTTACAATATAAAGCACCTCCAGTCAGCTGTTGAGATTTGGCACTTTACAAGTAAAACTGAATTAAATTGAACTTATTTAGGAAAATTTGGCTTTATCATTAAATCCGAAAGATTAATCTTGTTAACTCGGACATTATTAATCTAAACCACAATCGTTCCCAAAGCAAGTGTCGGTGGCTGAACTGAACTAAATATTTTAGGTACTTAGACACCACCAAAAGGTGAATGACACCAAAGGTTGACAGCAAGTGAAATAAGAAAGAAGTGAAACTGTAATACCAAAAGTTCCAAAATCGGAGCTGAATCACTGCCTCATTGTTGACAAACCTGTGCCTCACTTCCTGCTCCCTTTAATACACTTACAGTTACTTTTGTCAGACCAAACCACGCTGCGTCCTACACCCCAGGTCAGGTTGAGAAGGTCAGGAAGGTCCTTTGGGCATGCTTAGAATTCCCTTTTCTATGTTTGTGATCTTGAACGATGATTTAGCTGGAATTTTGAGTGATTGTGCATGATATTAAGAGGGACAATTTTCAGCAATATAATCCTTCAGTTAATTAAAATCTATTGCATTTCTTACAGACAATTGTTTCACATTATGATGACTGATCATAAGAAC